>NC_080022.1:114805345-115467845 GCF_030020395.1 Manis pentadactyla
TATGCCAAACAGATTAGGATACACCCAACACACATGCAACTGAGAGCACAATACGTTGCACATCACGGAACACACGTGCGGTCCCATCACACACTAAACATGAAACAGAAAACCATTCACAGACCACATAACATTCCCGACCATGAACACAACACGCTACAAAAAAGACGCCAAACGTACGACACACAAAGACACACTCCAAGCACGCAACACCCAGCGCAGGACCGCCCACAAACACACCAGTCTCACAGCCCTCCACAGAGCAATACACACAGAACATACCCTACAAACAACAAATTACCCAAACTGCACACCTCACAATCGCAACAGTCACAACACAGAAAGAACACAACACACGGGAAACACACGCTCAGACACATAAACACTGCCATGCACATTAAGCCAGCAGACCACAGACATCAGAGCTAAAAACACACAATAACGCAGCACGCAAAACGCAACACAACACAGAATACACACCCAATCACACAACAAACACCACAACCCATGCCCTACAGTATAAACAAAAGACGAACGACGCACTTCACACATGACACAAAACCCACAAACACAAAGGACCACACAGAAAGACGCACAACGCAAACATCGCACACAACACACACATTAAAAGAAACACATCAACACATTGCCGCAACACACAAAATAATACACAAATTACAGAGCAATACATCACACAACACACAAACATCACACACAATTTATACATCACACCTCATAACACACACAACACCCTGCAGTAACAACACAACACACAGACCGATGCAACCACTACATACCATACATAAAGCCACACGCTCAAGGAATAACCACAATAAACTTAAGTAAACTCCCACAAACACAAAGACAGAGGACACACACAAACTCAGCACGCTAAAAGCACAACAGATGAAACAACATACAGCACAAACATCACAGGACATAAAGGCACACGATTCTCAGACACCACGATTAGCCATATACACACCACACACACAATGAGGTACACGACACGAGCAAAACCACATACAGATAACACGTGTCCCCTCACACACTTAATCAATCACACACACAGCCTCTCAAACACAGCCAAACACGTATCAGAATCACATATGCATCACACACAGAAAACATACAAAACCACATGAAAGCAAACAACTAAGAATAAAGGCAGATAGCACACTTTTCTAACACTGAACACCCCACTCACAACCGCACGCAGACACCCCACACGCATGTATACACGGGCACCTTTACGCAATGCGCGCACAAACACACACACACACACAACAAAAAGTAAAAACACAACAGTCACAGGGCGCACACCAGACACAACAGAGCACATGTTTCTCCTAAAACACACAAGTCACATTTGCAAGAGTACATGCACCACGCACCGTGAGGAACACCAAACACAACCACACACAGGTGACATATCTCACTTCGCAAACATAACAAGCACCCTCACATCACAACTCAAACACAACCATACGCAAATCACAATCACACACGGAAAACACACACAAAACAAATCCCTGGGCAAAACACACACAACCCACAAAGAAGACAAAGAGCGCACATTGCATACACTACACTCTGCAAGCACAACCACGCACAGACACAAAACACGTACATCCTCACGCAGGAGCACAACGCAGAGCACACACACAACACAGAAACACGCGAAACAAGAGTCCCAAGACACAGACCACACACCTCAAGGCACATAACTGCTCACAAAACACACACGGAAAACACTGCACAGACTACGTACTGCACACACCATGAGACATACTGAACAAGCGAAACCGCACAGTCAACACTTCTGATATCACGTGCATAACTCAAACAGCCAAACACACACACACAACCTCTCTAACACAACCACACACAAATCACAAACTCCACACATAAGACGGACACAACACATACTAATAATCCACAGACTACTCCCCTATGACGCACTACACACAACACACACAGCCACAAGCAGGCAGTATAGAGCACACACAGGTGCACGCAGACAGCTCGAAAAATCACACCCAAAATACACACTCACAGAACACATCAGACGCAACGCAAAACTAACATCACACAGAATGCTCAAAATACAGAGACCACCCAACATCTATCCTGTATGTAACACACAGAAAGCATATAGACAGCACTCACACAACCCAGAACACAGTACACAACAGAAAGCAGAAAGACCAGACGCAGTACACATGAAACACGACGACGGAAGGCAGACAACAGAAACACAACACACACACAAACACCAACGGATAACTCATAAAAAATGACAAGATATACAACACACAAAGAACCACTCAGTGCACAGAACACACAGCTCACGACCACACCCATGACACATTGCACGCCACACAGAGAAAGTATGCAGAACAATGTACTCAACAAGCAGCAAAGAACCCATAACACACATTGTACATTCACAACACACACCACATATACAAGCACCAGTAGAACACTCATAAAAAATGACAAAATGTACAACACACAAGGAACCGCTCAATGCACACAACTCACAACCACGCACGTCACACATTGCACGCCACACGGAGAAAATTACACAGAGCAGTGAACTCGACACGCAGTAAAGATCCCACACCACACGTAGTACCTACTCTACACACACAACATGGACAACACACACAAAATAAACAAGGCCCACAGATCACAGTCAACACAAGCCCAAACACACAAGAACACACAGCACACACAGCACAGCCAAACGGAATACACACAGAATCACAACACAAACACCACAAATCATTCACTACCGCATATCAACCACAAATACAGCACACTACACGAAAGAATTCCAGAAAGCACAACACGCACGGATCAAACACACACAATACACAGTAATAAACACATAACACACAACGCACACAGCAAGACATAAAAAAAAGAAGCAGAAACGACACACAGCACACACAACACAACACACACAAAATGTGCATCACAACAGCGCAGACAACACTCACTACATACAACACTCGCAGAACATACAACACACCGGCCACACACAACACACATGGAGAGCGCCAACACAACACATACAACGCACACGAAAAACACCCACAACACGCCAAAGAGTTTACATACAACCTCTCAACACACAAACATCGCCTCACCCTAAACAACAAACCCCACACACACCGAGCACATGACTGCACACAATACCCATGAACCACGGTTCTCAGAGTAAACACAACACACACAGTGAGGGACACTGACCAAGCATGACCACACACAGTACACACATCACAAATTACACTCAATACTCAAACAGCGAACCCCACACACCACCTGTCAAACACAAACCCACGGTAATCACAACCACATGCAGAACCCGCACCACACACAACACATGCGAAATGACATGGAAGAAATACACAAACCACAAAAGAACACCGAATTTATGAAACACATTTCACAGACTGCACACACCACACAAAACACACATAAAACATACAGCACACAGGGCCTCACAGAATGCACAATGCGAAGCACACAACCTACATACAAAGCACGTCAGACAGAGCACACAATTAATATCCCACTCAACACGTAAAACACACAGAGGACACAACACAAAGCACAATATGCCAAACAGATTAGGATACACCCAACACACATGCAACTGAGAGCACAATACGTTGCACATCACGGAACACACGTGCGGTCCCATCACACACTAAACATGAAACAGAAAACCATTCACAGACCACATAACATTCCCGACCATGAACACAACACGCTACAAAAAAGACGCCAAACGTACGACACACAAAGACACACTCCAAGCACGCAACACCCAGCGCAGGACCGCCCACAAACACACCAGTCTCACAGCCCTCCACAGAGCAATACACACAGAACATACCCTACAAACAACAAATTACCCAAACTGCACACCTCACAATCGCAACAGTCACAACACAGAAAGAACACAACACACGGGAAACACACGCTCAGACACATAAACACTGCCATGCACATTAAGCCAGCAGACCACAGACATCAGAGCTAAAAACACACAATAACGCAGCACGCAAAACGCAACACAACACAGAATACACACCCAATCACACAACAAACACCACAACCCATGCCCTACAGTATAAACAAAAGACGAACGACGCACTTCACACATGACACAAAACCCACAAACACAAAGGACCACACAGAAAGACGCACAACGCAAACATCGCACACAACACACACATTAAAAGAAACACATCAACACATTGCCGCAACACACAAAATAATACACAAATTACAGAGCAATACATCACACAACACACAAACATCACACACAATTTATACATCACACCTCATAACACACACAACACCCTGCAGTAACAACACAACACACAGACCGATGCAACCACTACATACCATACATAAAGCCACACGCTCAAGGAATAACCACAATAAACTTAAGTAAACTCCCACAAACACAAAGACAGAGGACACACACAAACTCAGCACGCTAAAAGCACAACAGATGAAACAACATACAGCACAAACATCACAGGACATAAAGGCACACGATTCTCAGACACCACGATTAGCCATATACACACCACACACACAATGAGGTACACGACACGAGCAAAACCACATACAGATAACACGTGTCCCCTCACACACTTAATCAATCACACACACAGCCTCTCAAACACAGCCAAACACGTATCAGAATCACATATGCATCACACACAGAAAACATACAAAACCACATGAAAGCAAACAACTAAGAATAAAGGCAGATAGCACACTTTTCTAACACTGAACACCCCACTCACAACCGCACGCAGACACCCCACACGCATGTATACACGGGCACCTTTACGCAATGCGCGCACAAACACACACACACACACAACAAAAAGTAAAAACACAACAGTCACAGGGCGCACACCAGACACAACAGAGCACATGTTTCTCCTAAAACACACAAGTCACATTTGCAAGAGTACATGCACCACGCACCGTGAGGAACACCAAACACAACCACACACAGGTGACATATCTCACTTCGCAAACATAACAAGCACCCTCACATCACAACTCAAACACAACCATACGCAAATCACAATCACACACGGAAAACACACACAAAACAAATCCCTGGGCAAAACACACACAACCCACAAAGAAGACAAAGAGCGCACATTGCATACACTACACTCTGCAAGCACAACCACGCACAGACACAAAACACGTACATCCTCACGCAGGAGCACAACGCAGAGCACACACACAACACAGAAACACGCGAAACAAGAGTCCCAAGACACAGACCACACACCTCAAGGCACATAACTGCTCACAAAACACACACGGAAAACACTGCACAGACTACGTACTGCACACACCATGAGACATACTGAACAAGCGAAACCGCACAGTCAACACTTCTGATATCACGTGCATAACTCAAACAGCCAAACACACACACACAACCTCTCTAACACAACCACACACAAATCACAAACTCCACACATAAGACGGACACAACACATACTAATAATCCACAGACTACTCCCCTATGACGCACTACACACAACACACACAGCCACAAGCAGGCAGTATAGAGCACACACAGGTGCACGCAGACAGCTCGAAAAATCACACCCAAAATACACACTCACAGAACACATCAGACGCAACGCAAAACTAACATCACACAGAATGCTCAAAATACAGAGACCACCCAACATCTATCCTGTATGTAACACACAGAAAGCATATAGACAGCACTCACACAACCCAGAACACAGTACACAACAGAAAGCAGAAAGACCAGACGCAGTACACATGAAACACGACGACGGAAGGCAGACAACAGAAACACAACACACACACAAACACCAACGGATAACTCATAAAAAATGACAAGATATACAACACACAAAGAACCACTCAGTGCACAGAACACACAGCTCACGACCACACCCATGACACATTGCACGCCACACAGAGAAAGTATGCAGAACAATGTACTCAACAAGCAGCAAAGAACCCATAACACACATTGTACATTCACAACACACACCACATATACAAGCACCAGTAGAACACTCATAAAAAATGACAAAATGTACAACACACAAGGAACCGCTCAATGCACACAACTCACAACCACGCACGTCACACATTGCACGCCACACGGAGAAAATTACACAGAGCAGTGAACTCGACACGCAGTAAAGATCCCACACCACACGTAGTACCTACTCTACACACACAACATGGACAACACACACAAAATAAACAAGGCCCACAGATCACAGTCAACACAAGCCCAAACACACAAGAACACACAGCACACACAGCACAGCCAAACGGAATACACACAGAATCACAACACAAACACCACAAATCATTCACTACCGCATATCAACCACAAATACAGCACACTACACGAAAGAATTCCAGAAAGCACAACACGCACGGATCAAACACACACAATACACAGTAATAAACACATAACACACAACGCACACAGCAAGACATAAAAAAAAGAAGCAGAAACGACACACAGCACACACAACACAACACACACAAAATGTGCATCACAACAGCGCAGACAACACTCACTACATACAACACTCGCAGAACATACAACACACCGGCCACACACAACACACATGGAGAGCGCCAACACAACACATACAACGCACACGAAAAACACCCACAACACGCCAAAGAGTTTACATACAACCTCTCAACACACAAACATCGCCTCACCCTAAACAACAAACCCCACACACACCGAGCACATGACTGCACACAATACCCATGAACCACGGTTCTCAGAGTAAACACAACACACACAGTGAGGGACACTGACCAAGCATGACCACACACAGTACACACATCACAAATTACACTCAATACTCAAACAGCGAACCCCACACACCACCTGTCAAACACAAACCCACGGTAATCACAACCACATGCAGAACCCGCACCACACACAACACATGCGAAATGACATGGAAGAAATACACAAACCACAAAAGAACACCGAATTTATGAAACACATTTCACAGACTGCACACACCACACAAAACACACATAAAACATACAGCACACAGGGCCTCACAGAATGCACAATGCGAAGCACACAACCTACATACAAAGCACGTCAGACAGAGCACACAATTAATATCCCACTCAACACGTAAAACACACAGAGGACACAACACAAAGCACAATATGCCAAACAGATTAGGATACACCCAACACACATGCAACTGAGAGCACAATACGTTGCACATCACGGAACACACGTGCGGTCCCATCACACACTAAACATGAAACAGAAAACCATTCACAGACCACATAACATTCCCGACCATGAACACAACACGCTACAAAAAAGACGCCAAACGTACGACACACAAAGACACACTCCAAGCACGCAACACCCAGCGCAGGACCGCCCACAAACACACCAGTCTCACAGCCCTCCACAGAGCAATACACACAGAACATACCCTACAAACAACAAATTACCCAAACTGCACACCTCACAATCGCAACAGTCACAACACAGAAAGAACACAACACACGGGAAACACACGCTCAGACACATAAACACTGCCATGCACATTAAGCCAGCAGACCACAGACATCAGAGCTAAAAACACACAATAACGCAGCACGCAAAACGCAACACAACACAGAATACACACCCAATCACACAACAAACACCACAACCCATGCCCTACAGTATAAACAAAAGACGAACGACGCACTTCACACATGACACAAAACCCACAAACACAAAGGACCACACAGAAAGACGCACAACGCAAACATCGCACACAACACACACATTAAAAGAAACACATCAACACATTGCCGCAACACACAAAATAATACACAAATTACAGAGCAATACATCACACAACACACAAACATCACACACAATTTATACATCACACCTCATAACACACACAACACCCTGCAGTAACAACACAACACACAGACCGATGCAACCACTACATACCATACATAAAGCCACACGCTCAAGGAATAACCACAATAAACTTAAGTAAACTCCCACAAACACAAAGACAGAGGACACACACAAACTCAGCACGCTAAAAGCACAACAGATGAAACAACATACAGCACAAACATCACAGGACATAAAGGCACACGATTCTCAGACACCACGATTAGCCATATACACACCACACACACAATGAGGTACACGACACGAGCAAAACCACATACAGATAACACGTGTCCCCTCACACACTTAATCAATCACACACACAGCCTCTCAAACACAGCCAAACACGTATCAGAATCACATATGCATCACACACAGAAAACATACAAAACCACATGAAAGCAAACAACTAAGAATAAAGGCAGATAGCACACTTTTCTAACACTGAACACCCCACTCACAACCGCACGCAGACACCCCACACGCATGTATACACGGGCACCTTTACGCAATGCGCGCACAAACACACACACACACACAACAAAAAGTAAAAACACAACAGTCACAGGGCGCACACCAGACACAACAGAGCACATGTTTCTCCTAAAACACACAAGTCACATTTGCAAGAGTACATGCACCACGCACCGTGAGGAACACCAAACACAACCACACACAGGTGACATATCTCACTTCGCAAACATAACAAGCACCCTCACATCACAACTCAAACACAACCATACGCAAATCACAATCACACACGGAAAACACACACAAAACAAATCCCTGGGCAAAACACACACAACCCACAAAGAAGACAAAGAGCGCACATTGCATACACTACACTCTGCAAGCACAACCACGCACAGACACAAAACACGTACATCCTCACGCAGGAGCACAACGCAGAGCACACACACAACACAGAAACACGCGAAACAAGAGTCCCAAGACACAGACCACACACCTCAAGGCACATAACTGCTCACAAAACACACACGGAAAACACTGCACAGACTACGTACTGCACACACCATGAGACATACTGAACAAGCGAAACCGCACAGTCAACACTTCTGATATCACGTGCATAACTCAAACAGCCAAACACACACACACAACCTCTCTAACACAACCACACACAAATCACAAACTCCACACATAAGACGGACACAACACATACTAATAATCCACAGACTACTCCCCTATGACGCACTACACACAACACACACAGCCACAAGCAGGCAGTATAGAGCACACACAGGTGCACGCAGACAGCTCGAAAAATCACACCCAAAATACACACTCACAGAACACATCAGACGCAACGCAAAACTAACATCACACAGAATGCTCAAAATACAGAGACCACCCAACATCTATCCTGTATGTAACACACAGAAAGCATATAGACAGCACTCACACAACCCAGAACACAGTACACAACAGAAAGCAGAAAGACCAGACGCAGTACACATGAAACACGACGACGGAAGGCAGACAACAGAAACACAACACACACACAAACACCAACGGATAACTCATAAAAAATGACAAGATATACAACACACAAAGAACCACTCAGTGCACAGAACACACAGCTCACGACCACACCCATGACACATTGCACGCCACACAGAGAAAGTATGCAGAACAATGTACTCAACAAGCAGCAAAGAACCCATAACACACATTGTACATTCACAACACACACCACATATACAAGCACCAGTAGAACACTCATAAAAAATGACAAAATGTACAACACACAAGGAACCGCTCAATGCACACAACTCACAACCACGCACGTCACACATTGCACGCCACACGGAGAAAATTACACAGAGCAGTGAACTCGACACGCAGTAAAGATCCCACACCACACGTAGTACCTACTCTACACACACAACATGGACAACACACACAAAATAAACAAGGCCCACAGATCACAGTCAACACAAGCCCAAACACACAAGAACACACAGCACACACAGCACAGCCAAACGGAATACACACAGAATCACAACACAAACACCACAAATCATTCACTACCGCATATCAACCACAAATACAGCACACTACACGAAAGAATTCCAGAAAGCACAACACGCACGGATCAAACACACACAATACACAGTAATAAACACATAACACACAACGCACACAGCAAGACATAAAAAAAAGAAGCAGAAACGACACACAGCACACACAACACAACACACACAAAATGTGCATCACAACAGCGCAGACAACACTCACTACATACAACACTCGCAGAACATACAACACACCGGCCACACACAACACACATGGAGAGCGCCAACACAACACATACAACGCACACGAAAAACACCCACAACACGCCAAAGAGTTTACATACAACCTCTCAACACACAAACATCGCCTCACCCTAAACAACAAACCCCACACACACCGAGCACATGACTGCACACAATACCCATGAACCACGGTTCTCAGAGTAAACACAACACACACAGTGAGGGACACTGACCAAGCATGACCACACACAGTACACACATCACAAATTACACTCAATACTCAAACAGCGAACCCCACACACCACCTGTCAAACACAAACCCACGGTAATCACAACCACATGCAGAACCCGCACCACACACAACACATGCGAAATGACATGGAAGAAATACACAAACCACAAAAGAACACCGAATTTATGAAACACATTTCACAGACTGCACACACCACACAAAACACACATAAAACATACAGCACACAGGGCCTCACAGAATGCACAATGCGAAGCACACAACCTACATACAAAGCACGTCAGACAGAGCACACAATTAATATCCCACTCAACACGTAAAACACACAGAGGACACAACACAAAGCACAATATGCCAAACAGATTAGGATACACCCAACACACATGCAACTGAGAGCACAATACGTTGCACATCACGGAACACACGTGCGGTCCCATCACACACTAAACATGAAACAGAAAACCATTCACAGACCACATAACATTCCCGACCATGAACACAACACGCTACAAAAAAGACGCCAAACGTACGACACACAAAGACACACTCCAAGCACGCAACACCCAGCGCAGGACCGCCCACAAACACACCAGTCTCACAGCCCTCCACAGAGCAATACACACAGAACATACCCTACAAACAACAAATTACCCAAACTGCACACCTCACAATCGCAACAGTCACAACACAGAAAGAACACAACACACGGGAAACACACGCTCAGACACATAAACACTGCCATGCACATTAAGCCAGCAGACCACAGACATCAGAGCTAAAAACACACAATAACGCAGCACGCAAAACGCAACACAACACAGAATACACACCCAATCACACAACAAACACCACAACCCATGCCCTACAGTATAAACAAAAGACGAACGACGCACTTCACACATGACACAAAACCCACAAACACAAAGGACCACACAGAAAGACGCACAACGCAAACATCGCACACAACACACACATTAAAAGAAACACATCAACACATTGCCGCAACACACAAAATAATACACAAATTACAGAGCAATACATCACACAACACACAAACATCACACACAATTTATACATCACACCTCATAACACACACAACACCCTGCAGTAACAACACAACACACAGACCGATGCAACCACTACATACCATACATAAAGCCACACGCTCAAGGAATAACCACAATAAACTTAAGTAAACTCCCACAAACACAAAGACAGAGGACACACACAAACTCAGCACGCTAAAAGCACAACAGATGAAACAACATACAGCACAAACATCACAGGACATAAAGGCACACGATTCTCAGACACCACGATTAGCCATATACACACCACACACACAATGAGGTACACGACACGAGCAAAACCACATACAGATAACACGTGTCCCCTCACACACTTAATCAATCACACACACAGCCTCTCAAACACAGCCAAACACGTATCAGAATCACATATGCATCACACACAGAAAACATACAAAACCACATGAAAGCAAACAACTAAGAATAAAGGCAGATAGCACACTTTTCTAACACTGAACACCCCACTCACAACCGCACGCAGACACCCCACACGCATGTATACACGGGCACCTTTACGCAATGCGCGCACAAACACACACACACACACAACAAAAAGTAAAAACACAACAGTCACAGGGCGCACACCAGACACAACAGAGCACATGTTTCTCCTAAAACACACAAGTCACATTTGCAAGAGTACATGCACCACGCACCGTGAGGAACACCAAACACAACCACACACAGGTGACATATCTCACTTCGCAAACATAACAAGCACCCTCACATCACAACTCAAACACAACCATACGCAAATCACAATCACACACGGAAAACACACACAAAACAAATCCCTGGGCAAAACACACACAACCCACAAAGAAGACAAAGAGCGCACATTGCATACACTACACTCTGCAAGCACAACCACGCACAGACACAAAACACGTACATCCTCACGCAGGAGCACAACGCAGAGCACACACACAACACAGAAACACGCGAAACAAGAGTCCCAAGACACAGACCACACACCTCAAGGCACATAACTGCTCACAAAACACACACGGAAAACACTGCACAGACTACGTACTGCACACACCATGAGACATACTGAACAAGCGAAACCGCACAGTCAACACTTCTGATATCACGTGCATAACTCAAACAGCCAAACACACACACACAACCTCTCTAACACAACCACACACAAATCACAAACTCCACACATAAGACGGACACAACACATACTAATAATCCACAGACTACTCCCCTATGACGCACTACACACAACACACACAGCCACAAGCAGGCAGTATAGAGCACACACAGGTGCACGCAGACAGCTCGAAAAATCACACCCAAAATACACACTCACAGAACACATCAGACGCAACGCAAAACTAACATCACACAGAATGCTCAAAATACAGAGACCACCCAACATCTATCCTGTATGTAACACACAGAAAGCATATAGACAGCACTCACACAACCCAGAACACAGTACACAACAGAAAGCAGAAAGACCAGACGCAGTACACATGAAACACGACGACGGAAGGCAGACAACAGAAACACAACACACACACAAACACCAACGGATAACTCATAAAAAATGACAAGATATACAACACACAAAGAACCACTCAGTGCACAGAACACACAGCTCACGACCACACCCATGACACATTGCACGCCACACAGAGAAAGTATGCAGAACAATGTACTCAACAAGCAGCAAAGAACCCATAACACACATTGTACATTCACAACACACACCACATATACAAGCACCAGTAGAACACTCATAAAAAATGACAAAATGTACAACACACAAGGAACCGCTCAATGCACACAACTCACAACCACGCACGTCACACATTGCACGCCACACGGAGAAAATTACACAGAGCAGTGAACTCGACACGCAGTAAAGATCCCACACCACACGTAGTACCTACTCTACACACACAACATGGACAACACACACAAAATAAACAAGGCCCACAGATCACAGTCAACACAAGCCCAAACACACAAGAACACACAGCACACACAGCACAGCCAAACGGAATACACACAGAATCACAACACAAACACCACAAATCATTCACTACCGCATATCAACCACAAATACAGCACACTACACGAAAGAATTCCAGAAAGCACAACACGCACGGATCAAACACACACAATACACAGTAATAAACACATAACACACAACGCACACAGCAAGACATAAAAAAAAGAAGCAGAAACGACACACAGCGCACACAACACAACACACACAAAATGTGCATCACAACAGCGCAGACAACACTCACTACATACAACACTCGCAGAACATACAACACACCGGCCACACACAACACACATGGAGAGCGCCAACACAACACATACAACGCACACGAAAAACACCCACAACACGCCAAAGAGTTTACATACAACCTCTCAACACACAAACATCGCCTCACCCTAAACAACAAACCCCACACACACCGAGCACATGACTGCACACAATACCCATGAACCACGGTTCTCAGAGTAAACACAACACACACAGTGAGGGACACTGACCAAGCATGACCACACACAGTACACACATCACAAATTACACTCAATACTCAAACAGCGAACCCCACACACCACCTGTCAAACACAAACCCACGGTAATCACAACCACATGCAGAACCCGCACCACACACAACACATGCGAAATGACATGGAAGAAATACACAAACCACAAAAGAACACCGAATTTATGAAACACATTTCACAGACTGCACACACCACACAAAACACACATAAAACATACAGCACACAGGGCCTCACAGAATGCACAATGCGAAGCACACAACCTACATACAAAGCACGTCAGACAGAGCACACAATTAATATCCCACTCAACACGTAAAACACACAGAGGACACAACACAAAGCACAATATGCCAAACAGATTAGGATACACCCAACACACATGCAACTGAGAGCACAATACGTTGCACATCACGGAACACACGTGCGGTCCCATCACACACTAAACATGAAACAGAAAACCATTCACAGACCACATAACATTCCCGACCATGAACACAACACGCTACAAAAAAGACGCCAAACGTACGACACACAAAGACACACTCCAAGCACGCAACACCCAGCGCAGGACCGCCCACAAACACACCAGTCTCACAGCCCTCCACAGAGCAATACACACAGAACATACCCTACAAACAACAAATTACCCAAACTGCACACCTCACAATCGCAACAGTCACAACACAGAAAGAACACAACACACGGGAAACACACGCTCAGACACATAAACACTGCCATGCACATTAAGCCAGCAGACCACAGACATCAGAGCTAAAAACACACAATAACGCAGCACGCAAAACGCAACACAACACAGAATACACACCCAATCACACAACAAACACCACAACCCATGCCCTACAGTATAAACAAAAGACGAACGACGCACTTCACACATGACACAAAACCCACAAACACAAAGGACCACACAGAAAGACGCACAACGCAAACATCGCACACAACACACACATTAAAAGAAACACATCAACACATTGCCGCAACACACAAAATAATACACAAATTACAGAGCAATACATCACACAACACACAAACATCACACACAATTTATACATCACACCTCATAACACACACAACACCCTGCAGTAACAACACAACACACAGACCGATGCAACCACTACATACCATACATAAAGCCACACGCTCAAGGAATAACCACAATAAACTTAAGTAAACTCCCACAAACACAAAGACAGAGGACACACACAAACTCAGCACGCTAAAAGCACAACAGATGAAACAACATACAGCACAAACATCACAGGACATAAAGGCACACGATTCTCAGACACCACGATTAGCCATATACACACCACACACACAATGAGGTACACGACACGAGCAAAACCACATACAGATAACACGTGTCCCCTCACACACTTAATCAATCACACACACAGCCTCTCAAACACAGCCAAACACGTATCAGAATCACATATGCATCACACACAGAAAACATACAAAACCACATGAAAGCAAACAACTAAGAATAAAGGCAGATAGCACACTTTTCTAACACTGAACACCCCACTCACAACCGCACGCAGACACCCCACACGCATGTATACACGGGCACCTTTACGCAATGCGCGCACAAACACACACACACACACAACAAAAAGTAAAAACACAACAGTCACAGGGCGCACACCAGACACAACAGAGCACATGTTTCTCCTAAAACACACAAGTCACATTTGCAAGAGTACATGCACCACGCACCGTGAGGAACACCAAACACAACCACACACAGGTGACATATCTCACTTCGCAAACATAACAAGCACCCTCACATCACAACTCAAACACAACCATACGCAAATCACAATCACACACGGAAAACACACACAAAACAAATCCCTGGGCAAAACACACACAACCCACAAAGAAGACAAAGAGCGCACATTGCATACACTACACTCTGCAAGCACAACCACGCACAGACACAAAACACGTACATCCTCACGCAGGAGCACAACGCAGAGCACACACACAACACAGAAACACGCGAAACAAGAGTCCCAAGACACAGACCACACACCTCAAGGCACATAACTGCTCACAAAACACACACGGAAAACACTGCACAGACTACGTACTGCACACACCATGAGACATACTGAACAAGCGAAACCGCACAGTCAACACTTCTGATATCACGTGCATAACTCAAACAGCCAAACACACACACACAACCTCTCTAACACAACCACACACAAATCACAAACTCCACACATAAGACGGACACAACACATACTAATAATCCACAGACTACTCCCCTATGACGCACTACACACAACACACACAGCCACAAGCAGGCAGTATAGAGCACACACAGGTGCACGCAGACAGCTCGAAAAATCACACCCAAAATACACACTCACAGAACACATCAGACGCAACGCAAAACTAACATCACACAGAATGCTCAAAATACAGAGACCACCCAACATCTATCCTGTATGTAACACACAGAAAGCATATAGACAGCACTCACACAACCCAGAACACAGTACACAACAGAAAGCAGAAAGACCAGACGCAGTACACATGAAACACGACGACGGAAGGCAGACAACAGAAACACAACACACACACAAACACCAACGGATAACTCATAAAAAATGACAAGATATACAACACACAAAGAACCACTCAGTGCACAGAACACACAGCTCACGACCACACCCATGACACATTGCACGCCACACAGAGAAAGTATGCAGAACAATGTACTCAACAAGCAGCAAAGAACCCATAACACACATTGTACATTCACAACACACACCACATATACAAGCACCAGTAGAACACTCATAAAAAATGACAAAATGTACAACACACAAGGAACCGCTCAATGCACACAACTCACAACCACGCACGTCACACATTGCACGCCACACGGAGAAAATTACACAGAGCAGTGAACTCGACACGCAGTAAAGATCCCACACCACACGTAGTACCTACTCTACACACACAACATGGACAACACACACAAAATAAACAAGGCCCACAGATCACAGTCAACACAAGCCCAAACACACAAGAACACACAGCACACACAGCACAGCCAAACGGAATACACACAGAATCACAACACAAACACCACAAATCATTCACTACCGCATATCAACCACAAATACAGCACACTACACGAAAGAATTCCAGAAAGCACAACACGCACGGATCAAACACACACAATACACAGTAATAAACACATAACACACAACGCACACAGCAAGACATAAAAAAAAGAAGCAGAAACGACACACAGCACACACAACACAACACACACAAAATGTGCATCACAACAGCGCAGACAACACTCACTACATACAACAC
The DNA here is from genome assembly GCF_030020395.1 of Manis pentadactyla. Lineage (NCBI taxonomy): Eukaryota > Metazoa > Chordata > Mammalia > Pholidota > Manidae > Manis > Manis pentadactyla. The sequence goes on from NC_080022.1 coordinate 114,822,863, forward strand.
TCGCAGAACATACAACACACCGGCCACACACAACACACATGGAGAGCGCCAACACAACACATACAACGCACACGAAAAACACCCACAACACGCCAAAGAGTTTACATACAACCTCTCAACACACAAACATCGCCTCACCCTAAACAACAAACCCCACACACACCGAGCACATGACTGCACACAATACCCATGAACCACGGTTCTCAGAGTAAACACAACACACACAGTGAGGGACACTGACCAAGCATGACCACACACAGTACACACATCACAAATTACACTCAATACTCAAACAGCGAACCCCACACACCACCTGTCAAACACAAACCCACGGTAATCACAACCACATGCAGAACCCGCACCACACACAACACATGCGAAATGACATGGAAGAAATACACAAACCACAAAAGAACACCGAATTTATGAAACACATTTCACAGACTGCACACACCACACAAAACACACATAAAACATACAGCACACAGGGCCTCACAGAATGCACAATGCGAAGCACACAACCTACATACAAAGCACGTCAGACAGAGCACACAATTAATATCCCACTCAACACGTAAAACACACAGAGGACACAACACAAAGCACAATATGCCAAACAGATTAGGATACACCCAACACACATGCAACTGAGAGCACAATACGTTGCACATCACGGAACACACGTGCGGTCCCATCACACACTAAACATGAAACAGAAAACCATTCACAGACCACATAACATTCCCGACCATGAACACAACACGCTACAAAAAAGACGCCAAACGTACGACACACAAAGACACACTCCAAGCACGCAACACCCAGCGCAGGACCGCCCACAAACACACCAGTCTCACAGCCCTCCACAGAGCAATACACACAGAACATACCCTACAAACAACAAATTACCCAAACTGCACACCTCACAATCGCAACAGTCACAACACAGAAAGAACACAACACACGGGAAACACACGCTCAGACACATAAACACTGCCATGCACATTAAGCCAGCAGACCACAGACATCAGAGCTAAAAACACACAATAACGCAGCACGCAAAACGCAACACAACACAGAATACACACCCAATCACACAACAAACACCACAACCCATGCCCTACAGTATAAACAAAAGACGAACGACGCACTTCACACATGACACAAAACCCACAAACACAAAGGACCACACAGAAAGACGCACAACGCAAACATCGCACACAACACACACATTAAAAGAAACACATCAACACATTGCCGCAACACACAAAATAATACACAAATTACAGAGCAATACATCACACAACACACAAACATCACACACAATTTATACATCACACCTCATAACACACACAACACCCTGCAGTAACAACACAACACACAGACCGATGCAACCACTACATACCATACATAAAGCCACACGCTCAAGGAATAACCACAATAAACTTAAGTAAACTCCCACAAACACAAAGACAGAGGACACACACAAACTCAGCACGCTAAAAGCACAACAGATGAAACAACATACAGCACAAACATCACAGGACATAAAGGCACACGATTCTCAGACACCACGATTAGCCATATACACACCACACACACAATGAGGTACACGACACGAGCAAAACCACATACAGATAACACGTGTCCCCTCACACACTTAATCAATCACACACACAGCCTCTCAAACACAGCCAAACACGTATCAGAATCACATATGCATCACACACAGAAAACATACAAAACCACATGAAAGCAAACAACTAAGAATAAAGGCAGATAGCACACTTTTCTAACACTGAACACCCCACTCACAACCGCACGCAGACACCCCACACGCATGTATACACGGGCACCTTTACGCAATGCGCGCACAAACACACACACACACACAACAAAAAGTAAAAACACAACAGTCACAGGGCGCACACCAGACACAACAGAGCACATGTTTCTCCTAAAACACACAAGTCACATTTGCAAGAGTACATGCACCACGCACCGTGAGGAACACCAAACACAACCACACACAGGTGACATATCTCACTTCGCAAACATAACAAGCACCCTCACATCACAACTCAAACACAACCATACGCAAATCACAATCACACACGGAAAACACACACAAAACAAATCCCTGGGCAAAACACACACAACCCACAAAGAAGACAAAGAGCGCACATTGCATACACTACACTCTGCAAGCACAACCACGCACAGACACAAAACACGTACATCCTCACGCAGGAGCACAACGCAGAGCACACACACAACACAGAAACACGCGAAACAAGAGTCCCAAGACACAGACCACACACCTCAAGGCACATAACTGCTCACAAAACACACACGGAAAACACTGCACAGACTACGTACTGCACACACCATGAGACATACTGAACAAGCGAAACCGCACAGTCAACACTTCTGATATCACGTGCATAACTCAAACAGCCAAACACACACACACAACCTCTCTAACACAACCACACACAAATCACAAACTCCACACATAAGACGGACACAACACATACTAATAATCCACAGACTACTCCCCTATGACGCACTACACACAACACACACAGCCACAAGCAGGCAGTATAGAGCACACACAGGTGCACGCAGACAGCTCGAAAAATCACACCCAAAATACACACTCACAGAACACATCAGACGCAACGCAAAACTAACATCACACAGAATGCTCAAAATACAGAGACCACCCAACATCTATCCTGTATGTAACACACAGAAAGCATATAGACAGCACTCACACAACCCAGAACACAGTACACAACAGAAAGCAGAAAGACCAGACGCAGTACACATGAAACACGACGACGGAAGGCAGACAACAGAAACACAACACACACACAAACACCAACGGATAACTCATAAAAAATGACAAGATATACAACACACAAAGAACCACTCAGTGCACAGAACACACAGCTCACGACCACACCCATGACACATTGCACGCCACACAGAGAAAGTATGCAGAACAATGTACTCAACAAGCAGCAAAGAACCCATAACACACATTGTACATTCACAACACACACCACATATACAAGCACCAGTAGAACACTCATAAAAAATGACAAAATGTACAACACACAAGGAACCGCTCAATGCACACAACTCACAACCACGCACGTCACACATTGCACGCCACACGGAGAAAATTACACAGAGCAGTGAACTCGACACGCAGTAAAGATCCCACACCACACGTAGTACCTACTCTACACACACAACATGGACAACACACACAAAATAAACAAGGCCCACAGATCACAGTCAACACAAGCCCAAACACACAAGAACACACAGCACACACAGCACAGCCAAACGGAATACACACAGAATCACAACACAAACACCACAAATCATTCACTACCGCATATCAACCACAAATACAGCACACTACACGAAAGAATTCCAGAAAGCACAACACGCACGGATCAAACACACACAATACACAGTAATAAACACATAACACACAACGCACACAGCAAGACATAAAAAAAAGAAGCAGAAACGACACACAGCACACACAACACAACACACACAAAATGTGCATCACAACAGCGCAGACAACACTCACTACATACAACACTCGCAGAACATACAACACACCGGCCACACACAACACACATGGAGAGCGCCAACACAACACATACAACGCACACGAAAAACACCCACAACACGCCAAAGAGTTTACATACAACCTCTCAACACACAAACATCGCCTCACCCTAAACAACAAACCCCACACACACCGAGCACATGACTGCACACAATACCCATGAACCACGGTTCTCAGAGTAAACACAACACACACAGTGAGGGACACTGACCAAGCATGACCACACACAGTACACACATCACAAATTACACTCAATACTCAAACAGCGAACCCCACACACCACCTGTCAAACACAAACCCACGGTAATCACAACCACATGCAGAACCCGCACCACACACAACACATGCGAAATGACATGGAAGAAATACACAAACCACAAAAGAACACCGAATTTATGAAACACATTTCACAGACTGCACACACCACACAAAACACACATAAAACATACAGCACACAGGGCCTCACAGAATGCACAATGCGAAGCACACAACCTACATACAAAGCACGTCAGACAGAGCACACAATTAATATCCCACTCAACACGTAAAACACACAGAGGACACAACACAAAGCACAATATGCCAAACAGATTAGGATACACCCAACACACATGCAACTGAGAGCACAATACGTTGCACATCACGGAACACACGTGCGGTCCCATCACACACTAAACATGAAACAGAAAACCATTCACAGACCACATAACATTCCCGACCATGAACACAACACGCTACAAAAAAGACGCCAAACGTACGACACACAAAGACACACTCCAAGCACGCAACACCCAGCGCAGGACCGCCCACAAACACACCAGTCTCACAGCCCTCCACAGAGCAATACACACAGAACATACCCTACAAACAACAAATTACCCAAACTGCACACCTCACAATCGCAACAGTCACAACACAGAAAGAACACAACACACGGGAAACACACGCTCAGACACATAAACACTGCCATGCACATTAAGCCAGCAGACCACAGACATCAGAGCTAAAAACACACAATAACGCAGCACGCAAAACGCAACACAACACAGAATACACACCCAATCACACAACAAACACCACAACCCATGCCCTACAGTATAAACAAAAGACGAACGACGCACTTCACACATGACACAAAACCCACAAACACAAAGGACCACACAGAAAGACGCACAACGCAAACATCGCACACAACACACACATTAAAAGAAACACATCAACACATTGCCGCAACACACAAAATAATACACAAATTACAGAGCAATACATCACACAACACACAAACATCACACACAATTTATACATCACACCTCATAACACACACAACACCCTGCAGTAACAACACAACACACAGACCGATGCAACCACTACATACCATACATAAAGCCACACGCTCAAGGAATAACCACAATAAACTTAAGTAAACTCCCACAAACACAAAGACAGAGGACACACACAAACTCAGCACGCTAAAAGCACAACAGATGAAACAACATACAGCACAAACATCACAGGACATAAAGGCACACGATTCTCAGACACCACGATTAGCCATATACACACCACACACACAATGAGGTACACGACACGAGCAAAACCACATACAGATAACACGTGTCCCCTCACACACTTAATCAATCACACACACAGCCTCTCAAACACAGCCAAACACGTATCAGAATCACATATGCATCACACACAGAAAACATACAAAACCACATGAAAGCAAACAACTAAGAATAAAGGCAGATAGCACACTTTTCTAACACTGAACACCCCACTCACAACCGCACGCAGACACCCCACACGCATGTATACACGGGCACCTTTACGCAATGCGCGCACAAACACACACACACACACAACAAAAAGTAAAAACACAACAGTCACAGGGCGCACACCAGACACAACAGAGCACATGTTTCTCCTAAAACACACAAGTCACATTTGCAAGAGTACATGCACCACGCACCGTGAGGAACACCAAACACAACCACACACAGGTGACATATCTCACTTCGCAAACATAACAAGCACCCTCACATCACAACTCAAACACAACCATACGCAAATCACAATCACACACGGAAAACACACACAAAACAAATCCCTGGGCAAAACACACACAACCCACAAAGAAGACAAAGAGCGCACATTGCATACACTACACTCTGCAAGCACAACCACGCACAGACACAAAACACGTACATCCTCACGCAGGAGCACAACGCAGAGCACACACACAACACAGAAACACGCGAAACAAGAGTCCCAAGACACAGACCACACACCTCAAGGCACATAACTGCTCACAAAACACACACGGAAAACACTGCACAGACTACGTACTGCACACACCATGAGACATACTGAACAAGCGAAACCGCACAGTCAACACTTCTGATATCACGTGCATAACTCAAACAGCCAAACACACACACACAACCTCTCTAACACAACCACACACAAATCACAAACTCCACACATAAGACGGACACAACACATACTAATAATCCACAGACTACTCCCCTATGACGCACTACACACAACACACACAGCCACAAGCAGGCAGTATAGAGCACACACAGGTGCACGCAGACAGCTCGAAAAATCACACCCAAAATACACACTCACAGAACACATCAGACGCAACGCAAAACTAACATCACACAGAATGCTCAAAATACAGAGACCACCCAACATCTATCCTGTATGTAACACACAGAAAGCATATAGACAGCGCTCACACAACCCAGAACACAGTACACAACAGAAAGCAGAAAGACCAGACGCAGTACACATGAAACACGACGACGGAAGGCAGACAACAGAAACACAACACACACACAAACACCAACGGATAACTCATAAAAAATGACAAGATATACAACACACAAAGAACCACTCAGTGCACAGAACACACAGCTCACGACCACACCCATGACACATTGCACGCCACACAGAGAAAGTATGCAGAACAATGTACTCAACAAGCAGCAAAGAACCCATAACACACATTGTACATTCACAACACACACCACATATACAAGCACCAGTAGAACACTCATAAAAAATGACAAAATGTACAACACACAAGGAACCGCTCAATGCACACAACTCACAACCACGCACGTCACACATTGCACGCCACACGGAGAAAATTACACAGAGCAGTGAACTCGACACGCAGTAAAGATCCCACACCACACGTAGTACCTACTCTACACACACAACATGGACAACACACACAAAATAAACAAGGCCCACAGATCACAGTCAACACAAGCCCAAACACACAAGAACACACAGCACACACAGCACAGCCAAACGGAATACACACAGAATCACAACACAAACACCACAAATCATTCACTACCGCATATCAACCACAAATACAGCACACTACACGAAAGAATTCCAGAAAGCACAACACGCACGGATCAAACACACACAATACACAGTAATAAACACATAACACACAACGCACACAGCAAGACATAAAAAAAAGAAGCAGAAACGACACACAGCGCACACAACACAACACACACAAAATGTGCATCACAACAGCGCAGACAACACTCACTACATACAACACTCGCAGAACATACAACACACCGGCCACACACAACACACATGGAGAGCGCCAACACAACACATACAACGCACACGAAAAACACCCACAACACGCCAAAGAGTTTACATACAACCTCTCAACACACAAACATCGCCTCACCCTAAACAACAAACCCCACACACACCGAGCACATGACTGCACACAATACCCATGAACCACGGTTCTCAGAGTAAACACAACACACACAGTGAGGGACACTGACCAAGCATGACCACACACAGTACACACATCACAAATTACACTCAATACTCAAACAGCGAACCCCACACACCACCTGTCAAACACAAACCCACGGTAATCACAACCACATGCAGAACCCGCACCACACACAACACATGCGAAATGACATGGAAGAAATACACAAACCACAAAAGAACACCGAATTTATGAAACACATTTCACAGACTGCACACACCACACAAAACACACATAAAACATACAGCACACAGGGCCTCACAGAACGCACAATGCGAAGCACACAACCTACATACAAAGCACGTCAGACAGAGCACACAATTAATATCCCACTCAACACGTAAAACACACAGAGGACACAACACAAAGCACAATATGCCAAACAGATTAGGATACACCCAACACACATGCAACTGAGAGCACAATACGTTGCACATCACGGAACACACGTGCGGTCCCATCACACACTAAACATGAAACAGAAAACCATTCACAGACCACATAACATTCCCGACCATGAACACAACACGCTACAAAAAAGACGCCAAACGTACGACACACAAAGACACACTCCAAGCACGCAACACCCAGCGCAGGACCGCCCACAAACACACCAGTCTCACAGCCCTCCACAGAGCAATACACACAGAACATACCCTACAAACAACAAATTACCCAAACTGCACACCTCACAATCGCAACAGTCACAACACAGAAAGAACACAACACACGGGAAACACACGCTCAGACACATAAACACTGCCATGCACATTAAGCCAGCAGACCACAGACATCAGAGCTAAAAACACACAATAACGCAGCACGCAAAACGCAACACAACACAGAATACACACCCAATCACACAACAAACACCACAACCCATGCCCTACAGTATAAACAAAAGACGAACGACGCACTTCACACATGACACAAAACCCACAAACACAAAGGACCACACAGAAAGACGCACAACGCAAACATCGCACACAACACACACATTAAAAGAAACACATCAACACATTGCCGCAACACACAAAATAATACACAAATTACAGAGCAATACATCACACAACACACAAACATCACACACAATTTATACATCACACCTCATAACACACACAACACCCTGCAGTAACAACACAACACACAGACCGATGCAACCACTACATACCATACGTAAAGCCACACGCTCAAGGAATAACCACAATAAACTTAAGTAAACTCCCACAAACACAAAGACAGAGGACACACACAAACTCAGCACGCTAAAAGCACAACAGATGAAACAACATACAGCACAAACATCACAGGACATAAAGGCACACGATTCTCAGACACCACGATTAGCCATATACACACCACACACACAATGAGGTACACGACACGAGCAAAACCACATACAGATAACACGTGTCCCCTCACACACTTAATCAATCACACACACAGCCTCTCAAACACAGCCAAACACGTATCAGAATCACATATGCATCACACACAGAAAACATACAAAACCACATGAAAGCAAACAACTAAGAATAAAGGCAGATAGCACACTTTTCTAACACTGAACACCCCACTCACAACCGCACGCAGACACCCCACACGCATGTATACACGGGCACCTTTACGCAATGCGCGCACAAACACACACACACACACAACAAAAAGTAAAAACACAACAGTCACAGGGCGCACACCAGACACAACAGAGCACATGTTTCTCCTAAAACACACAAGTCACATTTGCAAGAGTACATGCACCACGCACCGTGAGGAACACCAAACACAACCACACACAGGTGACATATCTCACTTCGCAAACATAACAAGCACCCTCACATCACAACTCAAACACAACCATACGCAAATCACAATCACACACGGAAAACACACACAAAACAAATCCCTGGGCAAAACACACACAACCCACAAAGAAGACAAAGAGCGCACATTGCATACACTACACTCTGCAAGCACAACCACGCACAGACACAAAACACGTACATCCTCACGCAGGAGCACAACGCAGAGCACACACACAACACAGAAACACGCGAAACAAGAGTCCCAAGACACAGACCACACACCTCAAGGCACATAACTGCTCACAAAACACACACGGAAAACACTGCACAGACTACGTACTGCACACACCATGAGACATACTGAACAAGCGAAACCGCACAGTCAACACTTCTGATATCACGTGCATAACTCAAACAGCCAAACACACACACACAACCTCTCTAACACAACCACACACAAATCACAAACTCCACACATAAGACGGACACAACACATACTAATAATCCACAGACTACTCCCCTATGACGCACTACACACAACACACACAGCCACAAGCAGGCAGTATAGAGCACACACAGGTGCACGCAGACAGCTCGAAAAATCACACCCAAAATACACACTCACAGAACACATCAGACGCAACGCAAAACTAACATCACACAGAATGCTCAAAATACAGAGACCACCCAACATCTATCCTGTATGTAACACACAGAAAGCATATAGACAGCACTCACACAACCCAGAACACAGTACACAACAGAAAGCAGAAAGACCAGACGCAGTACACATGAAACACGACGACGGAAGGCAGACAACAGAAACACAACACACACACAAACACCAACGGATAACTCATAAAAAATGACAAGATATACAACACACAAAGAACCACTCAGTGCACAGAACACACAGCTCACGACCACACCCATGACACATTGCACGCCACACAGAGAAAGTATGCAGAACAATGTACTCAACAAGCAGCAAAGAACCCATAACACACATTGTACATTCACAACACACACCACATATACAAGCACCAGTAGAACACTCATAAAAAATGACAAAATGTACAACACACAAGGAACCGCTCAATGCACACAACTCACAACCACGCACGTCACACATTGCACGCCACACGGAGAAAATTACACAGAGCAGTGAACTCGACACGCAGTAAAGATCCCACACCACACGTAGTACCTACTCTACACACACAACATGGACAACACACACAAAATAAACAAGGCCCACAGATCACAGTCAACACAAGCCCAAACACACAAGAACACACAGCACACACAGCACAGCCAAACGGAATACACACAGAATCACAACACAAACACCACAAATCATTCACTACCGCATATCAACCACAAATACAGCACACTACACGAAAGAATTCCAGAAAGCACAACACGCACGGATCAAACACACACAATACACAGTAATAAACACATAACACACAACGCACACAGCAAGACATAAAAAAAAGAAGCAGAAACGACACACAGCACACACAACACAACACACACAAAATGTGCATCACAACAGCGCAGACAACACTCACTACATACAACACTCGCAGAACATACAACACACCGGCCACACACAACACACATGGAGAGCGCCAACACAACACATACAACGCACACGAAAAACACCCACAACACGCCAAAGAGTTTACATACAACCTCTCAACACACAAACATCGCCTCACCCTAAACAACAAACCCCACACACACCGAGCACATGACTGCACACAATACCCATGAACCACGGTTCTCAGAGTAAACACAACACACACAGTGAGGGACACTGACCAAGCATGACCACACACAGTACACACATCACAAATTACACTCAATACTCAAACAGCGAACCCCACACACCACCTGTCAAACACAAACCCACGGTAATCACAACCACATGCAGAACCCGCACCACACACAACACATGCGAAATGACATGGAAGAAATACACAAACCACAAAAGAACACCGAATTTATGAAACACATTTCACAGACTGCACACACCACACAAAACACACATAAAACATACAGCACACAGGGCCTCACAGAATGCACAATGCGAAGCACACAACCTACATACAAAGCACGTCAGACAGAGCACACAATTAATATCCCACTCAACACGTAAAACACACAGAGGACACAACACAAAGCACAATATGCCAAACAGATTAGGATACACCCAACACACATGCAACTGAGAGCACAATACGTTGCACATCACGGAACACACGTGCGGTCCCATCACACACTAAACATGAAACAGAAAACCATTCACAGACCACATAACATTCCCGACCATGAACACAACACGCTACAAAAAAGACGCCAAACGTACGACACACAAAGACACACTCCAAGCACGCAACACCCAGCGCAGGACCGCCCACAAACACACCAGTCTCACAGCCCTCCACAGAGCAATACACACAGAACATACCCTACAAACAACAAATTACCCAAACTGCACACCTCACAATCGCAACAGTCACAACACAGAAAGAACACAACACACGGGAAACACACGCTCAGACACATAAACACTGCCATGCACATTAAGCCAGCAGACCACAGACATCAGAGCTAAAAACACACAATAACGCAGCACGCAAAACGCAACACAACACAGAATACACACCCAATCACACAACAAACACCACAACCCATGCCCTACAGTATAAACAAAAGACGAACGACGCACTTCACACATGACACAAAACCCACAAACACAAAGGACCACACAGAAAGACGCACAACGCAAACATCGCACACAACACACACATTAAAAGAAACACATCAACACATTGCCGCAACACACAAAATAATACACAAATTACAGAGCAATACATCACACAACACACAAACATCACACACAATTTATACATCACACCTCATAACACACACAACACCCTGCAGTAACAACACAACACACAGACCGATGCAACCACTACATACCATACATAAAGCCACACGCTCAAGGAATAACCACAATAAACTTAAGTAAACTCCCACAAACACAAAGACAGAGGACACACACAAACTCAGCACGCTAAAAGCACAACAGATGAAACAACATACAGCACAAACATCACAGGACATAAAGGCACACGATTCTCAGACACCACGATTAGCCATATACACACCACACACACAATGAGGTACACGACACGAGCAAAACCACATACAGATAACACGTGTCCCCTCACACACTTAATCAATCACACACACAGCCTCTCAAACACAGCCAAACACGTATCAGAATCACATATGCATCACACACAGAAAACATACAAAACCACATGAAAGCAAACAACTAAGAATAAAGGCAGATAGCACACTTTTCTAACACTGAACACCCCACTCACAACCGCACGCAGACACCCCACACGCATGTATACACGGGCACCTTTACGCAATGCGCGCACAAACACACACACACACACAACAAAAAGTAAAAACACAACAGTCACAGGGCGCACACCAGACACAACAGAGCACATGTTTCTCCTAAAACACACAAGTCACATTTGCAAGAGTACATGCACCACGCACCGTGAGGAACACCAAACACAACCACACACAGGTGACATATCTCACTTCGCAAACATAACAAGCACCCTCACATCACAACTCAAACACAACCATACGCAAATCACAATCACACACGGAAAACACACACAAAACAAATCCCTGGGCAAAACACACACAACCCACAAAGAAGACAAAGAGCGCACATTGCATACACTACACTCTGCAAGCACAACCACGCACAGACACAAAACACGTACATCCTCACGCAGGAGCACAACGCAGAGCACACACACAACACAGAAACACGCGAAACAAGAGTCCCAAGACACAGACCACACACCTCAAGGCACATAACTGCTCACAAAACACACACGGAAAACACTGCACAGACTACGTACTGCACACACCATGAGACATACTGAACAAGCGAAACCGCACAGTCAACACTTCTGATATCACGTGCATAACTCAAACAGCCAAACACACACACACAACCTCTCTAACACAACCACACACAAATCACAAACTCCACACATAAGACGGACACAACACATACTAATAATCCACAGACTACTCCCCTATGACGCACTACACACAACACACACAGCCACAAGCAGGCAGTATAGAGCACACACAGGTGCACGCAGACAGCTCGAAAAATCACACCCAAAATACACACTCACAGAACACATCAGACGCAACGCAAAACTAACATCACACAGAATGCTCAAAATACAGAGACCACCCAACATCTATCCTGTATGTAACACACAGAAAGCATATAGACAGCACTCACACAACCCAGAACACAGTACACAACAGAAAGCAGAAAGACCAGACGCAGTACACATGAAACACGACGACGGAAGGCAGACAACAGAAACACAACACACACACAAACACCAACGGATAACTCATAAAAAATGACAAGATATACAACACACAAAGAACCACTCAGTGCACAGAACACACAGCTCACGACCACACCCATGACACATTGCACGCCACACAGAGAAAGTATGCAGAACAATGTACTCAACAAGCAGCAAAGAACCCATAACACACATTGTACATTCACAACACACACCACATATACAAGCACCAGTAGAACACTCATAAAAAATGACAAAATGTACAACACACAAGGAACCGCTCAATGCACACAACTCACAACCACGCACGTCACACATTGCACGCCACACGGAGAAAATTACACAGAGCAGTGAACTCGACACGCAGTAAAGATCCCACACCACACGTAGTACCTACTCTACACACACAACATGGACAACACACACAAAATAAACAAGGCCCACAGATCACAGTCAACACAAGCCCAAACACACAAGAACACACAGCACACACAGCACAGCCAAACGGAATACACACAGAATCACAACACAAACACCACAAATCATTCACTACCGCATATCAACCACAAATACAGCACACTACACGAAAGAATTCCAGAAAGCACAACACGCACGGATCAAACACACACAATACACAGTAATAAACACATAACACACAACGCACACAGCAAGACATAAAAAAAAGAAGCAGAAACGACACACAGCACACACAACGCAACACACACAAAATGTGCATCACAACAGCGCAGACAACACTCACTACATACAACACTCGCAGAACATACAACACACCGGCCACACACAACACACATGGAGAGCGCCAACACAACACATACAACGCACACGAAAAACACCCACAACACGCCAAAGAGTTTACATACAACCTCTCAACACACAAACATCGCCTCACCCTAAACAACAAACCCCACACACACCGAGCACATGACTGCACACAATACCCATGAACCACGGTTCTCAGAGTAAACACAACACACACAGTGAGGGACACTGACCAAGCATGACCACACACAGTACACACATCACAAATTACACTCAATACTCAAACAGCGAACCCCACACACCACCTGTCAAACACAAACCCACGGTAATCACAACCACATGCAGAACCCGCACCACACACAACACATGCGAAATGACATGGAAGAAATACACAAACCACAAAAGAACACCGAATTTATGAAACACATTTCACAGACTGCACACACCACACAAAACACACATAAAACATACAGCACACAGGGCCTCACAGAATGCACAATGCGAAGCACACAACCTACATACAAAGCACGTCAGACAGAGCACACAATTAATATCCCACTCAACACGTAAAACACACAGAGGACACAACACAAAGCACAATATGCCAAACAGATTAGGATACACCCAACACACATGCAACTGAGAGCACAATACGTTGCACATCACGGAACACACGTGCGGTCCCATCACACACTAAACATGAAACAGAAAACCATTCACAGACCACATAACATTCCCGACCATGAACACAACACGCTACAAAAAAGACGCCAAACGTACGACACACAAAGACACACTCCAAGCACGCAACACCCAGCGCAGGACCGCCCACAAACACACCAGTCTCACAGCCCTCCACAGAGCAATACACACAGAACATACCCTACAAACAACAAATTACCCAAACTGCACACCTCACAATCGCAACAGTCACAACACAGAAAGAACACAACACACGGGAAACACACGCTCAGACACATAAACACTGCCATGCACATTAAGCCAGCAGACCACAGACATCAGAGCTAAAAACACACAATAACGCAGCACGCAAAACGCAACACAACACAGAATACACACCCAATCACACAACAAACACCACAACCCATGCCCTACAGTATAAACAAAAGACGAACGACGCACTTCACACATGACACAAAACCCACAAACACAAAGGACCACACAGAAAGACGCACAACGCAAACATCGCACACAACACACACATTAAAAGAAACACATCAACACATTGCCGCAACACACAAAATAATACACAAATTACAGAGCAATACATCACACAACACACAAACATCACACACAATTTATACATCACACCTCATAACACACACAACACCCTGCAGTAACAACACAACACACAGACCGATGCAACCACTACATACCATACATAAAGCCACACGCTCAAGGAATAACCACAATAAACTTAAGTAAACTCCCACAAACACAAAGACAGAGGACACACACAAACTCAGCACGCTAAAAGCACAACAGATGAAACAACATACAGCACAAACATCACAGGACATAAAGGCACACGATTCTCAGACACCACGATTAGCCATATACACACCACACACACAATGAGGTACACGACACGAGCAAAACCACATACAGATAACACGTGTCCCCTCACACACTTAATCAATCACACACACAGCCTCTCAAACACAGCCAAACACGTATCAGAATCACATATGCATCACACACAGAAAACATACAAAACCACATGAAAGCAAACAACTAAGAATAAAGGCAGATAGCACACTTTTCTAACACTGAACACCCCACTCACAACCGCACGCAGACACCCCACACGCATGTATACACGGGCACCTTTACGCAATGCGCGCACAAACACACACACACACACAACAAAAAGTAAAAACACAACAGTCACAGGGCGCACACCAGACACAACAGAGCACATGTTTCTCCTAAAACACACAAGTCACATTTGCAAGAGTACATGCACCACGCACCGTGAGGAACACCAAACACAACCACACACAGGTGACATATCTCACTTCGCAAACATAACAAGCACCCTCACATCACAACTCAAACACAACCATACGCAAATCACAATCACACACGGAAAACACACAAAACAAATCCCTGGGCAAAACACACACAACCCACAAAGAAGACAAAGAGCGCACATTGCATACACTACACTCTGCAAGCACAACCACGCACAGACACAAAACACGTACATCCTCACGCAGGAGCACAACGCAGAGCACACACACAACACAGAAACACGCGAAACAAGAGTCCCAAGACACAGACCACACACCTCAAGGCACATAACTGCTCACAAAACACACACGGAAAACACTGCACAGACTACGTACTGCACACACCATGAGACATACTGAACAAGCGAAACCGCACAGTCAACACTTCTGATATCACGTGCATAACTCAAACAGCCAAACACACACACACAACCTCTCTAACACAACCACACACAAATCACAAACTCCACACATAAGACGGACACAACACATACTAATAATCCACAGACTACTCCCCTATGACGCACTACACACAACACACACAGCCACAAGCAGGCAGTATAGAGCACACACAGGTGCACGCAGACAGCTCGAAAAATCACACCCAAAATACACACTCACAGAACACATCAGACGCAACGCAAAACTAACATCACACAGAATGCTCAAAATACAGAGACCACCCAACATCTATCCTGTATGTAACACACAGAAAGCATATAGACAGCGCTCACACAACCCAGAACACAGTACACAACAGAAAGCAGAAAGACCAGACGCAGTACACATGAAACACGACGACGGAAGGCAGACAACAGAAACACAACACACACACAAACACCAACGGATAACTCATAAAAAATGACAAGATATACAACACACAAAGAACCACTCAGTGCACAGAACACACAGCTCACGACCACACCCATGACACATTGCACGCCACACAGAGAAAGTATGCAGAACAATGTACTCAACAAGCAGCAAAGAACCCATAACACACATTGTACATTCACAACACACACCACATATACAAGCACCAGTAGAACACTCATAAAAAATGACAAAATGTACAACACACAAGGAACCGCTCAATGCACACAACTCACAACCACGCACGTCACACATTGCACGCCACACGGAGAAAATTACACAGAGCAGTGAACTCGACACGCAGTAAAGATCCCACACCACACGTAGTACCTACTCTACACACACAACATGGACAACACACACAAAATAAACAAGGCCCACAGATCACAGTCAACACAAGCCCAAACACACAAGAACACACAGCACACACAGCACAGCCAAACGGAATACACACAGAATCACAACACAAACACCACAAATCATTCACTACCGCATATCAACCACAAATACAGCACACTACACGAAAGAATTCCAGAAAGCACAACACGCACGGATCAAACACACACAATACACAGTAATAAACACATAACACACAACGCACACAGCAAGACATAAAAAAAAGAAGCAGAAACGACACACAGCGCACACAACACAACACACACAAAATGTGCATCACAACAGCGCAGACAACACTCACTACATACAACACTCGCAGAACATACAACACACCGGCCACACACAACACACATGGAGAGCGCCAACAGAACACATACAACGCACACGAAAAACACCCACAACACGCCAAAGAGTTTACATACAACCTCTCAACACACAAACATCGCCTCACCCTAAACAACAAACCCCACACACACCGAGCACATGACTGCACACAATACCCATGAACCACGGTTCTCAGAGTAAACACAACACACACAGTGAGGGACACTGACCAAGCATGACCACACACAGTACACACATCACAAATTACACTCAATACTCAAACAGCGAACCCCACACACCACCTGTCAAACACAAACCCACGGTAATCACAACCACATGCAGAACCCGCACCACACACAACACATGCGAAATGACATGGAAGAAATACACAAACCACAAAAGAACACCGAATTTATTAAACACATTTCACAGACTGCACACACCACACAAAACACACATAAAACATACAGCACACAGGGCCTCACAGAACGCACAATGCGAAGCACACAACCTACATACAAAGCACGTCAGACAGAGCACACAATTAATATCCCACTCAACACGTAAAGCACACAGAGGACACAACACAAAGCACAATATGCCAAACAGATAAGGATACACCCAACACACATGCAACTGAGAGCACAATACGTTGCACATCACGGAACACACGTGCGGTCCCATCACACACTAAACATGAAACAGAAAACCATTCACAGACCACATAACATTCCCGACCATGAACACAACACGCTACAAAAAAGACGCCAAACGTACGACACACAAAGACACACTCCAAGCACGCAACACCCAGCGCAGGACCGCCCACAAACACACCAGTCTCACAGCCCTCCACAGAGCAATACACACAGAACATACCCTACAAACAACAAAGTACCCAAACTGCACACCTCACAATCGCAACAGTCACAACACAGAAAGAACACAACACACGGGAAACACACGCTCAGACACATAAACACTGCCATGCATATTAAGCCAGCAGACCACAGACATCAGAGCTAAAAACACACAATAACGCAGCACGCAAAACGCAACACAACACAGAATACACACCCAATCACACAACAAACACCACAACCCATGCACTACAGTATAAACAAAAGACGAACGACGCACTTCACACATGACACAAAACCCACAAACTCAAAGGACCACACAGAAAGACGCACAACGCAAACATCGCACACAACACACACATTAAAAGAAACACATCAACACATTGCCTCAACACACAAAATAATACACAAATTACAGAGCAATACATCACACAACACACAAACATCACACACAATTTATACATCACACCTCATAACACACACAACACCCTGCAGTAACAACACAACACACAGACCGATGCAACCACTACATACCATACGTAAAGCCACACGCTCAAGGAATAACCACAATAAACTTAAGTAAACTCCCACAAACACAAAGACAGAGGACACACACAAACTCAGCACGCTAAAAGCACAACAGATGAAACAACATACAGCACAAACATCACAGGACATAAAGGCACACAATTCTCAGACACCACGATTAGCCATATACACACCACACACACAATGAGGTACACGACACGAGCAAAACCACATACAGATAACACGTGTCCCCTCACACACTTAATCAATCACACACACAGCCTCTCAAACACAGCCAAACACGTATCAGAATCACATATGCATCACACACAGAAAACATACAAAACCACATGAAAGCAAACAACCAAGAATAAAGGCAGATAGCACACTTTTCTAACACTGAACACCCCACTCACAACCGCACGCAGACACCCCACACGCATGTATACACGGGCACCTTTACGCAATGCGCGCACAAACACACACACACACACAACATAAAGTAAAAACACAACAGTCACAGGGCGCACACCAGACACAACAGAGCACATGTTTCTCCTAAAACACACAAGTCACATTTGCAAGAGTACATGCACCACGCACCGTGAGGAACACCAAACACAACCACACACAGGTGACATATCTCACTTCGCAAACATAACAAGCACCCTCACATCACAACTCAAACACAACCATACGCAAATCACAATCACACACGGAAAACACACACAAAACAAATCCCTGGGCAAAACACACACAACCCACAAAGAAGACAAAGAGCGCACATTGCATACACTACACTCTGCAAGCACAACCACGCACAGACACAAAACACGTACATCCTCACGCAGGAGCACAACGCAGAGCACACACACAACACAGAAACACGCGAAACAAGAGTCCCAAGACACAGACCACACACCTCAAGGCACATAACTGCTCACAAAACACACACGGAAAGCATTGCACAGACTACGTACTGAACACACCATGAGACATACTGAACAAGCGAAACCGCACAGTCAACACTTCTGATATCACGTGCATAACTCAAACAGCCAAACACACACACACAACCTCTCTAACACAACCACACACAAATCACAAACTCCACACATAAAACGGACACAACACATACTAATAATCCACAGACTACTCCCTTATGAAGCACTACACACAACACACACAGCCACAAGCAGGCAGTATAGAGCACACACAGGTGCATGCAGACAGCTCGAAAAATCACACCCAAAATACACACTCACAGAACACATCAGACGCAACGCAAAACTAACATCACACAGAATGCTCAAAATACAGAGACCACCCAACATCTATCCTGTATGTAACACACAGAAAGCATATAGACAGCGCTCACACAACCCAGAACACAGTACACAACAGAAAGCAGAAAGACCAGACGCAGTACACATGAAACACGACGACGGAAGGCAGACAACAGAAACACAACACACACACAAACACCAACGGATAACTCATAAAAAATGACAAGATATACAACACACAAAGAACCACTCAGTGCACAGAACACACAGCTCACGACCACACCCATGACACATTGCACGCCACACAGAGAAAGTATGCAGAACAATGTACTCAACAAGCAGCAAAGAACCCATAACACACATTGTACATTCACAACACACACCACATATACAAGCACCAGTAGAACACTCATAAAAAATGACAAAATGTACAACACACAAGGAACCGCTCAATGCACACAACTCACAACCACGCACGTCACACATTGCACGCCACACGGAGAAAATTACACAGAGCAGTGAACTCGACACGCAGTAAAGATCCCACACCACACGTAGTACCTACTCTACACACACAACATGGACAACACACACAAAATAAACAAGGCCCACAGATCACAGTCAACACAAGCCCAAACACACAAGAACACACAGCACACACAGCACAGCCAAACGGAATACACACAGAATCACAACACAAACACCACAAATCATTCACTACCGCATATCAACAACAAATACAGCACACTACACGAAAGAATTCCAGAAAGCACAACACGCAAGGATCAAACACGCACAATACACAGTAATAAACACAAAACACACAACGCACACAGCAAGACATAAAAAAAAAGAAGCAGAAACGACACACAACACACACAACACAACGCACACAAAATGTGCATCACAACAGCGCAGACAACACTCACTACATACAACACTCGCAGAACATACAACTCACCGGCCACACACAACACACATGGAGAGCGCCAACACAACACAACGCACACGAAAAACACCCACAACACGCCAAAGAGTTTACATACAACCTCTCAACACACAAACATCGCCTCACCCTAAACAACAAACACCACACACACCGAGCACATGACTGCACACAATACCCATGAACCACGGTTCTCAGAGTAAACACAACACACACAGTGAGGGACACTGAACAAGCATGACCACACACAGTACACACATCACAAATTACACTCAATACTCAAACAGCGAACCCCACACACCACCTGTCAAACACAAACCCACGGTAATCACAACCACATGCAGAACCCGCACCACACACAACACATGCGAAATGACATGGAAGAAATACACAAACCACAAAAGAACACCGAATTTATTAAACACATTTCACAGACTGCACACACCACACAAACCACACATAAAACATACAGCACACAGGGCCTCACAGAACGCACAATGCGAAGCACACAACCTACATACAAAGCACGTCAGACAGAGCACACAATTAATATCCCACTCAACACGTAAAGCACACAGAGGACACAACACAAAGCACAATATGCCAAACAGATTAGGATACACCCAACACACATGCAACTGAGAGCACAATACGTTGCACATCACGGAACACACGTGCGGTCCCATCACACACTAAACATGAAACAGAAAACCATTCACAGACCACATAACATTCCCGACCATGAACACAACACGCTACAAAAAAGTCACCAAACGTACGACACACAAAGACACACTCCAAGCACGCAACACCCAGCGCAGGACCGCCCACAAACACACCAGTCTCACAGCCCTCCACAGAGCAATACACACAGAACATACCCTACAAACAACAAAGTACCCAAACTGCACACCTCACAATCCCAACAGTCACAACACAGAAAGAACACAACACACGGGAAACACACGCTCAGACACATAAACACTGCCATGCACATTAAGCCAGCAGACCACAGACATCAGAGCTAAAAACACACCGTAACGCAGTATGCAAAACGCAACACAACACAGAATACACACCCAATCACACAACAAACACCACAACCCATGCCCTACAGTATAAACAAAAGACGAACGACGCACTTCACACATGACACAAAACCCACAAACACAAAGGACCACACAGAAAGACGCACAACGCAAACATCGCACACAACACACACATTAAAAGAAACACATCAACACATTGCCGCAACACACAAAATAATACACAAATTACAGAGCAATACATCACACAACACACAAACATCACACACAATTTATACATCACACCTCATAACACACACAACAACCTGCAGTAACAACACAACACACAGACCGATGCAACCACTACATACCATACATAAAGCCACACGCTCAAGGAATAACCACAATAAACTTAAGTAAACTCCCACAAACACAAAGACAGAGGACACACACAAACTCAGCACGCTAAAAGCACAACAGATGAAACAACATACAGCACAAACATCACAGGACATAAAGGCACACGATTCTCAGACACCACGGTTAGCCATATACACACCACACACACAATGAGGTACACGACACGAGCAAAACCACATACAGATAACACGTGTCCCCTCACACACTTAATCAATCACACACACAGCCTCTCAAACACAGCCAAACACGTATCAGAATCACATATGCATCACACACAGAAAACATACAAAACCACATGAAAGCAAACAACCAAGAATAAAGGCAGATAGCACACTTTTCTAACACTGAACACCCCACTCACAACCGCACGCAGACACCCCACACGCATGTATACACGGGCACCTTTACGCAATGCACGCACAAACACACACACACACACACAACATAAAGTAAAAACACAACAGTCACAGGGCGCACACCAGACACAACAGAGCACATGTTTCTCCTAAAACACACAAGTCACATTTGCAAGAGTACATGCACCACGCACCGTGAGGAACACCAAACACAACCACACACAGGTGACATATCTCACTTCGCAAACATAACAAGCACCCTCACATCACAACTCAAACACAACCATACGCAAATCACAATCACACACGGAAAACACACACAAAACAAATCCCTAGGCAAAACACACACAACGCACAAAGAAGACAAAGAGCGCACATTGCATACACTACACTCTGCAAGCACAACCACGCACAGACACAAAACACGTACATCCTCACGCAGGAGCACAACGCAGAGCACACACACAACACAGAAACATGCGAAACAAGGGTCCCAAGACACAGACCACACACCTCAAGGCACATAACTGCTCACAAAACACACACGGAAAACACTGCACAGACTACGTACTGCACACACCATGAGACATACTGAACAAGCGAAACCGCACAGTCAACACTTCTGATATCACGTGCATAACTCAAACAGCCAAACACACACACACAACCTCTCTAACACAACCACACACAAATCACAAACTCCACACATAAGACGGACACAACACATACTAATAATCCACAGACTACTCCCTTATGACGCACTACACACAACACACACAGCCACAAGCAGGCAGTATAGAGCACACACAGGTGGACGCAGACAGCTCGAAAAATCACACCCAAAATACACACTCACAGAACACATCAGACGCAACGCAAAACTAACATCACACAGAATGCTCAAAATACAGAGACCACCCAACATCTATCCTGTATGTAACACACAGAAAGCATATAGACAGCGCTCACACAACCCAGAACACAGTACACAACAGAAAGCAGAAAGACCAGACGCAGTACACATGAAACACGACGACGAAAGGCAGACAACAGAAACACAACACACACACAAACACCAACGGATAACTCATAAAAAATGACAAGATATACAACACACAAAGAACCACTCAGTGCACAGAACACACAGCTCACGACCACACCCATGACACATTGCACGCCACACAGAGAAAGTATGCAGAACAATGTACTCAACAAGCAGCAAAGAACCCATAACACACATTGTACATTCACAACACACACCACATATACAAGCACCAGTAGAACACTCATAAAAAATGACAAAATGTACAACACACAAGGAACCGCTCAATGCACACAACTCACAACCACGCACGTCACACATTGCACGCCACACGGAGAAAATTACACAGAGCAGTGAACTCGACACGCAGTAAAGATCCCACACCACACGTAGTACCTACTCTACACACACAACATGGACAACACACACAAAATAAACAAGGCCCACAGATCACAGTCAACACAAGCCCAAACACACAAGAACACACAGCACACACAGCACAGCCAAACGGAATACACACAGAATCACAACACAAACACCACAAATCATTCACTACCGCATATCAACAACAAATACAGCACACTACACGAAAGAATTCCAGAAAGCACAACACGCACGGATCAAACACGCACAATACACAGTAATAAACACAAAACACACAACGCACACAGCAAGACATAAAAAAAAAGAAGCAGAAACGACACACAACACACACAACACAACGCACACAAAATGTGCATCACAACAGCGCAGACAACACTCACTACATACAACACTCGCAGAACATACAACTCACCGGCCACACACAACACACATGGAGAGCGCCAACACAACACAATGCACACGAAAAACACCCACAACACGCCAAAGAGTTTACATACAACCTCTCAACACACAAACATCGCCTCACCCTAAACAACAAACACCACACACACCGAGCACATGACTGCACACAATACCCATGAACCACGGTTCTCAGAGTAAACACAACACACACAGTGATGGACACTGAACAAGCATGACCACACACAGTACACACATCACAAATTACACTCAATACTCAAACAGCGAACCCCACACACCACCTGTCAAACACAAACCCACGGTAATCACAACCACATGCAGAACCCGCACCACACACAACACATGCGAAATGACATGGAAGAAATACACAAACCACAACAGAACACCGAATTTATTAAACACATTTCACAGACTGCACACACCACACAAACCACACATAAAACATACAGCACACAGGGCCTCACAGAACGCACAATGTGAAGCACACAACCTACATACAAAGCACGTCAGACAGAGCACACAATTAATATCCCACTCAACACGTAAAGCACACAGAGGACACAACACAAAGCACAATATGCCAAACAGATAAGGATACACCCAACACACATGCAACTGAGAGCACAATACGTTGCACATCACGGAACACACGTGCGGTCCCATCACACACTAAACATGAAACAGAAAACCATTCACAGACCACATAACATTCCCGACCATGAACACAACACGCTACAAAAAAGTCACCAAACGTACGACACACAAAGACACACTCCAAGCACGCAACACCCAGCGCAGGACCGCCCACAAACACACCAGTCTCACAGCCCTCCACAGAGCAATACACACAGAACATACACTACAAACAACAAAGTACCCAAACTGCACACCTCACAATCCCAACAGTCACAACACAGAAAGAACACAACACACGGGAAACACACGCTCAGACACATAAACACTGCCATGCACATTAAGCCAGCAGACCACAGACATCAGAGCTATAAACACACCATAACGCAGCATGCAAAACGCAACACAACACAGAATACACACCCAATCACACAACAAACACCACAACCCATGCCCTACAGTATAAACAAAAGACGAACGACGCACTTCACACATGACACAAAACCCACAAACCCAAAGGACCACACAGAAAGAAGCACAACGCAAACATCGCACACAACACACACATTAAAAGAAACACATCAACACATTGCCGCAACACACAAAATAATACACAAATTACAGAGCAATACATCACACAACACACAAACATCACACACAATTTATACATCACACCTCATAACACACACAACAACCTGCAGTAACAACACAACACACAGACCGATGCAACCACTACATACCATACATAAAGCCACACGCTCAAGGAATAACCACAATAAACTTAAGTAAACTCCCACAAACACAAAGACAGAGGACACACACAAACTCAGCACGCTAAAAGCACAACAGATGAAACAACATACAGCACAAACATCACAGGACATAAAGGCACACGATTCTCAGACACCACGGTTAGCCATATACACACCACACACACAATGTGGTACACGACACGAGCAAAACCACATACAGATAACACGTGTCCCCTCACACACTTAATCAATCACACACACAGCCTCTCAAACACAGCCAAACACGTATCAGAATCACATATGCATCACACACAGAAAACATACAAAACCACATGAAAGCAAACAACCAAGAATAAAGGCAGATAGCACACTTTTCTAACACTGAACACCCCACTCACAACCGCACGCAGACACCCCACACGCATGTATACACGGGCACCTTTACGCAATGCGCGCACAAGCACACACACACACACAACATAAAGTAAAAACACAACAGTCACAGGGCGCACACCAGACACAACAGAGCACATGTTTCTCCTAAAACACACAAGTCACATTTGCAAGAGTACATGCACCACGCACCGTGAGGAACACCAAACACAACCACACACAGGTGACATATCTCACTTCGCAAACATAACAAGCACCCTCACATCACAACTCAAACACAACCATACGCAAATCACAATCACATACGGAAAACACACACAAAACAAATCCCTAGGCAAAACACACACAACCCACAAAGAAGACAAAGAGCGCACATTGCATACACTACACTCTGCAAGCACAACCACGCACAGACACAAAACACGTACATCCTCACGCAGGAGCACAACGCAGAGCACACACACAACACAGAAACATGCGAAACAAGGGTCCCAAGACAGAGACCACACACCTCAAGGCACATAACTGCTCACAAAACACACACGGAAAACACTGCACAGACTACGTACTGCACACACCATGAGACATACTGAACAAGCGAAACCGCACAGTCAACACTTCTGATATCACGTGCATAACTCAAACAGCCAAACACACACACACAACCTCTCTAACACAACCACACACAAATCACAAACTCCACACATAAGACGGACACAACACATACTAATAATCCACAGACTACTCCCCTATGACGCACTACACACAACACACACAGCCACAAGCAGGCAGTATAGAGCACACACAGGTGCACGCAGACAGCTCGAAAAATCACACCCAAAATACACACTCACAGAACACATCAGACGCAACGCAAAACTAACATCACACAGAATGCTCAAAATACAGAGACCACCCAACATCTATCCTGTATGTAACACACAGAAAGCATATAGACAGCGCTCACACAACCCAGAACACAGTACACAACAGAAAGCAGAAAGACCAGACGCAGTACACATGAAACACGACGACGGAAGGCAGACAACAGAAACACAACACACACACAAACACCAACGGATAACTCATAAAAAATGACAAGATATACAACACACAAAGAACCACTCAGTGCACAGAACACACAGCTCACGACCACACCCATGACACATTGCACGCCACACAGAGAAAGTATGCAGAACAATGTACTCAACAAGCAGCAAAGAACCCATAACACACATTGTACATTCACAACACACACCACATATACAAGCACCAGTAGAACACTCATAAAAAATGACAAAATGTACAACACACAAGGAACCGCTCAATGCACACAACTCACAACCACGCACGTCACACATTGCACGCCACACGGAGAAAATTACACAGAGCAGTGAACTCGACACGCAGTAAAGATCCCACACCACCCGTAGTACCTACTCTACACACACAACATGGACAACACACACAAAATAAACAAGGCCCACAGATCACAGTCAACACAAGCCCAAACACACAAGAACACACAGCACACACAGCACAGCCAAACGGAATACACACAGAATCACAACACAAACACCACAAATCATTCACTACCGCATATCAACCACAAATACAGCACACTACACGAAAGAATTCCAGAAAGCACAACACGCACGGATCAAACACGCACAATACACAGTAATAAACACATAACACACAACGCACACAGCAAGACATAAAAAAAAGAAGCAGAAACGACACACAGCACACACAACACAACACACACAAAATGTGCATCACAACAGCGCAGACAACACTCACTACATACAACACTCGCAGAACATACAACACACCGGCCACACACAACACACATGGAGAGCACCAACAGAACACATACAACGCACACGAAAAACACCCACAACACGCCAAAGAGTTTACATACAACCTCTCAACACACAAACATCGCCTCACCCTAAACAACAAACCCCACACACACCGAGCACATGACTGCACACAATACCCATGAACCACGGTTCTCAGAGTAAACACAACACACACAGTGAGGGACACTGACCAAGCATGACCACACACAGTACACACATCACAAATTACACTCAATACTCAAACAGCGAACCCCACACACCACCTGTCAAACACAAACCCACGGTAATCACAACCACATGCAGAACCCGCACCACACACAACACATGCGAAATGACATGGAAGAAATACACAAACCACAAAAGAACACCGAATTTATTAAACACATTTCACAGACTGCACACACCACACAAACCACACATAAAACATACAGCACACAGGGCCTCACAGAACGCACAATGTGAAGCACACAACCTACATACAAAGCACGTCAGACAGAGCACACAATTAATATCCCACTCAACACGTAAAGCACACAGAGGACACAACACAAAGCACAATATGCCAAACAGATAAGGATACACCCAACACACATGCAACTGAGAGCACAATACGTTGCACATCACGGAACACACGTGCGGTCCCATCACACACTAAACATGAAACAGAAAACCATTCACAGACCACATAACATTCCCGACCATGAACACAACACGCTACAAATAGTCACCAAACGTACGACACACAAAGACACACTCCAAGCACGCAACACCCAGCGCAGGACCGCCCACAAACACACCAGTCTCACAGCCCTCCACAGAGCAATACACACAGAACATACCCTACAAACAACAAAGTACCCAAACTGCACACCTCACAATCGCAACAGTCACAACACAGAAAGAACACAACACACGGGAAACACACGCTCAGACACATAAACACTGACATGCATATTAAGCCAGCAGACCACAGACATCAGAGCTAAAAACACACAATAACGCAGCACGCAAAACGCAACACAACACAGAATACACACCCAATCACACAACAAACACCACAACCCATGCACTACAGTATAAACAAAAGACGAACGACGCACTTCACACATGACACAAAACCCACAAACTCAAAGGACCACACAGAAAGACGCACAACGCAAACATCGCACACAACACACACATTAAAAGAAACACATCAACACATTGCCTCAACACACAAAATAATACACAAATTACAGAGCAATACATCACACAACACACAAACATCACACACAATTTATACATCACACCTCATAACACACACAACACCCTGCAGTAACAACACAACACACAGACCGATGCAACCACTACATACCATACGTAAAGCCACACGCTCAAGGAATAACCACAATAAACTTAAGTAAACTCCCACAAACACAAAGACAGAGGACACACACAAACTCAGCACGCTAAAAGCACAACAGATGAAACAACATACAGCACAAACATCACAGGACATAAAGGCACACAATTCTCAGACACCACGATTAGCCATATACACACCACACACACAATGAGGTACACGACACGAGCAAAACCACATACAGATAACACGTGTCCCCTCACACACTTAATCAATCACACACACAGCCTCTCAAACACAGCCAAACACGTATCAGAATCACATATGCATCACACACAGAAAACATACAAAACCACATGAAAGCAAACAACCAAGAATAAAGGCAGATAGCACACTTTTCTAACACTGAACACCCCACTCACAACCGCACGCAGACACCCCACACGCATGTATACACGGGCACCTTTACGCAATGCGCGCACAAACACACACACACACACAACATAAAGTAAAAACACAACAGTCACAGGGCGCACACCAGACACAACAGAGCACATGTTTCTCCTAAAACACACAAGTCACATTTGCAAGAGTACATGCACCACGCACCGTGAGGAACACCAAACACAACCACACACAGGTGACATATCTCACTTCGCAAACATAACAAGCACCCTCACATCACAACTCAAACACAACCATACGCAAATCACAATCACACACGGAAAACACACACAAAACAAATCCCTGGGCAAAACACACACAACCCACAAAGAAGACAAAGAGCGCACATTGCATACACTACACTCTGCAAGCACAACCACGCACAGACACAAAACACGTACATCCTCACGCAGGAGCACAACGCAGAGCACACACACAACACAGAAACACGCGAAACAAGAGTCCCAAGACACAGACCACACACCTCAAGGCACATAACTGCTCACAAAACACACACGGAAAGCATTGCACAGACTACGTACTGAACACACCATGAGACATACTGAACAAGCGAAACCGCACAGTCAACACTTCTGATATCACGTGCATAACTCAAACAGCCAAACACACACACACAACCTCTCTAACACAACCACACACAAATCACAAACTCCACACATAAAACGGACACAACACATACTAATAATCCACAGACTACTCCCTTATGAAGCACTACACACAACACACACAGCCACAAGCAGGCAGTATAGAGCACACACAGGTGCATGCAGACAGCTCGAAAAATCACACCCAAAATACACACTCACAGAACACATCAGACGCAACGCAAAACTAACATCACACAGAATGCTCAAAATACAGAGACCACCCAACATCTATCCTGTATGTAACACACAGAAAGCATATAGACAGCACTCACACAACCCAGAACACAGTACACAACAGAAAACAGAAAGACCAGACGCAGTACACATGAAACACGACGACGGAAGGCAGACAACAGAAACACAACACACACACAAACACCAACGGATAACTCATAAAAAATGACAAGATATACAACACACAAAGAACCACTCAGTGCACAGAACACACAGCTCACGACCACACCCATGACACATTGCACGCCACACAGAGAAAGTATGCAGAACAATGTACTCAACAAGCAGCAAAGAACCCATAACACACATTGTACATTCACAACACACACCACATATACAAGCACCAGTAGAACACTCATAAAAAATGACAAAATGTACAACACACAAGGAACCGCTCAATGCACACAACTCACAACCACGCACGTCACACATTGCACGCCACACGGAGAAAATTACACAGAGCAGTGAACTCGACATGCAGTAAAGATCCCACACAACACGTAGTACCTACTCTACACACACAACATGGACAACACACACAAAATAAACAAGGCCCACAGATCACAGTCAACACAAGCCCAAACACACAAGAACACACAGCACACACAGCACAGCCAAACGGAATACACACAGAATCACAACACAAACACCACAAATCATTCACTACCGCATATCAACAACAAATACAGCACACTACACGAAAGAATTCCAGAAAGCACAACACGCACGGATCAAACACGCACAATACACAGTAATAAACACAAAACACACAACGCACACAGCAAGACATAAAAAAAAGAAGCAGAAACGACACACAACACACACAACACAACGCACACAAAATGTGCATCACAACAGCGCAGACAACACTCACTACATACAACACTCGCAGAACATACAACTCACCGGCCACACACAACACACATGGAGAGCGCCAACACAACACAACGCACACGAAAAACACCCACAACACGCCAAAGAGTTTACATACAACCTCTCAACACACAAACATCGCCTCACCCTAAACAACAAACACCACACACACCGAGCACATGACTGCACACAATACCCATGAACCACGGTTCTCAGAGTAAACACAACACACACAGTGAGGGACACTGAACAAGCATGACCACACACAGTACACACATCACAAATTACACTCAATACTCAAACAGCGAACCCCACACACCACCTGTCAAACACAAACCCACGGTAATCACAACCACATGCAGAACCCGCACCACACACAACACATGCGAAATGACATGGAAGAAATACACAAACCACAAAAGAACACCGAATTTATTAAACACATTTCACAGACTGCACACACCACACAAACCACACATAAAACATACAGCACACAGGGCCTCACAGAACGCACAATGCGAAGCACACAACCTACATACAAAGCACGTCAGACAGAGCACACAATTAATATCCCACTCAACACGTAAAGCACACAGAGGACACAACACAAAGCACAATATGCCAAACAGATTAGGATACACCCAACACACATGCAACTGAGAGCACAATACGTTGCACATCACGGAACACACGTGCGGTCCCATCACACACTAAACATGAAACAGAAAACCATTCACAGACCACATAACATTCCCGACCATGAACACAACACGCTACAAAAAAGTCACCAAACGTACGACACACAAAGACACACTCCAAGCACGCAACACCCAGCGCAGGACCGCCCACAAACACACCAGTCTCACAGCCCTCCACAGAGCAATACACACAGAACATACCCTACAAACAACAAAGTACCCAAACTGCACACCTCACAATCCCAACAGTCACAACACAGAAAGAACACAACACACGGGAAACACACGCTCAGACACATAAACACTGCCATGCACATTAAGCCAGCAGACCACAGACATCAGAGCTAAAAACACACCGTAACGCAGTATGCAAAACGCAACACAACACAGAATACACACCCAATCACACAACAAACACCACAACCCATGCCCTACAGTATAAACAAAAGACGAACGACGCACTTCACACATGACACAAAACCCACAAACACAAAGGACCACACAGAAAGACGCACAACGCAAACATCGCACACAACACACACATTAAAAGAAACACATCAACACATTGCCGCAACACACAAAATAATACACAAATTACAGAGCAATACATCACACAACACACAAACATCACACACAATTTATACATCACACCTCATAACACACACAACAACCTGCAGTAACAACACAACACACAGACCGATGCAACCACTACATACCATACATAAAGCCACACGCTCAAGGAATAACCACAATAAACTTAAGTAAACTCCCACAAACACAAAGACAGAGGACACACACAAACTCAGCACGCTAAAAGCACAACAGATGAAACAACATACAGCACAAACATCACAGGACATAAAGGCACACGATTCTCAGACACCACGGTTAGCCATATACACACCACACACACAATGAGGTACACGACACGAGCAAAACCACATACAGATAACACGTGTCCCCTCACACACTTAATCAATCACACACACAGCCTCTCAAACACAGCCAAACACGTATCAGAATCACATATGCATCACACACAGAAAACATACAAAACCACATGAAAGCAAACAACCAAGAATAAAGGCAGATAGCACACTTTTCTAACACTGAACACCCCACTCACAACCGCACGCAGACACCCCACACGCATGTATACACGGGCACCTTTACGCAATGCACGCACAAACACACACACACACACACAACATAAAGTAAAAACACAACAGTCACAGGGCGCACACCAGACACAACAGAGCACATGTTTCTCCTAAAACACACAAGTCACATTTGCAAGAGTACATGCACCACGCACCGTGAGGAACACCAAACACAACCACACACAGGTGACATATCTCAATTCGCAAACATAACAAGCACCCTCACATCACAACTCAAACACAACCATACGCAAATCACAATCACACACGGAAAACACACACAAAACAAATCCCTAGGCAAAACACACACAACGCACAAAGAAGACAAAGAGCGCACATTGCATACACTACACTCTGCAAGCACAACCACGCACAGACACAAAACACGTACATCCTCACGCAGGAGCACAACGCAGAGCACACACACAACACAGAAACATGCGAAACAAGGGTCCCAAGACACAGACCACACACCTCAAGGCACATAACTGCTCACAAAACACACACGGAAAACACTGCACAGACTACGTACTGCACACACCATGAGACATACTGAACAAGCGAAACCGCACAGTCAACACTTCTGATATCACGTGCATAACTCAAACAGCCAAACACACACACACAACCTCTCTAACACAACCACACACAAATCACAAACTCCACACATAAGACGGACACAACACATACTAATAATCCACAGACTACTCCCTTATGACGCACTACACACAACACACACAGCCACAAGCAGGCAGTATAGAGCACACACAGGTGGACGCAGACAGCTCGAAAAATCACACCCAAAATACACACTCACAGAACACATCAGACGCAACGCAAAACTAACATCACACAGAATGCTCAAAATACAGAGACCACCCAACATCTATCCTGTATGTAACACACAGAAAGCATATAGACAGCACTCACACAACCCAGAACACAGTACACAACAGAAAGCAGAAAGACCAGACGCAGTACACATGAAACACGACGACGGAAGGCAGACAACAGAAACACAACACACACACAAACACCAACGGATAACTCATAAAAAATGACAAGATATACAACACACAAAGAACCACTCAGTGCACAGAACACACAGCTCACGACCACACCCATGACACATTGCACGCCACACAGAGAAAGTATGCAGAACAATGTACTCAACAAGCAGCAAAGAACCCATAACACACATTGTACATTCACAACACACACCACATATACAAGCACCAGTAGAACACTCATAAAAAATGACAAAATGTACAACACACAAGGAACCGCTCAATGCACACAACTCACAACCACGCACGTCACACATTGCACGCCACACGGAGAAAATTACACAGAGCAGTGAACTCGACACGCAGTAAAGATCCCACACCACACGTAGTACCTACTCTACACACACAACATGGACAACACACACAAAATAAACAAGGCCCACAGATCACAGTCAACACAAGCCCAAACACACAAGAACACACAGCACACACAGCACAGCCAAACGGAATACACACAGAATCACAACACAAACACCACAAATCATTCACTACCGCATATCAACAACAAATACAGCACACTACACGAAAGAATTCCAGAAAGCACAACACGCACGGATCAAACACGCACAATACACAGTAATAAACACAAAACACACAACGCACACAGCAAGACATAAAAAAAAAGAAGCAGAAACGACACACAACACACACAACACAACGCACACAAAATGTGCATCACAACAGCGCAGACAACACTCACTACATACAACACTCGCAGAACATACAACTCACCGGCCACACACAACACACATGGAGAGCGCCAACACAACACAATGCACACGAAAAACACCCACAACACGCCAAAGAGTTTACATACAACCTCTCAACACACAAACATCGCCTCACCCTAAACAACAAACACCACACACACCGAGCACATGACTGCACACAATACCCATGAACCACGGTTCTCAGAGTAAACACAACACACACAGTGATGGACACTGAACAAGCATGACCACACACAGTACACACATCACAAATTACACTCAATACTCAAACAGCGAACCCCACACACCACCTGTCAAACACAAACCCACGGTAATCACAACCACATGCAGAACCCGCACCACACACAACACATGCGAAATGACATGGAAGAAATACACAAACCACAAAAGAACACCGAATTTATTAAACACATTTCACAGACTGCACACACCACACAAACCACACATAAAACATACAGCACACAGGGCCTCACAGAACGCACAATGTGAAGCACACAACCTACATACAAAGCACGTCAGACAGAGCACACAATTAATATCCCACTCAACACGTAAAGCACACAGAGGACACAACACAAAGCACAATATGCCAAACAGATAAGGATACACCCAACACACATGCAACTGAGAGCACAATACGTTGCACATCACGGAACACACGTGCGGTCCCATCACACACTAAACATGAAACAGAAAACCATTCACAGACCACATAACATTCCCGACCATGAACACAACACGCTACAAATAGTCACCAAACGTACGACACACAAAGACACACTCCAAGCACGCAACACCCAGCGCAGGACCGCCCACAAACACACCAGTCTCACAGCCCTCCACAGAGCAATACACACAGAACATACCCTACAAACAACAAAGTACCCAAACTGCACACCTCACAATCGCAACAGTCACAACACAGAAAGAACACAACACACGGGAAACACACGCTCAGACACATAAACACTGCCATGCACATTAAGCCAGCAGACCACAGACATCAGAGCTAAAAACACACCATAACGCAGTATGCAAAACGCAACACAACACAGAATACACACCCAATCACACAACAAACACCACAACCCATGCCCTACAGTATAAACAAAAGACGAACGACGCACTTCACACACGACACAAAACCCACAAACACAAAGGACCACACAGAAAGACGCACAACGCAAACATCGCACACAACACACACATTAAAAGAAACACATCAACACATTGCCGCAACACACAAAATAATACACAAATTACAGAGCAATACATCACACAACACACAAACATCACACACAATTTATACATCACACCTCATAACACACACAACAACCTGCAGTAACAACACAACACACAGACCGATGCAACCACTACATACCATACATAAAGCCACACGCTCAAGGAATAACCACAATAAACTTAAGTAAACTCCCACAAACACAAAGACAGAGGACACACACAAACTCAGCACGCTAAAAGCACAACAGATGAAACAACATACAGCACAAACATCACAGGACATAAAGGCACACGATTCTCAGACACCACGGTTAGCCATATACACACCACACACACAATGAGGTACACGACACGAGCAAAACCACATACAGATAACACGTGTCCCCTCACACACTTAATCAATCACACACACAGCCTCTCAAACACAGCCAAACACGTATCAGAATCACATATGCATCACACACAGAAAACATACAAAACCACATGAAAGCAAACAACCAAGAATAAAGGCAGATAGCACACTTTTCTAACACTGAACACCCCACTCACAACCGCACGCAGACACCCCACACGCATGTATACACGGGCACCTTTACGCAATGCGCGCACAAACACACACACACACACAACATAAAGTAAAAACACAACAGTCACAGGGCGCACACCAGACACAACAGAGCACATGTTTCTCCTAAAACACACAAGTCACATTTGCAAGAGTACATGCACCACGCACCGTGAGGAACACCAAACACAACCACACACAGGTGACATATCTCACTTCGCAAACATAACAAGCACCCTCACATCACAACTCAAACACAACCATACGCAAATCACAATCACACACGGAAAACACACACAAAACAAATCCCTGGGCAAAACACACACAACCCACAAAGAAGACAAAGAGCGCACATTGCATACACTACACTCTGCAAGCACAACCACGCACAGACACAAAACACGTACATCCTCACGCAGGAGCACAACGCAGAGCACACACACAACACAGAAACACGCGAAACAAGAGTCCCAAGACACAGACCACACACCTCAAGGCACATAACTGCTCACAAAACACACACGGAAAGCATTGCACAGACTACGTACTGAACACACCATGAGACATACTGAACAAGCGAAACCGCACAGTCAACACTTCTGATATCACGTGCATAACTCAAACAGCCAAACACACACACACAACCTCTCTAACACAACCACACACAAATCACAAACTCCACACATAAAACGGACACAACACATACTAATAATCCACAGACTACTCCCTTATGAAGCACTACACACAACACACACAGCCACAAGCAGGCAGTATAGAGCACACACAGGTGCATGCAGAAAGCTCGAAAAATCACACCCAAAATACACACTCACAGAACACATCAGACGCAACGCAAAACTAACATCACACAGAATGCTCAAAATACAGAGACCACCCAACATCTATCCTGTATGTAACACACAGAAAGCATATAGACAGCACTCACACAACCCAGAACACAGTACACAACAGAAAACAGAAAGACCAGACGCAGTACACATGAAACACGACGACGGAAGGCAGACAACAGAAACACAACACACACACAAACACCAACGGATAACTCATAAAAAATGACAAGATATACAACACACAAAGAACCACTCAGTGCACAGAACACACAGCTCACGACCACACCCATGACACATTGCACGCCACACAGAGAAAGTATGCAGAACAATGTACTCAACAAGCAGCAAAGAACCCATAACACACATTGTACATTCACAACACACACCACATATACAAGCACCAGTAGAACACTCATAAAAAATGACAAAATGTACAACACACAAGGAACCGCTCAATGCACACAACTCACAACCACGCACGTCACACATTGCACGCCACACGGAGAAAATTACACAGAGCAGTGAACTCGACACGCAGTAAAGATCCCACACCACACGTAGTACCTACTCTACACACACAACATGGACAACACACACAAAATAAACAAGGCCCACAGATCACAGTCAACACAAGCCCAAACACACAAGAACAC
This sequence comes from Manis pentadactyla, assembly GCF_030020395.1. NCBI lineage: Eukaryota > Metazoa > Chordata > Mammalia > Pholidota > Manidae > Manis > Manis pentadactyla. The sequence goes on from NC_080022.1 coordinate 114,862,435, forward strand.
ACAGCACACACAGCACAGCCAAACGGAATACACACAGAATCACAACACAAACACCACAAATCATTCACTACCGCATATCAACCACAAATACAGCACACTACACGAAAGAATTCCAGAAAGCACAACACGCACGGATCAAACACGCACAATACACAGTAATAAACACAAAACACACAACGCACACAGCAAGACATGAAAAAAAAGAAGCAGAAACGACACACAACACACACAACACAACGCACACAAAATGTGCATCACAACAGCGCAGACAACACTCACTACATACAACACTCGCAGAACATACAACTCACCGGCCACACACAACACACATGGAGAGCGCCAACACAACACAACGCACACGAAAAACACCCACAACACGCCAAAGAGTTTACATACAACCTCTCAACACACAAACATCGCCTCACCCTAAACAACAAACACCACACACACCGAGCACATGACTGCACACAATACCCATGAACCACGGTTCTCAGAGTAAACACAACACACACAGTGAGGGACACTGAACAAGCATGACCACACACAGTACACACATCACAAATTACACTCAATACTCAAACAGCGAACCCCACACACCACCTGTCAAACACAAACCCACGGTAATCACAACCACATGCAGAACCCGCACCACACACAACACATGCGAAATGACATGGAAGAAATACACAAACCACAAAAGAACACCGAATTTATTAAACACATTTCACAGACTGCACACACCACACAAACCACACATAAAACATACAGCACACAGGGCCTCACAGAACGCACAATGCGAAGCACACAACCTACATACAAAGCACGTCAGACAGAGCACACAATTAATATCCCACTCAACACGTAAAGCACACAGAGGACACAACACAAAGCACAATATGCCAAACAGATTAGGATACACCCAACACACATGCAACTGAGAGCACAATACGTTGCACATCACGGAACACACGTGCGGTCCCATCACACACTAAACATGAAACAGAAAACCATTCACAGACCACATAACATTCCCGACCATGAACACAACACGCTACAAAAAAGTCACCAAACGTACGACACACAAAGACACACTCCAAGCACGCAACACCCAGCGCAGGACCGCCCACAAACACACCAGTCTCACAGCCCTCCACAGAGCAATACACACAGAACATACCCTACAAACAACAAAGTACCCAAACTGCACACCTCACAATCCCAACAGTCACAACACAGAAAGAACACAACACACGGGAAACACACGCTCAGACACATAAACACTGCCATGCACATTAAGCCAGCAGACCACAGACATCAGAGCTAAAAACACACCGTAACGCAGTATGCAAAACGCAACACAACACAGAATACACACCCAATCACACAACAAACACCACAACCCATGCCCTACAGTATAAACAAAAGACGAACGACGCACTTCACACATGACACAAAACCCACAAACACAAAGGACCACACAGAAAGACGCACAACGCAAACATCACACACAACACACACATTAAAAGAAACACATCAACACATTGCCACAACACACAAAATAATACACAAATTACAGAGCAATACATCACACAACACACAAACATCACACACAATTTATACATCACACCTCATAACACACACAACAACCTGCAGTAACAACACAACACACAGACCGATGCAACCACTACATACCATACATAAAGCCACACGCTCAAGGAATAACCACAATAAACTTAAGTAAACTCCCACAAACACAAAGACAGAGGACACACACAAACTCAGCACGCTAAAAGCACAACAGATGAAACAACATACAGCACAAACATCACAGGACATAAAGGCACACGATTCTCAGACACCACGGTTAGCCATATACACACCACACACACAATGAGGTACACGACACGAGCAAAACCACATACAGATAACACGTGTCCCCTCACACACTTAATCAATCACACACACAGCCTCTCAAACACAGCCAAACACGTATCAGAATCACATATGCATCACACACAGAAAACATACAAAACCACATGAAAGCAAACAACCAAGAATAAAGGCAGATAGCACACTTTTCTAACACTGAACACCCCACTCACAACCGCACGCAGACACCCCACACGCATGTATACACGGGCACCTTTACGCAATGCACGCACAAACACACACACACACACACAACATAAAGTAAAAACACAACAGTCACAGGGCGCACACCAGACACAACAGAGCACATGTTTCTCCTAAAACACACAAGTCACATTTGCAAGAGTACATGCACCACGCACCGTGAGGAACACCAAACACAACCACACACAGGTGACATATCTCACTTCGCAAACATAACAAGCACCCTCACATCACAACTCAAACACAACCATACGCAAATCACAATCACACACGGAAAACACACACAAAACAAATCCCTAGGCAAAACACACACAACGCACAAAGAAGACAAAGAGCGCACATTGCATACACTACACTCTGCAAGCACAACCACGCACAGACACAAAACACGTACATCCTCACGCAGGAGCACAACGCAGAGCACACACACAACACAGAAACATGCGAAACAAGGGTCCCAAGACACAGACCACACACCTCAAGGCACATAACTGCTCACAAAACACACACGGAAAACACTGCACAGACTACGTACTGCACACACCATGAGACATACTGAACAAGCGAAACCGCACAGTCAACACTTCTGATATCACGTGCATAACTCAAACAGCCAAACACACACACACAACCTCTCTAACACAACCACACACAAATCACAAACTCCACACATAAGACGGACACAACACATACTAATAATCCACAGACTACTCCCTTATGACGCACTACACACAACACACACAGCCACAAGCAGGCAGTATAGAGCACACACAGGTGGACGCAGACAGCTCGAAAAATCACACCCAAAATACACACTCACAGAACACATCAGACGCAACGCAAAACTAACATCACACAGAATGCTCAAAATACAGAGACCACCCAACATCTATCCTGTATGTAACACACAGAAAGCATATAGACAGCACTCACACAACCCAGAACACAGTACACAACAGAACGCAGAAAGACCAGACGCAGTACACATGAAACACGACGACGGAAGGCAGACAACAGAAACACAACACACACACAAACACCAACGGATAACTCATAAAAAATGACAAGATATACAACACACAAAGAACCACTCAGTGCACAGAACACACAGCTCACGACCACACCCATGACACATTGCACGCCACACAGAGAAAGTATGCAGAACAATGTACTCAACAAGCAGCAAAGAACCCATAACACACATTGTACATTCACAACACACACCACATATACAAGCACCAGTAGAACACTCATAAAAAATGACAAAATGTACAACACACAAGGAACCGCTCAATGCACACAACTCACAACCACGCACGTCACACATTGCACGCCACACGGAGAAAATTACACAGAGCAGTGAACTCGACACGCAGTAAAGATCCCACACCACCCGTAGTACCTACTCTACACACACAACATGGACAACACACACAAAATAAACAAGGCCCACAGATCACAGTCAACACAAGCCCAAACACACAAGAACACACAGCACACACAGCACAGCCAAACGGAATACACACAGAATCACAACACAAACACCACAAATCATTCACTACCGCATATCAACCACAAATACAGCACACTACACGAAAGAATTCCAGAAAGCACAACACGCACGGATCAAACACGCACAATACACAGTAATAAACACATAACACACAACGCACACAGCAAGACATAAAAAAAAGAAGCAGAAACGACACACAGCACACACAACACAACACACACAAAATGTGCATCACAACAGCGCAGACAACACTCACTACATACAACACTCGCAGAACATACAACACACCGGCCACACACAACACACATGGAGAGCACCAACACAACACATACAACGCACACGAAAAACACCCACAACACGCCAAAGAGTTTACATACAACCTCTCAACACACAAACATCGCCTCACCCTAAACAACAAACCCCACACACACCGAGCACATGACTGCACACAATACCCATGAACCACGGTTCTCAGAGTAAACACAACACACACAGTGAGGGACACTGACCAAGCATGACCACACACAGTACACACATCACAAATTACACTCAATACTCAAACAGCGAACCCCACACACCACCTGTCAAACACAAACCCACGGTAATCACAACCACATGCAGAACCCGCACCACACACAACACATGCGAAATGACATGGAAGAAATACACAAACCACAAAAGAACACCGAATTTATGAAACACATTTCACAGACTGCACACACCACACAAAACACACATGAAACATACAGCACACAGGGCCTCACAGAACGCACAATGCGAAGCACACAACCTACATACAAAGCACGTCAGACAGAGCACACAATTAATATCCCACTCAACACGTAAAGCACACAGAGGACACAACACAAAGCACAATATGCCAAACAGATTAGGATACACCCAACACACATGCAACTGAGAGCACAATACGTTGCACATCACGGAACACACGTGCGGTCCCATCACACACTAAACATGAAACAGAAAACCATTCACAGACCACATAACATTCCCGACCATGAACACAACACGCTACAAAAAAGTCACCAAACGTACGACACACAAAGACACACTCCAAGCACGCAACACCCAGCGCAGGACCGCCCACAAACACACCAGTCTCACAGCCCTCCACAGAGCAATACACACAGAACATACCGTACAAACAACAAAGTACCCAAACTGCACACCTCACAATCGCAACAGTCACAACACAGAAAGAACACAACACACGGGAAACACACGCTCAGACACATAAACACTGCCATGCACATTAAGCCAGCAGACCACAGACATCAGAGCTAAAAACACACCATAACGCAGCATGCAAAACGCAACACAACACAGAATACACACCCAATCACACAACAAACACCACAACCCATGCCCTACAGTATAAACAAAAGACGAACGACGCACTTCACACATGACACAAAACCCACAAACACAAAGGACCACACAGAAAGACGCACAACGCAAACATCGCACACAACACACACATTAAAAGAAACACATCAACACATTGCCGCAACACACAAAATAATACACAAATTACAGAGCAATACATCACACAACACACAAACATCACACACAATTTATACATCACACCTCATAACACACACAACAACCTGCAGTAACAACACAACACACAGACCGATGCAACCACTACATACCATACATAAAGCCACACGCTCAAGGAATAACCACAATAAACTTAAGTAAACTCCCACAAACACAAAGACAGAGGACACACACAAACTCAGCACGCTAAAAGCACAACAGATGAAACAACATACAGCACAAACATCACAGGACATAAAGGCACACGATTCTCAGACACCACGGTTAGCCATATACACACCACACACACAATGTGGTACACGACACGAGCAAAACCACATACAGATAACACGTGTCCCCTCACACACTTAATCAATCACACACACAGCCTCTCAAACACAGCCAAACACGTATCAGAATCACATATGCATCACACACAGAAAACATACAAAACCACATGAAAGCAAACAACCAAGAATAAAGGCAGATAGCACACTTTTCTAACACTGAACACCCCACTCACAACCGCACGCAGACACCCCACACGCATGTATACACGGGCACCTTTACGCAATGCGCGCACAAACACACACACACACACAACATAAAGTAAAAACACAACAGTCACAGGGCGCACACCAGACACAACAGAGCACATGTTTCTCCTAAAACACACAAGTCACATTTGCAAGAGTACATGCACCACGCACCGTGAGGAACACCAAACACAACCACACACAGGTGACATATCTCACTTCGCAAACATAACAAGCACCCTCACATCACAACTCAAACACAACCATACGCAAATCACAATCACATACGGAAAACACACACAAAACAAATCCCTAGGCAAAACACACACAACCCACAAAGAAGACAAAGAGCGCACATTGCATACACTACACTCTGCAAGCACAACCACGCACAGACACAAAACACGTACATCCTCACGCAGGAGCACAACGCAGAGCACACACACAACACAGAAACATGCGAAACAAGGGTCCCAAGACACAGACCACACACCTCAAGGCACATAACTGCTCACAAAACACACACGGAAAACACTGCACAGACTACGTACTGCACACACCATGAGACATACTGAACAAGCGAAACCGCACAGTCAACACTTCTGATATCACGTGCATAACTCAAACAGCCAAACACACACACACAACCTCTCTAACACAACCACACACAAATCACAAACTCCACACATAAGACGGACACAACACATACTAATAATCCACAGACTACTCCCCTATGACGCACTACACACAACACACACAGCCACAAGCAGGCAGTATAGAGCACACACAGGTGCACGCAGACAGCTCGAAAAATCACACCCAAAATACACACTCACAGAACACATCAGACGCAACGCAAAACTAACATCACACAGAATGCTCAAAATACAGAGACCACCCAACATCTATCCTGTATGTAACACACAGAAAGCATATAGACAGCGCTCACACAACCCAGAACACAGTACACAACAGAAAGCAGAAAGACCAGACGCAGTACACATGAAACACGACGACGGAAGGCAGACAACAGAAACACAACACACACACAAACACCAACGGATAACTCATAAAAAATGACAAGATATACAACACACAAAGAACCACTCAGTGCACAGAACACACAGCTCACGACCACACCCATGACACATTGCACGCCACACAGAGAAAGTATGCAGAACAATGTACTCAACAAGCAGCAAAGGACCCATAACACACATTGTACATTCACAACACACACCACATATACAAGCACCAGTAGAACACTCATAAAAAATGACAAAATGTACAACACACAAGGAACCGCTCAATGCACACAACTCACAACCACGCACGTCACACATTGCACGCCACACGGAGAAAATTACACAGAGCAGTGAACTCGACACGCAGTAAAGATCCCACACCACCCGTAGTACCTACTCTACACACACAACATGGACAACACACACAAAATAAACAAGGCCCACAGATCACAGTCAACACAAGCCCAAACACACAAGAACACACAGCACACACAGCACAGCCAAACGGAATACACACAGAATCACAACACAAACACCACAAATCATTCACTGCCGCATATCAACCACAAATACAGCACACTACACGAAAGAATTCCAGAAAGCACAACACGCACGGATCAAACACGCACAATACACAGTAATAAACACATAACACACAACGCACACAGCAAGACATAAAAAAAAGAAGCAGAAACGACACACAGCACACACAACACAACACACACAAAATGTGCATCACAACAGCGCAGACAACACTCACTACATACAACACTCGCAGAACATACAACACACCGGCCACACACAACACACATGGAGAACACCAACACAACACATACAACGCACACGAAAAACACCCACAACACGCCAAAGAGTTTACATACAACCTCTCAACACACAAACATCGCCTCACCCTAAACAACAAACCCCACACACACTGAGCACATGACTGCACACAATACCCATGAACCACGGTTCTCAGAGTAAACACAACACACACAGTGAGGGACACTGACCAAGCATGACCACACACAGTACACACATCACAAATTACACTCAATACTCAAACAGCGAACCCCACACACCACCTGTCAAACACAAACCCACGGTAATCACAACCACATGCAGAACCCGCACCACACACAACACATGCGAAATGACATGGAAGAAATACACAAACCACAAAAGAACACCGAATTTATGAAACACATTTCACAGACTGCACACACCACACAAAACACACATAAAACATACAGCACACAGGGCCTCACAGAACGCACAATGCGAAGCACACAACCTACATACAAAGCACGTCAGACAGAGCACACAATTAATATCCCACTCAACACGTAAAGCACACAGAGGACACAACACAAAGCACAATATGCCAAACAGATTAGGATACACCCAACACACATGCAACTGAGAGCACAATACGTTGCACATCACGGAACACACGTGCGGTCCCATCACACACTAAACATGAAACAGAAAACCATTCACAGACCACATAACATTCCCGACCATGAACACAACACGCTACAAAAAAGTCACCAAACGTACGACACACAAAGACACACTCCAAGCACGCAACACCCAGCGCAGGACCGCCCACAAACACACCAGTCTCACAGCCCTCCACAGAGCAATACACACAGAACATACCCTACAAACAACAAAGTACCCAAACTGCACACCTCACAATCGCAACAGTCACAACACAGAAAGAACACAACACACGGGAAACACACGCTCAGACACATAAACACTGCCATGCACATTAAGCCAGCAGACCACAGACATCAGAGCTAAAAACACACCATAACGCAGCATGCAAAACGCAACACAACACAGAATACACACCCAATCACACAACAAACACCACAACCCATGCCCTACAGTATAAACAAAAGACGAACGACGCACTTCACACATGACACAAAACCCACAAACACAAAGGACCACACAGAAAGACGCACAACGCAAACATCGCACACAACACACACATTAAAAGAAACACATCAACACATTGCCGCAACACACAAAATAATACACAAATTACAGAGCAATACATCACACAACACACAAACATCACACACAATTTATACATCACACCTCATAACACACACAACAACCTGCAGTAACAACACAACACACAGACCGATGCAACCACTACATACCATAAATAAAGCCACACGCTCAAGGAATAACCACAATAAACTTAAGTAAACTCCCACAAACACAAAGACAGAGGACACACACAAACTCAGCACGCTAAAAGCACAACAGATGAAACAACATACAGCACAAACATCACAGGACATAAAGGCACACGATTCTCAGACACCACGGTTAGCCATATACACACCACACACACAATGTGGTACACGACACGAGCAAAACCACATACAGATAACACGTGTCCCCTCACACACTTAATCAATCACACACACAGCCTCTCAAACACAGCCAAACACGTATCAGAATCACATATGCATCACACACAGAAAACATACAAAACCACATGAAAGCAAACAACCAAGAATAAAGGCAGATAGCACACTTTTCTAACACTGAACACCCCACTCACAACCGCACGCAGACACCCCACACGCATGTATACACGGGCACCTTTACGCAATGCGCGCACAAACACACACACACACACAACATAAAGTAAAAACACAACAGTCACAGGGCGCACACCAGACACAACAGAGCACATGTTTCTCCTAAAACACACAAGTCACATTTGCAAGAGTACATGCACCACGCACCGTGAGGAACACCAAACACAACCACACACAGGTGACATATCTCACTTCGCAAACATAACAAGCACCCTCACATCACAACTCAAACACAACCATACGCAAATCACAATCACACACGGAAAACACACACAAAACAAATCCCTGGGCAAAACACACACAACCCACAAAGAAGACAAAGAGCGCACATTGCATACACTACACTCTGCAAGCACAACCACGCACAGACACAAAACACGTACATCCTCACGCAGGAGCACAACGCAGAGCACACACACAACACAGAAACACGCGAAACAAGAGTCCCAAGACACAGACCACACACCTCAAGGCACATAACTGCTCACAAAACACACACGGAAAACACTGCACAGACTACGTACTGCACACACCATGAGACATACTGAACAAGCGAAACCGCACAGTCAACACTTCTGATATCACGTGCATAACTCAAACAGCCAAACACACACACACAACCTCTCTAACACAACCACACACAAATCACAAACTCCACACATAAGACGGACACAACACATACTAATAATCCACAGACTACTCCCCTATGACGCACTACACACAACACACACAGCCACAAGCAGGCAGTATAGAGCACACACAGGTGCACGCAGACAGCTCGAAAAATCACACCCAAAATACACACTCACAGAACACATCAGACGCAACGCAAAACTAACATCACACAGAATGCTCAAAATACAGAGACCACCCAACATCTATCCTGTATGTAACACACAGAAAGCATATAGACAGCGCTCACACAACCCAGAACACAGTACACAACAGAAAGCAGAAAGACCAGACGCAGTACACATGAAACACGACGACGGAAGGCAGACAACAGAAACACAACACACACACAAACACCAACGGATAACTCATAAAAAATGACAAGATATACAACACACAAAGAACCACTCAGTGCACAGAACACACAGCTCACGACCACACCCATGACACATTGCACGCCACACAGAGAAAGTATGCAGAACAATGTACTCAACAAGCAGCAAAGAACCCATAACACACATTGTACATTCACAACACACACCACATATACAAGCACCAGTAGAACACTCATAAAAAATGACAAAATGTACAACACACAAGGAACCGCTCAATGCACACAACTCACAACCACGCACGTCACACATTGCACGCCACACGGAGAAAATTACACAGAGCAGTGAACTCGACACGCAGTAAAGATCCCACACCACCCGTAGTACCTACTCTACACACACAACATGGACAACACACACAAAATAAACAAGGCCCACAGATCACAGTCAACACAAGCCCAAACACACAAGAACACACAGCACACACAGCACAGCCAAACGGAATACACACAGAATCACAACACAAACACCACAAATCATCACTACCGCATATCAACCACAAATACAGCACACTACACGAAAGAATTCCAGAAAGCACAACACGCACGGATCAAACACGCACAATACACAGTAATAAACACATAACACACAACGCACACAGCAAGACATAAAAAAAAGAAGCAGAAACGACACACAGCACACACAACACAACACACACAAAATGTGCATCACAACAGCGCAGACAACACTCACTACATACAACACTCGCAGAACATACAACACACCGGCCACACACAACACACATGGAGAGCACCAACAGAACACATACAACGCACACGAAAAACACCCACAACACGCCAAAGAGTTTACATACAACCTCTCAACACACAAACATCGCCTCACCCTAAACAACAAACCCCACACACACCGAGCACATGACTGCACACAATACCCATGAACCACGGTTCTCAGAGTAAACACAACACACACAGTGAGGGACACTGACCAAGCATGACCACACACAGTACACACATCACAAATTACACTCAATACTCAAACAGCGAACCCCACACACCACCTGTCAAACACAAACCCACGGTAATCACAACCACATGCAGAACCCGCACCACACACAACACATGCGAAATGACATGGAAGAAATACACAAACCACAAAAGAACACCGAATTTATTAAACACATTTCACAGACTGCACACACCACACAAACCACACATAAAACATACAGCACACAGGGCCTCACAGAACGCACAATGTGAAGCACACAACCTACATACAAAGCACGTCAGACAGAGCACACAATTAATATCCCACTCAACACGTAAAGCACACAGAGGACACAAAACAAAGCACAATATGCCAAACAGATAAGGATACACCCAACACACATGCAACTGAGAGCACAATACGTTGCACATCACGGAACACACGTGCGGTCCCATCACACACTAAACATGAAACAGAAAACCATTCACAGACCACATAACATTCCCGACCATGAACACAACACGCTACAAATAGTCACCAAACGTACGACACACAAAGACACACTCCAAGCACGCAACACCCAGCGCAGGACCGCCCACAAACACACCAGTCTCACAGCCCTCCACAGAGCAATACACACAGAACATACCCTACAAACAACAAAGTACCCAAACTGCACACCTCACAATCGCAACAGTCACAACACAGAAAGAACACAACACACGGGAAACACACGCTCAGACACATAAACACTGACATGCATATTAAGCCAGCAGACCACAGACATCAGAGCTAAAAACACACAATAACGCAGCACGCAAAACGCAACACAACACAGAATACACACCCAATCACACAACAAACACCACAACCCATGCACTACAGTATAAACAAAAGACGAACGACGCACTTCACACATGACACAAAACCCACAAACTCAAAGGACCACACAGAAAGACGCACAACGCAAACATCGCACACAACACACACATTAAAAGAAACACATCAACACATTGCCTCAACACACAAAATAATACACAAATTACAGAGCAATACATCACACAACACACAAACATCACACACAATTTATACATCACACCTCATAACACACACAACACCCTGCAGTAACAACACAACACACAGACCGATGCAACCACTACATACCATACGTAAAGCCACACGCTCAAGGAATAACCACAATAAACTTAAGTAAACTCCCACAAACACAAAGACAGAGGACACACACAAACTCAGCACGCTAAAAGCACAACAGATGAAACAACATACAGCACAAACATCACAGGACATAAAGGCACACAATTCTCAGACACCACGATTAGCCATATACACACCACACACACAATGAGGTACACGACACGAGCAAAACCACATACAGATAACACGTGTCCCCTCACACACTTAATCAATCACACACACAGCCTCTCAAACACAGCCAAACACGCATCAGAATCACATATGCATCACACACAGAAAACATACAAAACCACATGAAAGCAAACAACCAAGAATAAAGGCAGATAGCACACTTTTCTAACACTGAACACCCCACTCACAACCGCACGCAGACACCCCACACGCATGTATACACGGGCACCTTTACGCAATGCGCGCACAAACACACACACACACACAACATAAAGTAAAAACACAACAGTCACAGGGCGCACACCAGACACAACAGAGCACATGTTTCTCCTAAAACACACAAGTCACATTTGCAAGAGTACATGCACCACGCACCGTGAGGAACACCAAACACAACCACACACAGGTGACATATCTCACTTCGCAAACATAACAAGCACCCTCACATCACAACTCAAACACAACCATACGCAAATCACAATCACACACGGAAAACACACACAAAACAAATCCCTGGGCAAAACACACACAACCCACAAAGAAGACAAAGAGCGCACATTGCATACACTACACTCTGCAAGCACAACCACGCACAGACACAAAACACGTACATCCTCACGCAGGAGCACAACGCAGAGCACACACACAACACAGAAACACGCGAAACAAGAGTCCCAAGACACAGACCACACACCTCAAGGCACATAACTGCTCACAAAACACACACGGAAAGCATTGCACAGACTACGTACTGAACACACCATGAGACATACTGAACAAGCGAAACCGCACAGTCAACACTTCTGATATCACGTGCATAACTCAAACAGCCAAACACACACACACAACCTCTCTAACACAACCACACACAAATCACAAACTCCACACATAAAACGGACACAACACATACTAATAATCCACAGACTACTCCCTTATGAAGCACTACACACAACACACACAGCCACAAGCAGGCAGTATAGAGCACACACAGGTGCATGCAGACAGCTCGAAAAATCACACCCAAAATACACACTCACAGAACACATCAGACGCAACGCAAAACTAACATCACACAGAATGCTCAAAATACAGAGACCACCCAACATCTATCCTGTATGTAACACACAGAAAGCATATAGACAGCACTCACACAACCCAGAACACAGTACACAACAGAAAACAGAAAGACCAGACGCAGTACACATGAAACACGACGACGGAAGGCAGACAACAGAAACACAACACACACACAAACACCAACGGATAACTCATAAAAAATGACAAGATATACAACACACAAAGAACCACTCAGTGCACAGAACACACAGCTCACGACCACACCCATGACACATTGCACGCCACACAGAGAAAGTATGCAGAACAATGTACTCAACAAGCAGCAAAGAACCCATAACACACATTGTACATTCACAACACACACCACATATACAAGCACCAGTAGAACACTCATAAAAAATGACAAAATGTACAACACACAAGGAACCGCTCAATGCACACAACTCACAACCACGCACGTCACACATTGCACGCCACACGGAGAAAATTACACAGAGCAGTGAACTCGACACGCAGTAAAGATCCCACACAACACGTAGTACCTACTCTACACACACAACATGGACAACACACACAAAATAAACAAGGCCCACAGATCACAGTCAACACAAGCCCAAACACACAAGAACACACAGCACACACAGCACAGCCAAACGGAATACACACAGAATCACAACACAAACACCACAAATCATTCACTACCGCATATCAACAACAAATACAGCACACTACACGAAAGAATTCCAGAAAGCACAACACGCAAGGATCAAACACGCACAATACACAGTAATAAACACAAAACACACAACGCACACAGCAAGACATAAAAAAAAAGAAGCAGAAACGACACACAACACACACAACACAACGCACACAAAATGTGCATCACAACAGCGCAGACAACACTCACTACATACAACACTCGCAGAACATACAACTCACCGGCCACACACAACACACATGGAGAGCGCCAACACAACACAACGCACACGAAAAACACCCACAACACGCCAAAGAGTTTACATACAACCTCTCAACACACAAACATCGCCTCACCCTAAACAACAAACACCACACACACCGAGCACATGACTGCACACAATACCCATGAACCACGGTTCTCAGAGTAAACACAACACACACAGTGAGGGACACTGAACAAGCATGACCACACACAGTACACACATCACAAATTACACTCAATACTCAAACAGCGAACCCCACACACCACCTGTCAAACACAAACCCACGGTAATCACAACCACATGCAGAACCCGCACCACACACAACACATGCGAAATGACATGGAAGAAATACACAAACCACAAAAGAACACCGAATTTATTAAACACATTTCACAGACTGCACACACCACACAAACCACACATAAAACATACAGCACACAGGGCCTCACAGAACGCACAATGCGAAGCACACAACCTACATACAAAGCACGTCAGACAGAGCACACAATTAATATCCCACTCAACACGTAAAGCACACAGAGGACACAACACAAAGCACAATATGCCAAACAGATTAGGATACACCCAACACACATGCAACTGAGAGCACAATACGTTGCACATCACGGAACACACGTGCGGTCCCATCACACACTAAACATGAAACAGAAAACCATTCACAGACCACATAACATTCCCGACCATGAACACAACACGCTACAAAAAAGTCACCAAACGTACGACACACAAAGACACACTCCAAGCACGCAACACCCAGCGCAGGACCGCCCACAAACACACCAGTCTCACAGCCCTCCACAGAGCAATACACACAGAACATACCCTACAAACAACAAAGTACCCAAACTGCACACCTCACAATCCCAACAGTCACAACACAGAAAGAACACAACACACGGGAAACACACGCTCAGACACATAAACACTGCCATGCACATTAAGCCAGCAGACCACAGACATCAGAGCTAAAAACACACCGTAACGCAGTATGCAAAACGCAACACAACACAGAATACACACCCAATCACACAACAAACACCACAACCCATGCCCTACAGTATAAACAAAAGACGAACGACGCACTTCACACATGACACAAAACCCACAAACACAAAGGACCACACAGAAAGACGCACAACGCAAACATCGCACACAACACACACATTAAAAGAAACACATCAACACATTGCCGCAACACACAAAATAATACACAAATTACAGAGCAATACATCACACAACACACAAACATCACACACAATTTATACATCACACCTCATAACACACACAACAACCTGCAGTAACAACACAACACACAGACCGATGCAACCACTACATACCATACATAAAGCCACACGCTCAAGGAATAACCACAATAAACTTAAGTAAACTCCCACAAACACAAAGACAGAGGACACACACAAACTCAGCACGCTAAAAGCACAACAGATGAAACAACATACAGCACAAACATCACAGGACATAAAGGCACACGATTCTCAGACACCACGGTTAGCCATATACACACCACACACACAATGAGGTACACGACACGAGCAAAACCACATACAGATAACACGTGTCCCCTCACACACTTAATCAATCACACACACAGCCTCTCAAACACAGCCAAACACGTATCAGAATCACATATGCATCACACACAGAAAACATACAAAACCACATGAAAGCAAACAACCAAGAATAAAGGCAGATAGCACACTTTTCTAACACTGAACACCCCACTCACAACCGCACGCAGACACCCCACACGCATGTATACACGGGCACCTTTACGCAATGCACGCACAAACACACACACACACACACAACATAAAGTAAAAACACAACAGTCACAGGGCGCACACCAGACACAACAGAGCACATGTTTCTCCTAAAACACACAAGTCACATTTGCAAGAGTACATGCACCACGCACCGTGAGGAACACCAAACACAACCACACACAGGTGACATATCTCACTTCGCAAACATAACAAGCACCCTCACATCACAACTCAAACACAACCATACGCAAATCACAATCACACACGGAAAACACACACAAAACAAATCCCTAGGCAAAACACACACAACGCACAAAGAAGACAAAGAGCGCACATTGCATACACTACACTCTGCAAGCACAACCACGCACAGACACAAAACACGTACATCCTCACGCAGGAGCACAACGCAGAGCACACACACAACACAGAAACATGCGAAACAAGGGTCCCAAGACACAGACCACACACCTCAAGGCACATAACTGCTCACAAAACACACACGGAAAACACTGCACAGACTACGTACTGCACACACCATGAGACATACTGAACAAGCGAAACCGCACAGTCAACACTTCTGATATCACGTGCATAACTCAAACAGCCAAACACACACACACAACCTCTCTAACACAACCACACACAAATCACAAACTCCACACATAAGACGGACACAACACATACTAATAATCCACAGACTACTCCCTTATGACGCACTACACACAACACACACAGCCACAAGCAGGCAGTATAGAGCACACACAGGTGGACGCAGACAGCTCGAAAAATCACACCCAAAATACACACTCACAGAACACATCAGACGCAACGCAAAACTAACATCACACAGAATGCTCAAAATACAGAGACCACCCAACATCTATCCTGTATGTAACACACAGAAAGCATATAGACAGCACTCACACAACCCAGAACACAGTACACAACAGAAAGCAGAAAGACCAGACGCAGTACACATGAAACACGACGACGGAAGGCAGACAACAGAAACACAACACACACACAAACACCAACGGATAACTCATAAAAAATGACAAGATATACAACACACAAAGAACCACTCAGTGCACAGAACACACAGCTCACGACCACACCCATGACACATTGCACGCCACACAGAGAAAGTATGCAGAACAATGTACTCAACAAGCAGCAAAGAACCCATAACACACATTGTACATTCACAACACACACCACATATACAAGCACCAGTAGAACACTCATAAAAAATGACAAAATGTACAACACACAAGGAACCGCTCAATGCACACAACTCACAACCACGCACGTCACACATTGCACGCCACACGGAGAAAATTACACAGAGCAGTGAACTCGACACGCAGTAAAGATCCCACACCACACGTAGTACCTACTCTACACACACAACATGGACAACACACACAAAATAAACAAGGCCCACAGATCACAGTCAACACAAGCCCAAACACACAAGAACACACAGCACACACAGCACAGCCAAACGGAATACACACAGAATCACAACACAAACACCACAAATCATTCACTACCGCATATCAACAACAAATACAGCACACTACACGAAAGAATTCCAGAAAGCACAACACGCACGGATCAAACACGCACAATACACAGTAATAAACACAAAACACACAACGCACACAGCAAGACATAAAAAAAAAGAAGCAGAAACGACACACAACACACACAACACAACGCACACAAAATGTGCATCACAACAGCGCAGACAACACTCACTACATACAACACTCGCAGAACATACAACTCACCGGCCACACACAACACACATGGAGAGCGCCAACACAACACAATGCACACGAAAAACACCCACAACACGCCAAAGAGTTTACATACAACCTCTCAACACACAAACATCGCCTCACCCTAAACAACAAACACCACACACACCGAGCACATGACTGCACACAATACCCATGAACCACGGTTCTCAGAGTAAACACAACACACACAGTGATGGACACTGAACAAGCATGACCACACACAGTACACACATCACAAATTACACTCAATACTCAAACAGCGAACCCCACACACCACCTGTCAAACACAAACCCACGGTAATCACAACCACATGCAGAACCCGCACCACACACAACACATGCGAAATGACATGGAAGAAATACACAAACCACAAAAGAACACCGAATTTATTAAACACATTTCACAGACTGCACACACCACACAAACCACACATAAAACATACAGCACACAGGGCCTCACAGAACGCACAATGTGAAGCACACAACCTACATACAAAGCACGTCAGACAGAGCACACAATTAATATCCCACTCAACACGTAAAGCACACAGAGGACACAACACAAAGCACAATATGCCAAACAGATAAGGATACACCCAACACACATGCAACTGAGAGCACAATACGTTGCACATCACGGAACACACGTGCGGTCCCATCACACACTAAACATGAAACAGAAAACCATTCACAGACCACATAACATTCCCGACCATGAACACAACACGCTACAAATAGTCACCAAACGTACGACACACAAAGACACACTCCAAGCACGCAACACCCAGCGCAGGACCGCCCACAAACACACCAGTCTCACAGCCCTCCACAGAGCAATACACACAGAACATACCCTACAAACAACAAAGTACCCAAACTGCACACCTCACAATCGCAACAGTCACAACACAGAAAGAACACAACACACGGGAAACACACGCTCAGACACATAAACACTGCCATGCATATTAAGCCAGCAGACCACAGACATCAGAGCTAAAAACACACAATAACGCAGCACGCAAAACGCAACACAACACAGAATACACACCCAATCACACAACAAACACCACAACCCATGCACTACAGTATAAACAAAAGACGAACGACGCACTTCACACATGACACAAAACCCACAAACTCAAAGGACCACACAGAAAGACGCACAACGCAAACATCGCACACAACACACACATTAAAAGAAACACATCAACACATTGCCTCAACACACAAAATAATACACAAATTACAGAGCAATACATCACACAACACACAAACATCACACACAATTTATACATCACACCTCATAACACACACAACACCCTGCAGTAACAACACAACACACAGACCGATGCAACCACTACATACCATACATAAAGCCACACGCTCAAGGAATAACCACAATAAACTTAAGTAAACTCCCACAAACACAAAGACAGAGGACACACACAAACTCAGCACGCTAAAAGCACAACAGATGAAACAACATACAGCACAAACATCACAGGACATAAAGGCACACAATTCTCAGACACCACGATTAGCCATATACACACCACACACACAATGAGGTACACGACACGAGCAAAACCACATACAGATAACACGTGTCCCCTCACACACTTAATCAATCACACACACAGCCTCTCAAACACAGCCAAACACGTATCAGAATCACATATGCATCACACACAGAAAACATACAAAACCACATGAAAGCAAACAACCAAGAATAAAGGCAGATAGCACACTTTTCTAACACTGAACACCCCACTCACAACCGCACGCAGACACCCCACACGCATGTATACACGGGCACCTTTACGCAATGCGCGCACAAACACACACACACACACAACATAAAGTAAAAACACAACAGTCACAGGGCGCACACCAGACACAACAGAGCACATGTTTCTCCTAAAACACACAAGTCACATTTGCAAGAGTACATGCACCACGCACCGTGAGGAACACCAAACACAACCACACACAGGTGACATATCTCACTTCGCAAACATAACAAGCACCCTCACATCACAACTCAAACACAACCATACGCAAATCACAATCACACACGGAAAACACACACAAAACAAATCCCTGGGCAAAACACACACAACCCACAAAGAAGACAAAGAGCGCACATTGCATACACTACACTCTGCAAGCACAACCACGCACAGACACAAAACACGTACATCCTCACGCAGGAGCACAACGCAGAGCACACACACAACACAGAAACACGCGAAACAAGAGTCCCAAGACACAGACCACACACCTCAAGG
The DNA here is from genome assembly GCF_030020395.1 of Manis pentadactyla. NCBI lineage: Eukaryota > Metazoa > Chordata > Mammalia > Pholidota > Manidae > Manis > Manis pentadactyla. Next base: position 114,883,170 of record NC_080022.1, read on the forward strand.
CACATAACTGCTCACAAAACACACACGGAAAGCATTGCACAGACTACGTACTGAACACACCATGAGACATACTGAACAAGCGAAACCGCACAGTCAACACTTCTGATATCACGTGCATAACTCAAACAGCCAAACACACACACACAACCTCTCTAACACAACCACACACAAATCACAAACTCCACACATAAAACGGACACAACACATACTAATAATCCACAGACTACTCCCTTATGAAGCACTACACACAACACACACAGCCACAAGCAGGCAGTATAGAGCACACACAGGTGCATGCAGAAAGCTCGAAAAATCACACCCAAAATACACACTCACAGAACACATCAGACGCAACGCAAAACTAACATCACACAGAATGCTCAAAATACAGAGACCACCCAACATCTATCCTGTATGTAACACACAGAAAGCATATAGACAGCACTCACACAACCCAGAACACAGTACACAACAGAAAACAGAAAGACCAGACGCAGTACACATGAAACACGACGACGGAAGGCAGACAACAGAAACACAACACACACACAAACACCAACGGATAACTCATAAAAAATGACAAGATATACAACACACAAAGAACCACTCAGTGCACAGAACACACAGCTCACGACCACACCCATGACACATTGCACGCCACACAGAGAAAGTATGCAGAACAATGTACTCAACAAGCAGCAAAGAACCCATAACACACATTGTACATTCACAACACACACCACATATACAAGCACCAGTAGAACACTCATAAAAAATGACAAAATGTACAACACACAAGGAACCGCTCAATGCACACAACTCACAACCACGCACGTCACACATTGCACGCCACACGGAGAAAATTACACAGAGCAGTGAACTCGACACGCAGTAAAGATCCCACACCACACGTAGTACCTACTCTACACACACAACATGGACAACACACACAAAATAAACAAGGCCCACAGATCACAGTCAACACAAGCCCAAACACACAAGAACACACAGCACACACAGCACAGCCAAACGGAATACACACAGAATCACAACACAAACACCACAAATCATTCACTACCGCATATCAACCACAAATACAGCACACTACACGAAAGAATTCCAGAAAGCACAACACGCACGGATCAAACACGCACAATACACAGTAATAAACACAAAACACACAACGCACACAGCAAGACATGAAAAAAAAGAAGCAGAAACGACACACAACACACACAACACAACGCACACAAAATGTGCATCACAACAGCACAGACAACACTCACTACATACAACACTCGCAGAACATACAACTCACCGGCCACACACAACACACATGGAGAGCGCCAACACAACACAACGCACACGAAAAACACCCACAACACGCCAAAGAGTTTACATACAACCTCTCAACACACAAACATCGCCTCACCCTAAACAACAAACACCACACACACCGAGCACATGACTGCACACAATACCCATGAACCACGGTTCTCAGAGTAAACACAACACACACAGTGAGGGACACTGAACAAGCATGACCACACACAGTACACACATCACAAATTACACTCAATACTCAAACAGCGAACCCCACACACCACCTGTCAAACACAAACCCACGGTAATCACAACCACATGCAGAACCCGCACCACACACAACACATGCGAAATGACATGGAAGAAATACACAAACCACAAAAGAACACCGAATTTATTAAACACATTTCACAGACTGCACACACCACACAAACCACACATAAAACATACAGCACACAGGGCCTCACAGAACGCACAATGCGAAGCACACAACCTACATACAAAGCACGTCAGACAGAGCACACAATTAATATCCCACTCAACACGTAAAGCACACAGAGGACACAACACAAAGCACAATATGCCAAACAGATTAGGATACACCCAACACACATGCAACTGAGAGCACAATACGTTGCACATCACGGAACACACGTGCGGTCCCATCACACACTAAACATGAAACAGAAAACCATTCACAGACCACATAACATTCCCGACCATGAACACAACACGCTACAAAAAAGTCACCAAACGTACGACACACAAAGACACACTCCAAGCACGCAACACCCAGCGCAGGACCGCCCACAAACACACCAGTCTCACAGCCCTCCACAGAGCAATACACACAGAACATACCCTACAAACAACAAAGTACCCAAACTGCACACCTCACAATCCCAACAGTCACAACACAGAAAGAACACAACACACGGGAAACACACGCTCAGACACATAAACACTGCCATGCACATTAAGCCAGCAGACCACAGACATCAGAGCTAAAAACACACCGTAACGCAGTATGCAAAACGCAACACAACACAGAATACACACCCAATCACACAACAAACACCACAACCCATGCCCTACAGTATAAACAAAAGACGAACGACGCACTTCACACATGACACAAAACCCACAAACACAAAGGACCACACAGAAAGACGCACAACGCAAACATCACACACAACACACACATTAAAAGAAACACATCAACACATTGCCACAACACACAAAATAATACACAAATTACAGAGCAATACATCACACAACACACAAACATCACACACAATTTATACATCACACCTCATAACACACACAACAACCTGCAGTAACAACACAACACACAGACCGATGCAACCACTACATACCATACATAAAGCCACACGCTCAAGGAATAACCACAATAAACTTAAGTAAACTCCCACAAACACAAAGACAGAGGACACACACAAACTCAGCACGCTAAAAGCACAACAGATGAAACAACATACAGCACAAACATCACAGGACATAAAGGCACACGATTCTCAGACACCACGGTTAGCCATATACACACCACACACACAATGAGGTACACGACACGAGCAAAACCACATACAGATAACACGTGTCCCCTCACACACTTAATCAATCACACACACAGCCTCTCAAACACAGCCAAACACGTATCAGAATCACATATGCATCACACACAGAAAACATACAAAACCACATGAAAGCAAACAACCAAGAATAAAGGCAGATAGCACACTTTTCTAACACTGAACACCCCACTCACAACCGCACGCAGACACCCCACACGCATGTATACACGGGCACCTTTACGCAATGCACGCACAAACACACACACACACACACAACATAAAGTAAAAACACAACAGTCACAGGGCGCACACCAGACACAACAGAGCACATGTTTCTCCTAAAACACACAAGTCACATTTGCAAGAGTACATGCACCACGCACCGTGAGGAACACCAAACACAACCACACACAGGTGACATATCTCACTTCGCAAACATAACAAGCACCCTCACATCACAACTCAAACACAACCATACGCAAATCACAATCACACACGGAAAACACACAAAACAAATCCCTAGGCAAAACACACACAACGCACAAAGAAGACAAAGAGCGCACATTGCATACACTACACTCTGCAAGCACAACCACGCACAGACACAAAACACGTACATCCTCACGCAGGAGCACAACGCAGAGCACACACACAACACAGAAACATGCGAAACAAGGGTCCCAAGACACAGACCACACACCTCAAGGCACATAACTGCTCACAAAACACACACGGAAAACACTGCACAGACTACGTACTGCACACACCATGAGACATACTGAACAAGCGAAACCGCACAGTCAACACTTCTGATATCACGTGCATAACTCAAACAGCCAAACACACACACACAACCTCTCTAACACAACCACACACAAATCACAAACTCCACACATAAGACGGACACAACACATACTAATAATCCACAGACTACTCCCTTATGACGCACTACACACAACACACACAGCCACAAGCAGGCAGTATAGAGCACACACAGGTGGACGCAGACAGCTCGAAAAATCACACCCAAAATACACACTCACAGAACACATCAGACGCAACGCAAAACTAACATCACACAGAATGCTCAAAATACAGAGACCACCCAACATCTATCCTGTATGTAACACACAGAAAGCATATAGACAGCACTCACACAACCCAGAACACAGTACACAACAGAACGCAGAAAGACCAGACGCAGTACACATGAAACACGACGACGGAAGGCAGACAACAGAAACACAACACACACACAAACACCAACGGATAACTCATAAAAAATGACAAGATATACAACACACAAAGAACCACTCAGTGCACAGAACACACAGCTCACGACCACACCCATGACACATTGCACGCCACACAGAGAAAGTATGCAGAACAATGTACTCAACAAGCAGCAAAGAACCCATAACACACATTGTACATTCACAACACACACCACATATACAAGCACCAGTAGAACACTCATAAAAAATGACAAAATGTACAACACACAAGGAACCGCTCAATGCACACAACTCACAACCACGCACGTCACACATTGCACGCCACACGGAGAAAATTACACAGAGCAGTGAACTCGACACGCAGTAAAGATCCCACACCACCCGTAGTACCTACTCTACACACACAACATGGACAACACACACAAAATAAACAAGGCCCACAGATCACAGTCAACACAAGCCCAAACACACAAGAACACACAGCACACACAGCACAGCCAAACGGAATACACACAGAATCACAACACAAACACCACAAATCATTCACTGCCGCATATCAACCACAAATACAGCACACTACACGAAAGAATTCCAGAAAGCACAACACGCACGGATCAAACACGCACAATACACAGTAATAAACACATAACACACAACGCACACAGCAAGACATAAAAAAAAGAAGCAGAAACGACACACAGCACACACAACACAACACACACAAAATGTGCATCACAACAGCGCAGACAACACTCACTACATACAACACTCGCAGAACATACAACACACCGGCCACACACAACACACATGGAGAGCGCCAACACAACACATACAACGCACACGAAAAACACCCACAACACGCCAAAGAGTTTACATACAACCTCTCAACACACAAACATCGCCTCACCCTAAACAACAAACCCCACACACACCGAGCACATGACTGCACACAATACCCATGAACCACGGTTCTCAGAGTAAACACAACACACACAGTGAGGGACACTGACCAAGCATGACCACACACAGTACACACATCACAAATTACACTCAATACTCAAACAGCGAACCCCACACACCACCTGTCAAACACAAACCCACGGTAATCACAACCACATGCAGAACCCGCACCACACACAACACATGCGAAATGACATGGAAGAAATACACAAACCACAAAAGAACACCGAATTTATGAAACACATTTCACAGACTCCACACACCACACAAAACACACATAAAACATACAGCACACAGGGCCTCACAGAACGCACAATGCGAAGCACACAACCTACATACAAAGCACGTCAGACAGAGCACACAATTAATATCCCACTCAACACGTAAAGCACACAGAGGACACAACACAAAGCACAATATGCCAAACAGATTAGGATACACCCAACACACATGCAACTGAGAGCACAATACGTTGCACATCACGGAACACACGTGCGGTCCCATCACACACTAAACATGAAACAGAAAACCATTCACAGACCACATAACATTCCCGACCATGAACACAACATGCTACAAAAAAGTCACCAAACGTACGACACACAAAGACACACTCCAAGCACGCAACACCCAGCGCAGGACCGCCCACAAACACACCAGTCTCACAGCCCTCCACAGAGCAATACACACAGAACATACCCTACAAACAACAAAGTACCCAAACTGCACACCTCACAATCGCAACAGTCACAACACAGAAAGAACACAACACACGGGAAACACACGCTCAGACACATAAACACTGCCATGCACATTAAGCCAGCAGACCACAGACATCAGAGCTAAAAACACACCATAACGCAGTATGCAAAACGCAACACAACACAGAATACACACCCAATCACACAACAAACACCACAACCCATGCCCTACAGTATAAACAAAAGACGAACGACGCACTTCACACACGACACAAAACCCACAAACACAAAGGACCACACAGAAAGACGCACAACGCAAACATCGCACACAACACACACATTAAAAGAAACACATCAACACATTGCCGCAACACACAAAATAATACACAAATTACAGAGCAATACATCACACAACACACAAACATCACACACAATTTATACATCACACCTCATAACACACACAACAACCTGCAGTAACAACACAACACACAGACCGATGCAACCACTACATACCATACATAAAGCCACACGCTCAAGGAATAACCACAATAAACTTAAGTAAACTCCCACAAACACAAAGACAGAGGACACACACAAACTCAGCACGCTAAAAGCACAACAGATGAAACAACATACAGCACAAACATCACAGGACATAAAGGCACACGATTCTCAGACACCACGGTTAGCCATATACACACCACACACACAATGAGGTACACGACACGAGCAAAACCACATACAGATAACACGTGTCCCCTCACACACTTAATCAATCACACACACAGCCTCTCAAACACAGCCAAACACGTATCAGAATCACATATGCATCACACACAGAAAACATACAAAACCACATGAAAGCAAACAACCAAGAATAAAGGCAGATAGCACACTTTTCTAACACTGAACACCCCACTCACAACCGCACGCAGACACCCCACACGCATGTATACACGGGCACCTTTACGCAATGCGCGCACAAACACACACACACACACAACATAAAGTAAAAACACAACAGTCACAGGGCGCACACCAGACACAACAGAGCACATGTTTCTCCTAAAACACACAAGTCACATTTGCAAGAGTACATGCACCACGCACCGTGAGGAACACCAAACACAACCACACACAGGTGACATATCTCACTTCGCAAACATAACAAGCACCCTCACATCACAACTCAAACACAACCATACGCAAATCACAATCACATACGGAAAACACACACAAAACAAATCCCTAGGCAAAACACACACAACCCACAAAGAAGACAAAGAGCGCACATTGCATACACTACACCCTGCAAGCACAACCACGCACAGACACAAAACACGTACATCCTCACGCAGGAGCACAACGCAGAGCACACACACAACACAGAAACACACGAAACAAGGGTCCCAAGACACAGACCACACACCTCAAGGCACATAACTGCTCACAAAACACACACGGAAAACACTGCACAGACTACGTACTGCACACACCATGAGACATACTGAACAAGCGAAACCGCACAGTCAACACTTCTGATATCACGTGCATAACTCAAACAGCCAAACACACACACAACCTCTCTAACACAACCACACACAAATCACAAACTCCACACATAAGACGGACACAACACATACTAATAATCCACAGACTACTCCCCTATGACGCACTACACACAACACACACAGCCACAAGCAGGCAGTATAGAGCACACACAGGTGCACGCAGACAGCTCGAAAAATCACACCCAAAATACACACTCACAGAACACATCAGACGCAACGCAAAACTAACATCACACAGAATGCTCAAAATACAGAGACCACCCAACATCTATCCTGTATGTAACACACAGAAAGCATATAGACAGCGCTCACACAACCCAGAACACAGTACACAACAGAAAGCAGAAAGACCAGACGCAGTACACATGAAACACGACGACGGAAGGCAGACAACAGAAACACAACACACACACAAACACCAACGGATAACTCATAAAAAATGACAAGATATACAACACACAAAGAACCACTCAGTGCACAGAACACACAGCTCACGACCACACCCATGACACATTGCACGCCACACAGAGAAAGTATGCAGAACAATGTACTCAACAAGCAGCAAAGAACCCATAACACACATTGTACATTCACAACACACACCACATATACAAGCACCAGTAGAACACTCATAAAAAATGACAAAATGTACAACACACAAGGAACCGCTCAATGCACACAACTCACAACCACGCACGTCACACATTGCACGCCACACGGAGAAAATTACACAGAGCAGTGAACTCGACACGCAGTAAAGATCCCACACCACACGTAGTACCTACTCTACACACACAACATGGACAACACACACAAAATAAACAAGGCCCACAGATCACAGTCAACACAAGCCCAAACACACAAGAACACACAGCACACACAGCACAGCCAAAGGGAATACACACAGAATCACAACACAAACCCCACAAATCATTCACTGCCGCATATCAACCACAAATACAGCACACTACACGAAAGAATTCCAGAAAGCACAACACGCACGGATCAAACACGCACAATACACAGTAATAAACACATAACACACAACGCACACAGCAAGACATAAAAAAAAGAAGCAGAAACGACACACAGCACACACAACACAACACACACAAAATGTGCATCACAACAGCGCAGACAACACTCACTACATACAACACTCGCAGAACATACAACACACCGGCCACACACAACACACATGGAGAGCGCCAACACAACACATACAATGCACACGAAAAACACCCACAACACGCCAAAGAGTTTACATACAACCTCTCAACACACAAACATCGCCTCACCCTAAACAACAAACCCCACACACACCGAGCACATGACTGCACACAATACCCATGAACCACGGTTCTCAGAGTAAACACAACACACACAGTGAGGGACACTGACCAAGCATGACCACACACAGTACACACATCACAAATTACACTCAATACTCAAACAGCGAACCCCACACACCACCTGTCAAACACAAACCCACGGTAATCACAACCACATGCAGAACCCGCACCACACACAACACATGCGAAATGACATGGAAGAAATACACAAACCACAAAAGAACACCGAATTTATGAAACACATTTCACAGACTGCACACACCACACAAAACACACATAAAACATACAGCACACAGGGCCTCACAGAACGCACAATGCGAAGCACACAACCTACATACAAAGCACGTCAGACAGAGCACACAATTAATATCCCACTCAACACGTAAAGCACACAGAGGACACAACACAAAGCACAATATGCCAAACAGATTAGGATACACCCAACACACATGCAACTGAGAGCACAATACGTTGCACATCACGGAACACACGTGCGGTCCCATCACACACTAAACATGAAACAGAAAACCATTCACAGACCACATAACATTCCCGACCATGAACACAACATGCTACAAAAAAGTCACCAAACGTACGACACACAAAGACACACTCCAAGCACGCAACACCCAGCGCAGGACCGCCCACAAACACACCAGTCTCACAGCCCTCCACAGAGCAATACACACAGAACATACCCTACAAACAACAAAGTACCCAAACTGCACACCTCACAATCGCAACAGTCACAACACAGAAAGAACACAACACACGGGAAACACACGCTCAGACACATAAACACTGCCATGCACATTAAGCCAGCAGACCACAGACATCAGAGCTAAAAACACACCATAACGCAGTATGCAAAACGCAACACAACACAGAATACACACCCAATCACACAACAAACACCACAACCCATGCCCTACAGTATAAACAAAAGACGAACGACGCACTTCACACACGACACAAAACCCACAAACACAAAGGACCACACAGAAAGACGCACAACGCAAACATCGCACACAACACACACATTAAAAGAAACACATCAACACATTGCCGCAACACACAAAATAATACACAAATTACAGAGCAATACATCACACAACACACAAACATCACACACAATTTATACATCACACCTCATAACACACACAACAACCTGCAGTAACAACACAACACACAGACCGATGCAACCACTACATACCATACATAAAGCCACACGCTCAAGGAATAACCACAATAAACTTAAGTAAACTCCCACAAACACAAAGACAGAGGACACACACAAACTCAGCACGCTAAAAGCACAACAGATGAAACAACATACAGCACAAACATCACAGGACATAAAGGCACACGATTCTCAGACACCACGGTTAGCCATATACACACCACACACACAATGAGGTACACGACACGAGCAAAACCACATACAGATAACACGTGTCCCCTCACACACTTAATCAATCACACACACAGCCTCTCAAACACAGCCAAACACGTATCAGAATCACATATGCATCACACACAGAAAACATACAAAACCACATGAAAGCAAACAACCAAGAATAAAGGCAGATAGCACACTTTTCTAACACTGAACACCCCACTCACAACCGCACGCAGACACCCCACACGCATGTATACACGGGCACCTTTACGCAATGCGCGCACAAACACACACACACACACAACATAAAGTAAAAACACAACAGTCACAGGGCGCACACCAGACACAACAGAGCACATGTTTCTCCTAAAACACACAAGTCACATTTGCAAGAGTACATGCACCACGCACCGTGAGGAACACCAAACACAACCACACACAGGTGACATATCTCACTTCGCAAACATAACAAGCACCCTCACATCACAACTCAAACACAACCATACGCAAATCACAATCACATACGGAAAACACACACAAAACAAATCCCTAGGCAAAACACACACAACCCACAAAGAAGACAAAGAGCGCACATTGCATACACTACACCCTGCAAGCACAACCACGCACAGACACAAAACACGTACATCCTCACGCAGGAGCACAACGCAGAGCACACACACAACACAGAAACACGCGAAACAAGGGTCCCAAGACACAGACCACACACCTCAAGGCACATAACTGCTCACAAAACACACACGGAAAACACTGCACAGACTACGTACTGCACACACCATGAGACATACTGAACAAGCGAAACCGCACAGTCAACACTTCTGATATCACGTGCATAACTCAAACAGCCAAACACACACACAACCTCTCTAACACAACCACACACAAATCACAAACTCCACACATAAGACGGACACAACACATACTAATAATCCACAGACTACTCCCCTATGACGCACTACACACAACACACACAGCCACAAGCAGGCAGTATAGAGCACACACAGGTGCACGCAGACAGCTCGAAAAATCACACCCAAAATACACACTCACAGAACACATCAGACGCAACGCAAAACTAACATCACACAGAATGCTCAAAATACAGAGACCACCCAACATCTATCCTGTATGTAACACACAGAAAGCATATAGACAGCGCTCACACAACCCAGAACACAGTACACAACAGAAAGCAGAAAGACCAGACGCAGTACACATGAAACACGACGACGGAAGGCAGACAACAGAAACACAACACACACACAAACACCAACGGATAACTCATAAAAAATGACAAGATATACAACACACAAAGAACCACTCAGTGCACAGAACACACAGCTCACGACCACACCCATGACACATTGCACGCCACACAGAGAAAGTATGCAGAACAATGTACTCAACAAGCAGCAAAGGACCCATAACACACATTGTACATTCACAACACACACCACATATACAAGCACCAGTAGAACACTCATAAAAAATGACAAAATGTACAACACACAAGGAACCGCTCAATGCACACAACTCACAACCACGCACGTCACACATTGCACGCCACACGGAGAAAATTACACAGAGCAGTGAACTCGACACGCAGTAAAGATCCCACACCACCCGTAGTACCTACTCTACACACACAACATGGACAACACACACAAAATAAACAAGGCCCACAGATCACAGTCAACACAAGCCCAAACACACAAGAACACACAGCACACACAGCACAGCCAAAGGGAATACACACAGAATCACAACACAAACCCCACAAATCATTCACTGCCGCATATCAACCACAAATACAGCACACTACACGAAAGAATTCCAGAAAGCACAACACGCACGGATCAAACACGCACAATACACAGTAATAAACACATAACACACAACGCACACAGCAAGACATAAAAAAAAGAAGCAGAAACGACACACAGCACACACAACACAACACACACAAAATGTGCATCACAACAGCGCAGACAACACTCACTACATACAACACTCGCAGAACATACAACACACCGGCCACACACAACACACATGGAGAGCGCCAACACAACACATACAATGCACACGAAAAACACCCACAACACGCCAAAGAGTTTACATACAACCTCTCAACACACAAACATCGCCTCACCCTAAACAACAAACCCCACACACACCGAGCACATGACTGCACACAATACCCATGAACCACGGTTCTCAGAGTAAACACAACACACACAGTGAGGGACACTGACCAAGCATGACCACACACAGTACACACATCACAAATTACACTCAATACTCAAACAGCGAACCCCACACACCACCTGTCAAACACAAACCCACGGTAATCACAACCACATGCAGAACCCGCACCACACACAACACATGCGAAATGACATGGAAGAAATACACAAACCACAAAAGAACACCGAATTTATGAAACACATTTCACAGACTGCACACACCACACAAAACACACATAAAACATACAGCACACAGGGCCTCACAGAACGCACAATGCGAAGCACACAACCTACATACAAAGCACGTCAGACAGAGCACACAATTAATATCCCACTCAACACGTAAAGCACACAGAGGACACAACACAAAGCACAATATGCCAAACAGATTAGGATACACCCAACACACATGCAACTGAGAGCACAATACGTTGCACATCACGGAACACACGTGCGGTCCCATCACACACTAAACATGAAACAGAAAACCATTCACAGACCACATAACATTCCCGACCATGAACACAACATGCTACAAAAAAGTCACCAAACGTACGACACACAAAGACACACTCCAAGCACGCAACACCCAGCGCAGGACCGCCCACAAACACACCAGTCTCACAGCCCTCCACAGAGCAATACACACAGAACATACCCTACAAACAACAAAGTACCCAAACTGCACACCTCACAATCGCAACAGTCACAACACAGAAAGAACACAACACACGGGAAACACACGCTCAGACACATAAACACTGCCATGCACATTAAGCCAGCAGACCACAGACATCAGAGCTAAAAACACACCATAACGCAGTATGCAAAACGCAACACAACACAGAATACACACCCAATCACACAACAAACACCACAACCCATGCCCTACAGTATAAACAAAAGACGAACGACGCACTTCACACATGACACAAAACCCACAAACACAAAGGACCATACAGAAAGACACACAACGCAAACATCGCACACAACACACACATTAAAAGAAACACATCAACACATTGCCGCAACACACAAAATAATACACAAATTACAGAGCAATACATCACACAACACACAAACATCACACACAATTTATACATCACACCTCATAACACACACAACAACCTGCAGTAACAACACAACACACAGACCGATGCAACCACTACATACCATACATAAAGCCACACGCTCAAGGAATAACCACAATAAACTTAAGTAAACTCCCACAAACACAAAGACAGAGGACACACACAAACTCAGCACGCTAAAAGCACAACAGATGAAACAACATACAGCACAAACATCACAGGACATAAAGGCACACGATTCTCAGACACCACGGTTAGCCATATACACACCACACACACAATGAGGTACACGACACGAGCAAAACCACATACAGATAACACGTGTCCCCTCACACACTTAATCAATCACACACACAGCCTCTCAAACACAGCCAAACACGTATCAGAATCACATATGCATCACACACAGAAAACATACAAAACCACATGAAAGCAAACAACCAAGAATAAAGGCAGATAGCACACTTTTCGAACACTGAACACCCCACTCACAACCGCACGCAGACACCCCACACGCATGTATACACGGGCACCTTTACGCAATGCGCGCACAAACACACACACACACACAACATAAAGTAAAAACACAACAGTCACAGGGCGCACACCAGACACAACAGAGCACATGTTTCTCCTAAAACACACAAGTCACATTTGCAAGAGTACATGCACCACGCACCGTGAGGAACACCAAACACAACCACACACAGGTGACATATCTCACTTCGCAAACATAACAAGCACCCTCACATCACAACTCAAACACAACCATACGCAAATCACAATCACATACGGAAAACACACACAAAACAAATCCCTAGGCAAAACACACACAACCCACAAAGAAGACAAAGAGCGCACATTGCATACACTACACCCTGCAAGCACAACCACGCACAGACACAAAACACGTACATCCTCACGCAGGAGCACAACGCAGAGCACACACACAACACAGAAACACACGAAACAAGGGTCCCAAGACACAGACCACACACCTCAAGGCACATAACTGCTCACAAAACACACACGGAAAACACTGCACAGACTACGTACTGCACACACCATGAGACATACTGAACAAGCGAAACCGCACAGTCAACACTTCTGATATCACGTGCATAACTCAAACAGCCAAACACACACACAACCTCTCTAACACAACCACACACAAATCACAAACTCCACACATAAGACGGACACAACACATACTAATAATCCACAGACTACTCCCCTATGACGCACTACACACAACACACACAGCCACAAGCAGGCAGTATAGAGCACACACAGGTGCACGCAGACAGCTCGAAAAATCACACCCAAAATACACACTCACAGAACACATCAGACGCAACGCAAAACTAACATCACACAGAATGCTCAAAATACAGAGACCACCCAACATCTATCCTGTATGTAACACACAGAAAGCATATAGACAGCGCTCACACAACCCAGAACACAGTACACAACAGAAAGCAGAAAGACCAGACGCAGTACACATGAAACACGACGACGGAAGGCAGACAACAGAAACACAACACACACACAAACACCAACGGATAACTCATAAAAAATGACAAGATATACAACACACAAAGAACCACTCAGTGCACAGAACACACAGCTCACGACCACACCCATGACACATTGCACGCCACACAGAGAAAGTATGCAGAACAATGTACTCAACAAGCAGCAAAGAACCCATAACACACATTGTACATTCACAACACACACCACATATACAAGCACCAGTAGAACACTCATAAAAAATGACAAAATGTACAACACACAAGGAACCGCTCAATGCACACAACTCACAACCACGCACGTCACACATTGCACGCCACACGGAGAAAATTACACAGAGCAGTGAACTCGACACGCAGTAAAGATCCCACACCACACGTAGTACCTACTCTACACACACAACATGGACAACACACACAAAATAAACAAGGCCCACAGATCACAGTCAACACAAGCCCAAACACACAAGAACACACAGCACACACAGCACAGCCAAAGGGAATACACACAGAATCACAACACAAACCCCACAAATCATTCACTGCCGCATATCAACCACAAATACAGCACACTACACGAAAGAATTCCAGAAAGCACAACACGCACGGATCAAACACGCACAATACACAGTAATAAACACATAACACACAACGCACACAGCAAGACATAAAAAAAAGAAGCAGAAACGACACACAGCACACACAACACAACACACACAAAATGTGCATCACAACAGCGCAGACAACACTCACTACATACAACACTCGCAGAACATACAACACACCGGCCACACACAACACACATGGAGAGCGCCAACACAACACATACAATGCACACGAAAAACACCCACAACACGCCAAAGAGTTTACATACAACCTCTCAACACACAAACATCGCCTCACCCTAAACAACAAACCCCACACACACCGAGCACATGACTGCACACAATACCCATGAACCACGGTTCTCAGAGTAAACACAACACACACAGTGAGGGACACTGACCAAGCATGACCACACACAGTACACACATCACAAATTACACTCAATACTCAAACAGCGAACCCCACACACCACCTGTCAAACACAAACCCACGGTAATCACAACCACATGCAGAACCCGCACCACACACAACACATGCGAAATGACATGGAAGAAATACACAAACCACAAAAGAACACCGAATTTATGAAACACATTTCACAGACTGCACACACCACACAAAACACACATAAAACATACAGCACACAGGGCCTCACAGAACGCACAATGCGAAGCACACAACCTACATACAAAGCACGTCAGACAGAGCACACAATTAATATCCCACTCAACACGTAAAGCACACAGAGGACACAACACAAAGCACAATATGCCAAACAGATTAGGATACACCCAACACACATGCAACTGAGAGCACAATACGTTGCACATCACGGAACACACGTGCGGTCCCATCACACACTAAACATGAAACAGAAAACCATTCACAGACCACATAACATTCCCGACCATGAACACAACATGCTACAAAAAAGTCACCAAACGTACGACACACAAAGACACACTCCAAGCACGCAACACCCAGCGCAGGACCGCCCACAAACACACCAGTCTCACAGCCCTCCACAGAGCAATACACACAGAACATACCCTACAAACAACAAAGTACCCAAACTGCACACCTCACAATCGCAACAGTCACAACACAGAAAGAACACAACACACGGGAAACACACGCTCAGACACATAAACACTGCCATGCACATTAAGCCAGCAGACCACAGACATCAGAGCTAAAAACACACCATAACGCAGTATGCAAAACGCAACACAACACAGAATACACACCCAATCACACAACAAACACCACAACCCATGCCCTACAGTATAAACAAAAGACGAACGACGCACTTCACACACGACACAAAACCCACAAACACAAAGGACCACACAGAAAGACGCACAACGCAAACATCGCACACAACACACACATTAAAAGAAACACATCAACACATTGCCGCAACACACAAAATAATACACAAATTACAGAGCAATACATCACACAACACACAAACATCACACACAATTTATACATCACACCTCATAACACACACAACAACCTGCAGTAACAACACAACACACAGACCGATGCAACCACTACATACCATACATAAAGCCACACGCTCAAGGAATAACCACAATAAACTTAAGTAAACTCCCACAAACACAAAGACAGAGGACACACACAAACTCAGCACGCTAAAAGCACAACAGATGAAACAACATACAGCACAAACATCACAGGACATAAAGGCACACGATTCTCAGACACCACGGTTAGCCATATACACACCACACACACAATGAGGTACACGACACGAGCAAAACCACATACAGATAACACGTGTCCCCTCACACACTTAATCAATCACACACACAGCCTCTCAAACACAGCCAAACACGTATCAGAATCACATATGCATCACACACAGAAAACATACAAAACCACATGAAAGCAAACAACCAAGAATAAAGGCAGATAGCACACTTTTCGAACACTGAACACCCCACTCACAACCGCACGCAGACACCCCACACGCATGTATACACGGGCACCTTTACGCAATGCGCGCACAAACACACACACACACACAACATAAAGTAAAAACACAACAGTCACAGGGCGCACACCAGACACAACAGAGCACATGTTTCTCCTAAAACACACAAGTCACATTTGCAAGAGTACATGCACCACGCACCGTGAGGAACACCAAACACAACCACACACAGGTGACATATCTCACTTCGCAAACATAACAAGCACCCTCACATCACAACTCAAACACAACCATACGCAAATCACAATCACATACGGAAAACACACACAAAACAAATCCCTAGGCAAAACACACACAACCCACAAAGAAGACAAAGAGCGCACATTGCATACACTACACCCTGCAAGCACAACCACGCACAGACACAAAACACGTACATCCTCACGCAGGAGCACAACGCAGAGCACACACACAACACAGAAACACACGAAACAAGGGTCCCAAGACACAGACCACACACCTCAAGGCACATAACTGCTCACAAAACACACACGGAAAACACTGCACAGACTACGTACTGCACACACCATGAGACATACTGAACAAGCGAAACCGCACAGTCAACACTTCTGATATCACGTGCATAACTCAAACAGCCAAACACACACACAACCTCTCTAACACAACCACACACAAATCACAAACTCCACACATAAGACGGACACAACACATACTAATAATCCACAGACTACTCCCCTATGACGCACTACACACAACACACACAGCCACAAGCAGGCAGTATAGAGCACACACAGGTGCACGCAGACAGCTCGAAAAATCACACCCAAAATACACACTCACAGAACACATCAGACGCAACGCAAAACTAACATCACACAGAATGCTCAAAATACAGAGACCACCCAACATCTATCCTGTATGTAACACACAGAAAGCATATAGACAGCGCTCACACAACCCAGAACACAGTACACAACAGAAAGCAGAAAGACCAGACGCAGTACACATGAAACACGACGACGGAAGGCAGACAACAGAAACACAACACACACACAAACACCAACGGATAACTCATAAAAAATGACAAGATATACAACACACAAAGAACCACTCAGTGCACAGAACACACAGCTCACGACCACACCCATGACACATTGCACGCCACACAGAGAAAGTATGCAGAACAATGTACTCAACAAGCAGCAAAGAACCCATAACACACATTGTACATTCACAACACACACCACATATACAAGCACCAGTAGAACACTCATAAAAAATGACAAAATGTACAACACACAAGGAACCGCTCAATGCACACAACTCACAACCACGCACGTCACACATTGCACGCCACACGGAGAAAATTACACAGAGCAGTGAACTCGACACGCAGTAAAGATCCCACACCACACGTAGTACCTACTCTACACACACAACATGGACAACACACACAAAATAAACAAGGCCCACAGATCACAGTCAACACAAGCCCAAACACACAAGAACACACAGCACACACAGCACAGCCAAAGGGAATACACACAGAATCACAACACAAACCCCACAAATCATTCACTGCCGCATATCAACCACAAATACAGCACACTACACGAAAGAATTCCAGAAAGCACAACACGCACGGATCAAACACGCACAATACACAGTAATAAACACATAACACACAACGCACACAGCAAGACATAAAAAAAAGAAGCAGAAACGACACACAGCACACACAACACAACACACACAAAATGTGCATCACAACAGCGCAGACAACACTCACTACATACAACACTCGCAGAACATACAACACACCGGCCACACACAACACACATGGAGAGCGCCAACACAACACATACAATGCACACGAAAAACACCCACAACACGCCAAAGAGTTTACATACAACCTCTCAACACACAAACATCGCCTCACCCTAAACAACAAACCCCACACACACCGAGCACATGACTGCACACAATACCCATGAACCACGGTTCTCAGAGTAAACACAACACACACAGTGAGGGACACTGACCAAGCATGACCACACACAGTACACACATCACAAATTACACTCAATACTCAAACAGCGAACCCCACACACCACCTGTCAAACACAAACCCACGGTAATCACAACCACATGCAGAACCCGCACCACACACAACACATGCGAAATGACATGGAAGAAATACACAAACCACAAAAGAACACCGAATTTATGAAACACATTTCACAGACTGCACACACCACACAAAACACACATAAAACATACAGCACACAGGGCCTCACAGAACGCACAATGCGAAGCACACAACCTACATACAAAGCACGTCAGACAGAGCACACAATTAATATCCCACTCAACACGTAAAGCACACAGAGGACACAACACAAAGCACAATATGCCAAACAGATTAGGATACACCCAACACACATGCAACTGAGAGCACAATACGTTGCACATCACGGAACACACGTGCGGTCCCATCACACACTAAACATGAAACAGAAAACCATTCACAGACCACATAACATTCCCGACCATGAACACAACATGCTACAAAAAAGTCACCAAACGTACGACACACAAAGACACACTCCAAGCACGCAACACCCAGCGCAGGACCGCCCACAAACACACCAGTCTCACAGCCCTCCACAGAGCAATACACACAGAACATACCCTACAAACAACAAAGTACCCAAACTGCACACCTCACAATCGCAACAGTCACAACACAGAAAGAACACAACACACGGGAAACACACGCTCAGACACATAAACACTGCCATGCACATTAAGCCAGCAGACCACAGACATCAGAGCTAAAAACACACCATAACGCAGTATGCAAAACGCAACACAACACAGAATACACACCCAATCACACAACAAACACCACAACCCATGCCCTACAGTATAAACAAAAGACGAACGACGCACTTCACACATGACACAAAACCCACAAACACAAAGGACCATACAGAAAGACACACAACGCAAACATCGCACACAACACACACATTAAAAGAAACACATCAACACATTGCCGCAACACACAAAATAATACACAAATTACAGAGCAATACATCACACAACACACAAACATCACACACAATTTATACATCACACCTCATAACACACACAACAACCTGCAGTAACAACACAACACACAGACCGATGCAACCACTACATACCATACATAAAGCCACACGCTCAAGGAATAACCACAATAAACTTAAGTAAACTCCCACAAACACAAAGACAGAGGACACACACAAACTCAGCACGCTAAAAGCACAACAGATGAAACAACATACAGCACAAACATCACAGGACATAAAGGCACACGATTCTCAGACACCACGGTTAGCCATATACACACCACACACACAATGAGGTACACGACACGAGCAAAACCACATACAGATAACACGTGTCCCCTCACACACTTAATCAATCACACACACAGCCTCTCAAACACAGCCAAACACGTATCAGAATCACATATGCATCACACACAGAAAACATACAAAACCACATGAAAGCAAACAACCAAGAATAAAGGCAGATAGCACACTTTTCGAACACTGAACACCCCACTCACAACCGCACGCAGACACCCCACACGCATGTATACACGGGCACCTTTACGCAATGCGCGCACAAACACACACACACACACAACATAAAGTAAAAACACAACAGTCACAGGGCGCACACCAGACACAACAGAGCACATGTTTCTCCTAAAACACACAAGTCACATTTGCAAGAGTACATGCACCACGCACCGTGAGGAACACCAAACACAACCACACACAGGTGACATATCTCACTTCGCAAACATAACAAGCACCCTCACATCACAACTCAAACACAACCATACGCAAATCACAATCACATACGGAAAACACACACAAAACAAATCCCTAGGCAAAACACACACAACCCACAAAGAAGACAAAGAGCGCACATTGCATACACTACACCCTGCAAGCACAACCACGCACAGACACAAAACACGTACATCCTCACGCAGGAGCACAACGCAGAGCACACACACAACACAGAAACACACGAAACAAGGGTCCCAAGACACAGACCACACACCTCAAGGCACATAACTGCTCACAAAACACACACGGAAAACACTGCACAGACTACGTACTGCACACACCATGAGACATACTGAACAAGCGAAACCGCACAGTCAACACTTCTGATATCACGTGCATAACTCAAACAGCCAAACACACACACAACCTCTCTAACACAACCACACACAAATCACAAACTCCACACATAAGACGGACACAACACATACTAATAATCCACAGACTACTCCCCTATGACGCACTACACACAACACACACAGCCACAAGCAGGCAGTATAGAGCACACACAGGTGCACGCAGACAGCTCGAAAAATCACACCCAAAATACACACTCACAGAACACATCAGACGCAACGCAAAACTAACATCACACAGAATGCTCAAAATACAGAGACCACCCAACATCTATCCTGTATGTAACACACAGAAAGCATATAGACAGCGCTCACACAACCCAGAACACAGTACACAACAGAAAGCAGAAAGACCAGACGCAGTACACATGAAACACGACGACGGAAGGCAGACAACAGAAACACAACACACACACAAACACCAACGGATAACTCATAAAAAATGACAAGATATACAACACACAAAGAACCACTCAGTGCACAGAACACACAGCTCACGACCACACCCATGACACATTGCACGCCACACAGAGAAAGTATGCAGAACAATGTACTCAACAAGCAGCAAAGAACCCATAACACACATTGTACATTCACAACACACACCACATATACAAGCACCAGTAGAACACTCATAAAAAATGACAAAATGTACAACACACAAGGAACCGCTCAATGCACACAACTCACAACCACGCACGTCACACATTGCACGCCACACGGAGAAAATTACACAGAGCAGTGAACTCGACACGCAGTAAAGATCCCACACCACACGTAGTACCTACTCTACACACACAACATGGACAACACACACAAAATAAACAAGGCCCACAGATCACAGTCAACACAAGCCCAAACACACAAGAACACACAGCACACACAGCACAGCCAAACGGAATACACACAGAATCACAACACAAACACCACAAATCATTCACTACCGCATATCAACCACAAATACAGCACACTACACGAAAGAATTCCAGAAAGCACAACACGCACGGATCAAACACGCACAATACACAGTAATAAACACATAACACACAACGCACACAGCAAGACATAAAAAAAAGAAGCAGAAACGACACACAGCACACACAACACAACACACACAAAATGTGCATCACAACAGCGCAGACAACACTCACTACATACAACACTCGCAGAACATACAACACACCGGCCACACACAACACACATGGAGAGCGCCAACACAACACATACAATGCACACGAAAAACACCCACAACACGCCAAAGAGTTTACATACAACCTCTCAACACACAAACATCGCCTCACCCTAAACAACAAACCCCACACACACCGAGCACATGACTGCACACAATACCCATGAACCACGGTTCTCAGAGTAAACACAACACACACAGTGAGGGACACTGACCAAGCATGACCACACACAGTACACACATCACAAATTACACTCAATACTCAAACAGCGAACCCCACACACCACCTGTCAAACACAAACCCACGGTAATCACAACCACATGCAGAACCCGCACCACACACAACACATGCGAAATGACATGGAAGAAATACACAAACCACAAAAGAACACCGAATTTATGAAACACATTTCACAGACTGCACACACCACACAAAACACACATAAAACATACAGCACACAGGGCCTCACAGAACGCACAATGCGAAGCACACAACCTACATACAAAGCACGTCAGACAGAGCACACAATTAATATCCCACTCAACACGTAAAGCACACAGAGGACACAACACAAAGCACAATATGCCAAACAGATTAGGATACACCCAACACACATGCAACTGAGAGCACAATACGTTGCACATCACGGAACACACGTGCGGTCCCATCACACACTAAACATGAAACAGAAAACCATTCACAGACCACATAACATTCCCGACCATGAACACAACATGCTACAAAAAAGTCACCAAACGTACGACACACAAAGACACACTCCAAGCACGCAACACCCAGCGCAGGACCGCCCACAAACACACCAGTCTCACAGCCCTCCACAGAGCAATACACACAGAACATACCCTACAAACAACAAAGTACCCAAACTGCACACCTCACAATCGCAACAGTCACAACACAGAAAGAACACAACACACGGGAAACACACGCTCAGACACATAAACACTGCCATGCACATTAAGCCAGCAGACCACAGACATCAGAGCTAAAAACACACCATAACGCAGTATGCAAAACGCAACACAACACAGAATACACATCCAATCACACAACAAACACCACAACCCATGCCCTACAGTATAAACAAAAGACGAACGACGCACTTCACACATGACACAAAACCCACAAACACAAAGGACCACACAGAAAGACACACAACGCAAACATCGCACACAACACACACATTAAAAGAAACACATCAACACATTGCCGCAACACACAAAATAATACACAAATTACAGAGCAATACATCACACAAACATCACACACAATTTATACATCACACCTCATAACACACACAACAACCTGCAGTAACAACACAACACACAGACCGATGCAACCACTACATACCATACATAAAGCCACACGCTCAAGGAATAACCACAATAAACTTAAGTAAACTCCCACAAACACAAAGACAGAGGACACACACAAACTCAGCACGCTAAAAGCACAACAGATGAAACAACATACAGCACAAACATCACAGGACATAAAGGCACACGATTCTCAGACACCACGGTTAGCCATATACACACCACACACACAATGAGGTACACGACACGAGCAAAACCACATACAGATAACACGTGTCCCCTCACACACTTAATCAATCACACACACAGCCTCTCAAACACAGCCAAACACGTATCAGAATCACATATGCATCACACACAGAAAACATACAAAACCACATGAAAGCAAACAACCAAGAATAAAGGCAGATAGCACACTTTTCGAACACTGAACACCCCACTCACAACCGCACGCAGACACCCCACACGCATGTATACACGGGCACCTTTACGCAATGCGCGCACAAACACACACACACACACAACATAAAGTAAAAACACAACAGTCACAGGGCGCACACCAGACACAACAGAGCACATGTTTCTCCTAAAACACACAAGTCACATTTGCAAGAGTACATGCACCACGCACCGTGAGGAACACCAAACACAACCACACACAGGTGACATATCTCACTTCGCAAACATAACAAGCACCCTCACATCACAACTCAAACACAACCATACGCAAATCACAATCACATACGGAAAACACACACAAAACAAATCCCTAGGCAAAACACACACAACCCACAAAGAAGACAAAGAGCGCACATTGCATACACTACACCCTGCAAGCACAACCACGCACAGACACAAAACACGTACATCCTCACGCAGGAGCACAACGCAGAGCACACACACAACACAGAAACACACGAAACAAGGGTCCCAAGACACAGACCACACACCTCAAGGCACATAACTGCTCACAAAACACACACGGAAAACACTGCACAGACTACGTACTGCACACACCATGAGACATACTGAACAAGCGAAACCGCACAGTCAACACTTCTGATATCACGTGCATAACTCAAACAGCCAAACACACACACAACCTCTCTAACACAACCACACACAAATCACAAACTCCACACATAAGACGGACACAACACATACTAATAATCCACAGACTACTCCCCTATGACGCACTACACACAACACACACAGCCACAAGCAGGCAGTATAGAGCACACACAGGTGCACGCAGACAGCTCGAAAAATCACACCCAAAATACACACTCACAGAACACATCAGACGCAACGCAAAACTAACATCACACAGAATGCTCAAAATACAGAGACCACCCAACATCTATCCTGTATGTAACACACAGAAAGCATATAGACAGCGCTCACACAACCCAGAACACAGTACACAACAGAAAGCAGAAAGACCAGACGCAGTACACATGAAACACGACGACGGAAGGCAGACAACAGAAACACAACACACACACAAACACCAACGGATAACTCATAAAAAATGACAAGATATACAACACACAAAGAACCACTCAGTGCACAGAACACACAGCTCACGACCACACCCATGACACATTGCACGCCACACAGAGAAAGTATGCAGAACAATGTACTCAACAAGCAGCAAAGAACCCATAACACACATTGTACATTCACAACACACACCACATATACAAGCACCAGTAGAACACTCATAAAAAATGACAAAATGTACAACACACAAGGAACCGCTCAATGCACACAACTCACAACCACGCACGTCACACATTGCACGCCACACGGAGAAAATTACACAGAGCAGTGAACTCGACACGCAGTAAAGATCCCACACCACACGTAGTACCTACTCTACACACACAACATGGACAACACACACAAAATAAACAAGGCCCACAGATCACAGTCAACACAAGCCCAAACACACAAGAACACACAGCACACACAGCACAGCCAAACGGAATACACACAGAATCACAACACAAACACCACAAATCATTCACTACCGCATATCAACCACAAATACAGCACACTACACGAAAGAATTCCAGAAAGCACAACACGCACGGATCAAACACGCACAATACACAGTAATAAACACATAACACACAACGCACACAGCAAGACATAAAAAAAAGAAGCAGAAACGACACACAGCACACACAACACAACACACACAAAATGTGCATCACAACAGCGCAGACAACACTCACTACATACAACACTCGCAGAACATACAACACACCGGCCACACACAACACACATGGAGAGCGCCAACACAACACATACAATGCACACGAAAAACACCCACAACACGCCAAAGAGTTTACATACAACCTCTCAACACACAAACATCGCCTCACCCTAAACAACAAACCCCACACACACCGAGCACATGACTGCACACAATACCCATGAACCACGGTTCTCAGAGTAAACACAACACACACAGTGAGGGACACTGACCAAGCATGACCACACACAGTACACACATCACAAATTACACTCAATACTCAAACAGCGAACCCCACACACCACCTGTCAAACACAAACCCACGGTAATCACAACCACATGCAGAACCCGCACCACACACAACACATGCGAAATGACATGGAAGAAATACACAAACCACAAAAGAACACCGAATTTATGAAACACATTTCACAGACTGCACACACCACACAAAACACACATAAAACATACAGCACACAGGGCCTCACAGAACGCACAATGCGAAGCACACAACCTACATACAAAGCACGTCAGACAGAGCACACAATTAATATCCCACTCAACACGTAAAGCACACAGAGGACACAACACAAAGCACAATATGCCAAACAGATTAGGATACACCCAACACACATGCAACTGAGAGCACAATACGTTGCACATCACGGAACACACGTGCGGTCCCATCACACACTAAACATGAAACAGAAAACCATTCACAGACCACATAACATTCCCGACCATGAACACAACATGCTACAAAAAAGTCACCAAACGTACGACACACAAAGACACACTCCAAGCACGCAACACCCAGCGCAGGACCGCCCACAAACACACCAGTCTCACAGCCCTCCACAGAGCAATACACACAGAACATACCCTACAAACAACAAAGTACCCAAACTGCACACCTCACAATCGCAACAGTCACAACACAGAAAGAACACAACACACGGGAAACACACGCTCAGACACATAAACACTGCCATGCACATTAAGCCAGCAGACCACAGACATCAGAGCTAAAAACACACCATAACGCAGTATGCAAAACGCAACACAACACAGAATACACATCCAATCACACAACAAACACCACAACCCATGCCCTACAGTATAAACAAAAGACGAACGACGCACTTCACACATGACACAAAACCCACAAACACAAAGGACCACACAGAAAGACACACAACGCAAACATCGCACACAACACACACATTAAAAGAAACACATCAACACATTGCCGCAACACACAAAATAATACACAAATTACAGAGCAATACATCACACAAACATCACACACAATTTATACATCACACCTCATAACACACACAACAACCTGCAGTAACAACACAACACACAGACCGATGCAACCACTACATACCATACATAAAGCCACACGCTCAAGGAATAACCACAATAAACTTAAGTAAACTCCCACAAACACAAAGACAGAGGACACACACAAACTCAGCACGCTAAAAGCACAACAGATGAAACAACATACAGCACAAACATCACAGGACATAAAGGCACACGATTCTCAGACACCACGGTTAGCCATATACACACCACACACACAATGAGGTACACGACACGAGCAAAACCACATACAGATAACACGTGTCCCCTCACACACTTAATCAATCACACACACAGCCTCTCAAACACAGCCAAACACGTATCAGAATCACATATGCATCACACACAGAAAACATACAAAACCACATGAAAGCAAACAACCAAGAATAAAGGCAGATAGCACACTTTTCGAACACTGAACACCCCACTCACAACCGCACGCAGACACCCCACACGCATGTATACACGGGCACCTTTACGCAATGCGCGCACAAACACACACACACACACAACATAAAGTAAAAACACAACAGTCACAGGGCGCACACCAGACACAACAGAGCACATGTTTCTCCTAAAACACACAAGTCACATTTGCAAGAGTACATGCACCACGCACCGTGAGGAACACCAAACACAACCACACACAGGTGACATATCTCACTTCGCAAACATAACAAGCACCCTCACATCACAACTCAAACACAACCATACGCAAATCACAATCACATACGGAAAACACACACAAAACAAATCCCTAGGCAAAACACACACAACCCACAAAGAAGACAAAGAGCGCACATTGCATACACTACACCCTGCAAGCACAACCACGCACAGACACAAAACACGTACATCCTCACGCAGGAGCACAACGCAGAGCACACACACAACACAGAAACACACGAAACAAGGGTCCCAAGACACAGACCACACACCTCAAGGCACATAACTGCTCACAAAACACACACGGAAAACACTGCACAGACTACGTACTGCACACACCATGAGACATACTGAACAAGCGAAACCGCACAGTCAACACTTCTGATATCACGTGCATAACTCAAACAGCCAAACACACACACAACCTCTCTAACACAACCACACACAAATCACAAACTCCACACATAAGACGGACACAACACATACTAATAATCCACAGACTACTCCCCTATGACGCACTACACACAACACACACAGCCACAAGCAGGCAGTATAGAGCACACACAGGTGCACGCAGACAGCTCGAAAAATCACACCCAAAATACACACTCACAGAACACATCAGACGCAACGCAAAACTAACATCACACAGAATGCTCAAAATACAGAGACCACCCAACATCTATCCTGTATGTAACACACAGAAAGCATATAGACAGCGCTCACACAACCCAGAACACAGTACACAACAGAAAGCAGAAAGACCAGACGCAGTACACATGAAACACGACGACGGAAGGCAGACAACAGAAACACAACACACACACAAACACCAACGGATAACTCATAAAAAATGACAAGATATACAACACACAAAGAACCACTCAGTGCACAGAACACACAGCTCACGACCACACCCATGACACATTGCACGCCACACAGAGAAAGTATGCAGAACAATGTACTCAACAAGCAGCAAAGAACCCATAACACACATTGTACATTCACAACACACACCACATATACAAGCACCAGTAGAACACTCATAAAAAATGACAAAATGTACAACACACAAGGAACCGCTCAATGCACACAACTCACAACCACGCACGTCACACATTGCACGCCACACGGAGAAAATTACACAGAGCAGTGAACTCGACACGCAGTAAAGATCCCACACCACACGTAGTACCTACTCTACACACACAACATGGACAACACACACAAAATAAACAAGGCCCACAGATCACAGTCAACACAAGCCCAAACACACAAGAACACACAGCACACACAGCACAGCCAAACGGAATACACACAGAATCACAACACAAACACCACAAATCATTCACTACCGCATATCAACCACAAATACAGCACACTACACGAAAGAATTCCAGAAAGCACAACACGCACGGATCAAACACGCACAATACACAGTAATAAACACATAACACACAACGCACACAGCAAGACATAAAAAAAAGAAGCAGAAACGACACACAGCACACACAACACAACACACACAAAATGTGCATCACAACAGCGCAGACAACACTCACTACATACAACACTCGCAGAACATACAACACACCGGCCACACACAACACACATGGAGAGCGCCAACACAACACATACAATGCACACGAAAAACACCCACAACACGCCAAAGAGTTTACATACAACCTCTCAACACACAAACATCGCCTCACCCTAAACAACAAACCCCACACACACCGAGCACATGACTGCACACAATACCCATGAACCACGGTTCTCAGAGTAAACACAACACACACAGTGAGGGACACTGACCAAGCATGACCACACACAGTACACACATCACAAATTACACTCAATACTCAAACAGCGAACCCCACACACCACCTGTCAAACACAAACCCACGGTAATCACAACCACATGCAGAACCCGCACCACACACAACACATGCGAAATGACATGGAAGAAATACACAAACCACAAAAGAACACCGAATTTATGAAACACATTTCACAGACTGCACACACCACACAAAACACACATAAAACATACAGCACACAGGGCCTCACAGAACGCACAATGCGAAGCACACAACCTACATACAAAGCACGTCAGACAGAGCACACAATTAATATCCCACTCAACACGTAAAGCACACAGAGGACACAACATAAAGCACAATATGCCAAACAGATTAGGATACACCCAACACACATGCAACTGAGAGCACAATACGTTGCACATCACGGAACACACGTGCGGTCCCATCACACACTAAACATGAAACAGAAAACCATTCACAGACCACATAACATTCCCGACCATGAACACAACATGCTACAAAAAAGTCACCAAACGTACGACACACAAAGACACACTCCAAGCACGCAACACCCAGCGCAGGACCGCCCACAAACACACCAGTCTCACAGCCCTCCACAGAGCAATACACACAGAACATACCCTACAAACAACAAAGTACCCAAACTGCACACCTCACAATCGCAACAGTCACAACACAGAAAGAACACAACACACGGGAAACACACGCTCAGACACATAAACACTGCCATGCACATTAAGCCAGCAGACCACAGACATCAGAGCTAAAAACACACCATAACGCAGTATGCAAAACGCAACACAACACAGAATACACATCCAATCACACAACAAACACCACAACCCATGCCCTACAGTATAAACAAAAGACGAACGACGCACTTCACACATGACACAAAACCCACAAACACAAAGGACCACACAGAAAGACACACAACGCAAACATCGCACACAACACACACATTAAAAGAAACACATCAACACATTGCCGCAACACACAAAATAATACACAAATTACAGAGCAATACATCACACAACACACAAACATCACACACAATTTATACATCACACCTCATAACACACACAACAACCTGCAGTAACAACACAACACACAGACCGATGCAACCACTACATACCATACATAAAGCCACACGCTCAAGGAATAACCACAATAAACTTAAGTAAACTCCCACAAACACAAAGACAGAGGACACACACAAACTCAGCACGCTAAAAGCACAACAGATGAAACAACATACAGCACAAACATCACAGGACATAAAGGCACACGATTCTCAGACACCACGGTTAGCCATATACACACCACACACACAATGAGGTACACGACACGAGCAAAACCACATACAGATAACACGTGTCCCCTCACACACTTAATCAATCACACACACAGCCTCTCAAACACAGCCAAACACGTATCAGAATCACATATGCATCACACACAGAAAACATACAAAACCACATGAAAGCAAACAACCAAGAATAAAGGCAGATAGCACACTTTTCGAACACTGAACACCCCACTCACAACCGCACGCAGACACCCCACACGCATGTATACACGGGCACCTTTACGCAATGCGCGCACAAACACACACACACACACAACATAAAGTAAAAACACAACAGTCACAGGGCGCACACCAGACACAACAGAGCACATGTTTCTCCTAAAACACACAAGTCACATTTGCAAGAGTACATGCACCACGCACCGTGAGGAACACCAAACACAACCACACACAGGTGACATATCTCACTTCGCAAACATAACAAGCACCCTCACATCACAACTCAAACACAACCATACGCAAATCACAATCACATACGGAAAACACACACAAAACAAATCCCTAGGCAAAACACACACAACCCACAAAGAAGACAAAGAGCGCACATTGCATACACTACACCCTGCAAGCACAACCACGCACAGACACAAAACACGTACATCCTCACGCAGGAGCACAACGCAGAGCACACACACAACACAGAAACACACGAAACAAGGGTCCCAAGACACAGACCACACACCTCAAGGCACATAACTGCTCACAAAACACACACGGAAAACACTGCACAGACTACGTACTGCACACACCATGAGACATACTGAACAAGCGAAACCGCACAGTCAACACTTCTGATATCACGTGCATAACTCAAACAGCCAAACACACACACAACCTCTCTAACACAACCACACACAAATCACAAACTCCACACATAAGACGGACACAACACATACTAATAATCCACAGACTACTCCCCTATGACGCACTACACACAACACACACAGCCACAAGCAGGCAGTATAGAGCACACACAGGTGCACGCAGACAGCTCGAAAAATCACACCCAAAATACACACTCACAGAACACATCAGACGCAACGCAAAACTAACATCACACAGAATGCTCAAAATACAGAGACCACCCAACATCTATCCTGTATGTAACACACAGAAAGCATATAGACAGCGCTCACACAACCCAGAACACAGTACACAACAGAAAGCAGAAAGACCAGACGCAGTACACATGAAACACGACGACGGAAGGCAGACAACAGAAACACAACACACACACAAACACCAACGGATAACTCATAAAAAATGACAAGATATACAACACACAAAGAACCACTCAGTGCACAGAACACACAGCTCACGACCACACCCATGACACATTGCACGCCACACAGAGAAAGTATGCAGAACAATGTACTCAACAAGCAGCAAAGAACCCATAACACACATTGTACATTCACAACACACACCACATATACAAGCACCAGTAGAACACTCATAAAAAATGACAAAATGTACAACACACAAGGAACCGCTCAATGCACACAACTCACAACCACGCACGTCACACATTGCACGCCACACGGAGAAAATTACACAGAGCAGTGAACTCGACACGCAGTAAAGATCCCACACCACACGTAGTACCTACTCTACACACACAACATGGACAACACACACAAAATAAACAAGGCCCACAGATCACAGTCAACACAAGCCCAAACACACAAGAACACACAGCACACACAGCACAGCCAAACGGAATACACACAGAATCACAACACAAACACCACAAATCATTCACTACCGCATATCAACCACAAATACAGCACACTACACGAAAGAATTCCAGAAAGCACAACACGCACGGATCAAACACGCACAATACACAGTAATAAACACATAACACACAACGCACACAGCAAGACATAAAAAAAAGAAGCAGAAACGACACACAGCACACACAACACAACACACACAAAATGTGCATCACAACAGCGCAGACAACACTCACTACATACAACACTCGCAGAACATACAACACACCGGCCACACACAACACACATGGAGAGCGCCAACACAACACATACAATGCACACGAAAAACACCCACAACACGCCAAAGAGTTTACATACAACCTCTCAACACACAAACATCGCCTCACCCTAAACAACAAACCCCACACACACCGAGCACATGACTGCACACAATACCCATGAACCACGGTTCTCAGAGTAAACACAACACACACAGTGAGGGACACTGACCAAGCATGACCACACACAGTACACACATCACAAATTACACTCAATACTCAAACAGCGAACCCCACACACCACCTGTCAAACACAAACCCACGGTAATCACAACCACATGCAGAACCCGCACCACACACAACACATGCGAAATGACATGGAAGAAATACACAAACCACAAAAGAACACCGAATTTATGAAACACATTTCACAGACTGCACACACCACACAAAACACACATAAAACATACAGCACACAGGGCCTCACAGAACGCACAATGCGAAGCACACAACCTACATACAAAGCACGTCAGACAGAGCACACAATTAATATCCCACTCAACACGTAAAGCACACAGAGGACACAACACAAAGCACAATATGCCAAACAGATTAGGATACACCCAACACACATGCAACTGAGAGCACAATACGTTGCACATCACGGAACACACGTGCGGTCCCATCACACACTAAACATGAAACAGAAAACCATTCACAGACCACATAACATTCCCGACCATGAACACAACATGCTACAAAAAAGTCACCAAACGTACGACACACAAAGACACACTCCAAGCACGCAACACCCAGCGCAGGACCGCCCACAAACACACCAGTCTCACAGCCCTCCACAGAGCAATACACACAGAACATACCCTACAAACAACAAAGTACCCAAACTGCACACCTCACAATCGCAACAGTCACAACACAGAAAGAACACAACACACGGGAAACACACGCTCAGACACATAAACACTGCCATGCACATTAAGCCAGCAGACCACAGACATCAGAGCTAAAAACACACCATAACGCAGTATGCAAAACGCAACACAACACAGAATACACACCCAATCACACAACAAACACCACAACCCATGCCCTACAGTATAAACAAAAGACGAACGACGCACTTCACACATGACACAAAACCCACAAACACAAAGGACCACACAGAAAGACACACAACGCAAACATCGCACACAACACACACATTAAAAGAAACACATCAACACATTGCCGCAACACACAAAATAATACACAAATTACAGAGCAATACATCACACAACACACAAACATCACACACAATTTATACATCACACCTCATAACACACACAACAACCTGCAGTAACAACACAACACACAGACCGATGCAACCACTACATACCATACATAAAGCCACACGCTCAAGGAATAACCACAATAAACTTAAGTAAACTCCCACAAACACAAAGACAGAGGACACACACAAACTCAGCACGCTAAAAGCACAACAGATGAAACAACATACAGCACAAACATCACAGGACATAAAGGCACACGATTCTCAGACACCACGGTTAGCCATATACACACCACACACACAATGAGGTACACGACACGAGCAAAACCACATACAGATAACACGTGTCCCCTCACACACTTAATCAATCACACACACAGCCTCTCAAACACAGCCAAACACGTATCAGAATCACATATGCATCACACACAGAAAACATACAAAACCACATGAAAGCAAACAACCAAGAATAAAGGCAGATAGCACACTTTTCTAACACTGAACACCCCACTCACAACCGCACGCAGACACCCCACACGCATGTATACACGGGCACCTTTACGCAATGCGCGCACAAACACACACACACACACAACATAAAGTAAAAACACAACAGTCACAGGGCGCACACCAGACACAACAGAGCACATGTTTCTCCTAAAACACACAAGTCACATTTGCAAGAGTACATGCACCACGCTCCGTGAGGAACACCAAACACAACCACACACAGGTGACATATCTCACTTCGCAAACATAACAAGCACCCTCACATCACAACTCAAACACAACCATACGCAAATCACAATCACATACGGAAAACACACACAAAACAAATCCCTAGGCAAAACACACACAACCCACAAAGAAGACAAAGAGCGCACATTGCATACACTACACTCTGCAAGCACAACCACGCACAGACACAAAACACGTACATCCTCACGCAGGAGCACAACACAGAAACATGCGAAACAAGGGTCCCAAGACACAGACCACACACCTCAAGGCACATAACTGCTCACAAAACACACACGGAAAACACTGCACAGACTACGTACTGCACACACCATGAGACATACTGAACAAGCGAAACCGCACAGTGAACACTTCTGATATCACGTGCATAACTCAAACAGCCAAACACACACACACAACCTCTCTAACACAACCACACACAAATCACAAACTCCACACATAAGACGGACACAACACATACTAATAATCCACAGACTACTCCCCTATGACGCACTACACACAACACACACAGCCACAAGCAGGCAGTATAGAGCACACACAGGTGCACGCAGACAGCTCGAAAAATCACACCCAAAATACACACTCACAGAACACATCAGACGCAACGCAAAACTAACATCACACAGAATGCTCAAAATACAGAGACCACCCAACATCTATCCTGTATGTAACACACAGAAAGCATATAGACAGCGCTCACACAACCCAGAACACAGTACACAACAGAAAGCAGAAAGACCAGACGCAGTACACATGAAACACGACGACGGAAGGCAGACAACAGAAACACAACACACACACAAACACCAACGGATAACTCATAAAAAATGACAAGATATACAACACACAAAGAACCACTCAGTGCACAGAACACACAGCTCACGACCACACCCATGACACATTGCACGCCACACAGAGAAAGTATGCAGAACAATGTACTCAACAAGCAGCAAAGAACCCATAACACACATTGTACATTCACAACACACACCACATATACAAGCACCAGTAGAACACTCATAAAAAATGACAAAATGTACAACACACAAGGAACCGCTCAATGCACACAACTCACAACCACGCACGTCACACATTGCACGCCACACGGAGAAAATTACACAGAGCAGTGAACTCGACACGCAGTAAAGATCCCACACCACACGTAGTACCTACTCTACACACACAACATGGACAACACACACAAAATAAACAAGGCCCACAGATCACAGTCAACACAAGCCCAAACACACAAGAACACACAGCACACACAGCACAGCCAAACGGAATACACACAGAATCACAACACAAACACCACAAATCATTCACTACCGCATATCAACCACAAATACAGCACACTACACGAAAGAATTCCAGAAAGCACAACACGCACGGATCAAACACGCACAATACACAGTAATAAACACATAACACACAACGCACACAGCAAGACATAAAAAAAAGAAGCAGAAACGACACACAGCACACACAACACAACACACACAAAATGTGCATCACAACAGCGCAGACAACACTCACTACATACAACACTCGCAGAACATACAACACACCGGCCACACACAACACACATGGAGAGCGCCAACACAACACATACAATGCACACGAAAAACACCCACAACACGCCAAAGAGTTTACATACAACCTCTCAACACACAAACATCGCCTCACCCTAAACAACAAACCCCACACACACCGAGCACATGACTGCACACAATACCCATGAACCACGGTTCTCAGAGTAAACACAACACACACAGTGAGGGACACTGACCAAGCATGACCACACACAGTACACACATCACAAATTACACTCAATACTCAAACAGCGAACCCCACACACCACCTGTCAAACACAAACCCACGGTAATCACAACCACATGCAGAACCCGCACCACACACAACACATGCGAAATGACATGGAAGAAATACACAAACCACAAAAGAACACCGAATTTATGAAACACATTTCACAGACTGCACACACCACACAAAACACACATAAAACATACAGCACACAGGGCCTCACAGAACGCACAATGCGAAGCACACAACCTACATACAAAGCACGTCAGACAGAGCACACAATTAATATCCCACTCAACACGTAAAGCACACAGAGGACACAACACAAAGCACAATATGCCAAACAGATTAGGATACACCCAACACACATGCAACTGAGAGCACAATACGTTGCACATCACGGAACACACGTGCGGTCCCATCACACACTAAACATGAAACAGAAAACCATTCACAGACCACATAACATTCCCGACCATGAACACAACATGCTACAAAAAAGTCACCAAACGTACGACACACAAAGACACACTCCAAGCACGCAACACCCAGCGCAGGACCGCCCACAAACACACCAGTCTCACAGCCCTCCACAGAGCAATACACACAGAACATACCCTACAAACAACAAAGTACCCAAACTGCACACCTCACAATCGCAACAGTCACAACACAGAAAGAACACAACACACGGGAAACACACGCTCAGACACATAAACACTGCCATGCACATTAAGCCAGCAGACCACAGACATCAGAGCTAAAAACACACCATAACGCAGTATGCAAAACGCAACACAACACAGAATACACATCCAATCACACAACAAACACCACAACCCATGCCCTACAGTATAAACAAAAGACGAACGACGCACTTCACACATGACACAAAACCCACAAACACAAAGGACCACACAGAAAGACACACAACGCAAACATCGCACACAACACACACATTAAAAGAAACACATCAACACATTGCCGCAACACACAAAATAATACACAAATTACAGAGCAATACATCACACAACACACAAACATCACACACAATTTATACATCACACCTCATAACACACACAACAACCTGCAGTAACAACACAACACACAGACCGATGCAACCACTACATACCATACATAAAGCCACACGCTCAAGGAATAACCACAATAAACTTAAGTAAACTCCCACAAACACAAAGACAGAGGACACACACAAACTCAGCACGCTAAAAGCACAACAGATGAAACAACATACAGCACAAACATCACAGGACATAAAGGCACACGATTCTCAGACACCACGGTTAGCCATATACACACCACACACACAATGAGGTACACGACACGAGCAAAACCACATACAGATAACACGTGTCCCCTCACACACTTAATCAATCACACACACAGCCTCTCAAACACAGCCAAACACGTATCAGAATCACATATGCATCACACACAGAAAACATATAAAACCACATGAAAGCAAACAACCAAGAATAAAGGCAGATAGCACACTTTTCTAACACTGAACACCCCACTCACAACCGCACGCAGACACCCCACACGCATGTATACACGGGCACCTTTACGCAATGCGCGCACAAACACACACACACACACAACATAAAGTAAAAACACAACAGTCACAGGGCGCACACCAGACACAACAGAGCACATGTTTCTCCTAAAACACACAAGTCACATTTGCAAGAGTACATGCACCACGCACCGTGAGGAACACCAAACACAACCACACACAGGTGACATATCTCACTTCGCAAACATAACAAGCACCCTCACATCACAACTCAAACACAACCATACGCAAATCACAATCACATACGGAAAACACACACAAAACAAATCCCTAGGCAAAACACACACAACCCACAAAGAAGACAAAGAGCGCACATTGCATACACTACACCCTGCAAGCACAACCACGCACAGACACAAAACACGTACATCCTCACGCAGGAGCACAACGCAGAGCACACACACAACACAGAAACACACGAAACAAGGGTCCCAAGACACAGACCACACACCTCAAGGCACATAACTGCTCACAAAACACACACGGAAAACACTGCACAGACTACGTACTGCACACACCATGAGACATACTGAACAAGCGAAACCGCACAGTCAACACTTCTGATATCACGTGCATAACTCAAACAGCCAAACACACACACAACCTCTCTAACACAACCACACACAAATCACAAACTCCACACATAAGACGGACACAACACATACTAATAATCCACAGACTACTCCCCTATGACGCACTACACACAACACACACAGCCACAAGCAGGCAGTATAGAGCACACACAGGTGCACGCAGACAGCTCGAAAAATCACACCCAAAATACACACTCACAGAACACATCAGACGCAACGCAAAACTAACATCACACAGAATGCTCAAAATACAGAGACCACCCAACATCTATCCTGTATGTAACACACAGAAAGCATATAGACAGCGCTCACACAACCCAGAACACAGTACACAACAGAAAGCAGAAAGACCAGACGCAGTACACATGAAACACGACGACGGAAGGCAGACAACAGAAACACAACACACACACAAACACCAACGGATAACTCATAAAAAATGACAAGATATACAACACACAAAGAACCACTCAGTGCACAGAACACACAGCTCACGACCACACCCATGACACATTGCACGCCACACAGAGAAAGTATGCAGAACAATGTACTCAACAAGCAGCAAAGAACCCATAACACACATTGTACATTCACAACACACACCACATATACAAGCACCAGTAGAACACTCATAAAAAATGACAAAATGTACAACACACAAGGAACCGCTCAATGCACACAACTCACAACCACGCACGTCACACATTGCACGCCACACGGAGAAAATTACACAGAGCAGTGAACTCGACACGCAGTAAAGATCCCACACCACACGTAGTACCTACTCTACACACACAACATGGACAACACACACAAAATAAACAAGGCCCACAGATCACAGTCAACACAAGCCCAAACACACAAGAACACACAGCACACACAGCACAGCCAAACGGAATACACACAGAATCACAACACAAACACCACAAATCATTCACTACCGCATATCAACCACAAATACAGCACACTACACGAAAGAATTCCAGAAAGCACAACACGCACGGATCAAACACGCACAATACACAGTAATAAACACATAACACACAACGCACACAGCAAGACATAAAAAAAAGAAGCAGAAACGACACACAGCACACACAACACAACACACACAAAATGTGCATCACAACAGCGCAGACAACACTCACTACATACAACACTCGCAGAACATACAACACACCGGCCACACACAACACACATGGAGAGCGCCAACACAACACATACAATGCACACGAAAAACACCCACAACACGCCAAAGAGTTTACATACAACCTCTCAACACACAAACATCGCCTCACCCTAAACAACAAACCCCACACACACCGAGCACATGACTGCACACAATACCCATGAACCACGGTTCTCAGAGTAAACACAACACACACAGTGAGGGACACTGACCAAGCATGACCACACACAGTACACACATCACAAATTACACTCAATACTCAAACAGCGAACCCCACACACCACCTGTCAAACACAAACCCACGGTAATCACAACCACATGCAGAACCCGCACCACACACAACACATGCGAAATGACATGGAAGAAATACACAAACCACAAAAGAACACCGAATTTATGAAACACATTTCACAGACTGCACACACCACACAAAACACACATAAAACATACAGCACACAGGGCCTCACAGAACGCACAATGCGAAGCACACAACCTACATACAAAGCACGTCAGACAGAGCACACAATTAATATCCCACTCAACACGTAAAGCACACAGAGGACACAACACAAAGCACAATATGCCAAACAGATTAGGATACACCCAACACACATGCAACTGAGAGCACAATACGTTGCACATCACGGAACACACGTGCGGTCCCATCACACACTAAACATGAAACAGAAAACCATTCACAGACCACATAACATTCCCGACCATGAACACAACATGCTACAAAAAAGTCACCAAACGTACGACACACAAAGACACACTCCAAGCACGCAACACCCAGCGCAGGACCGCCCACAAACACACCAGTCTCACAGCCCTCCACAGAGCAATACACACAGAACATACCCTACAAACAACAAAGTACCCAAACTGCACACCTCACAATCGCAACAGTCACAACACAGAAAGAACACAACACACGGGAAACACACGCTCAGACACATAAACACTGCCATGCACATTAAGCCAGCAGACCACAGACATCAGAGCTAAAAACACACCATAACGCAGTATGCAAAACGCAACACAACACAGAATACACACCCAATCACACAACAAACACCACAACCCATGCCCTACAGTATAAACAAAAGACGAACGACGCACTTCACACATGACACAAAACCCACAAACACAAAGGACCACACAGAAAGACACACAACGCAAACATCGCACACAACACACACATTAAAAGAAACACATCAACACATTGCCGCAACACACAAAATAATACACAAATTACAGAGCAATACATCACACAACACACAAACATCACACACAATTTATACATCACACCTCATAACACACACAACAACCTGCAGTAACAACACAACACACAGACCGATGCAACCACTACATACCATACATAAAGCCACACGCTCAAGGAATAACCACAATAAACTTAAGTAAACTCCCACAAACACAAAGACAGAGGACACACACAAACTCAGCACGCTAAAAGCACAACAGATGAAACAACATACAGCACAAACATCACAGGACATAAAGGCACACGATTCTCAGACACCACGGTTAGCCATATACACACCACACACACAATGAGGTACACGACACGAGCAAAACCACATACAGATAACACGTGTCCCCTCACACACTTAATCAATCACACACACAGCCTCTCAAACACAGCCAAACACGTATCAGAATCACATATGCATCACACACAGAAAACATATAAAACCACATGAAAGCAAACAACCAAGAATAAAGGCAGATAGCACACTTTTCTAACACTGAACACCCCACTCACAACCGCACGCAGACACCCCACACGCATGTATACACGGGCACCTTTACGCAATGCGCGCACAAACACACACACACACACAACATAAAGTAAAAACACAACAGTCACAGGGCGCACACCAGACACAACAGAGCACATGTTTCTCCTAAAACACACAAGTCACATTTGCAAGAGTACATGCACCACGCACCGTGAGGAACACCAAACACAACCACACACAGGTGACATATCTCACTTCGCAAACATAACAAGCACCCTCACATCACAACTCAAACACAACCATACGCAAATCACAATCACATACGGAAAACACACACAAAACAAATCCCTAGGCAAAACACACACAACCCACAAAGAAGACAAAGAGCGCACATTGCATACACTACACCCTGCAAGCACAACCACGCACAGACACAAAACACGTACATCCTCACGCAGGAGCACAACGCAGAGCACACACACAACACAGAAACACACGAAACAAGGGTCCCAAGACACAGACCACACACCTCAAGGCACATAACTGCTCACAAAACACACACGGAAAACACTGCACAGACTACGTACTGCACACACCATGAGACATACTGAACAAGCGAAACCGCACAGTCAACACTTCTGATATCACGTGCATAACTCAAACAGCCAAACACACACACAACCTCTCTAACACAACCACACACAAATCACAAACTCCACACATAAGACGGACACAACACATACTAATAATCCACAGACTACTCCCCTATGACGCACTACACACAACACACACAGCCACAAGCAGGCAGTATAGAGCACACACAGGTGCACGCAGACAGCTCGAAAAATCACACCCAAAATACACACTCACAGAACACATCAGACGCAACGCAAAACTAACATCACACAGAATGCTCAAAATACAGAGACCACCCAACATCTATCCTGTATGTAACACACAGAAAGCATATAGACAGCGCTCACACAACCCAGAACACAGTACACAACAGAAAGCAGAAAG
Organism: Manis pentadactyla; assembly: GCF_030020395.1. Lineage (NCBI taxonomy): Eukaryota > Metazoa > Chordata > Mammalia > Pholidota > Manidae > Manis > Manis pentadactyla. The sequence continues at coordinate 114,927,101 of NC_080022.1, forward strand.
ACCAGACGCAGTACACATGAAACACGACGACGGAAGGCAGACAACAGAAACACAACACACACACAAACACCAACGGATAACTCATAAAAAATGACAAGATATACAACACACAAAGAACCACTCAGTGCACAGAACACACAGCTCACGACCACACCCATGACACATTGCACGCCACACAGAGAAAGTATGCAGAACAATGTACTCAACAAGCAGCAAAGAACCCATAACACACATTGTACATTCACAACACACACCACATATACAAGCACCAGTAGAACACTCATAAAAAATGACAAAATGTACAACACACAAGGAACCGCTCAATGCACACAACTCACAACCACGCACGTCACACATTGCACGCCACACGGAGAAAATTACACAGAGCAGTGAACTCGACACGCAGTAAAGATCCCACACCACACGTAGTACCTACTCTACACACACAACATGGACAACACACACAAAATAAACAAGGCCCACAGATCACAGTCAACACAAGCCCAAACACACAAGAACACACAGCACACACAGCACAGCCAAACGGAATACACACAGAATCACAACACAAACACCACAAATCATTCACTACCGCATATCAACCACAAATACAGCACACTACACGAAAGAATTCCAGAAAGCACAACACGCACGGATCAAACACGCACAATACACAGTAATAAACACATAACACACAACGCACACAGCAAGACATAAAAAAAAGAAGCAGAAACGACACACAGCACACACAACACAACACACACAAAATGTGCATCACAACAGCGCAGACAACACTCACTACATACAACACTCGCAGAACATACAACACACCGGCCACACACAACACACATGGAGAGCGCCAACACAACACATACAACGCACACGAAAAACACCCACAACACGCCAAAGAGTTTACATACAACCTCTCAACACACAAACATCGCCTCACCCTAAACAACAAACCCCACACACACCGAGCACATGACTGCACACAATACCCATGAACCACGGTTCTCAGAGTAAACACAACACACACAGTGAGGGACACTGACCAAGCATGACCACACACAGTACACACATCACAAATTACACTCAATACTCAAACAGCGAACCCCACACACCACCTGTCAAACACAAACCCACGGTAATCACAACCACATGCAGAACCCGCACCACACACAACACATGCGAAATGACATGGAAGAAATACACAAACCACAAAAGAACACCGAATTTATGAAACACATTTCACAGACTGCACACACCACACAAAACACACATAAAACATACAGCACACAGGGCCTCACAGAACGCACAATGCGAAGCACACAACCTACATACAAAGCACGTCAGACAGAGCACACAATTAATATCCCACTCAACACGTAAAGCACACAGAGGACACAACACAAAGCACAATATGCCAAACAGATTAGGATACACCCAACACACATGCAACTGAGAGCACAATACGTTGCACATCACGGAACACACGTGCGGTCCCATCACACACTAAACATGAAACAGAAAACCATTCACAGACCACATAACATTCCCGACCATGAACACAACATGCTACAAAAAAGTCACCAAACGTACGACACACAAAGACACACTCCAAGCACGCAACACCCAGCGCAGGACCGCCCACAAACACACCAGTCTCACAGCCCTCCACAGAGCAATACACACAGAACATACCCTACAAACAACAAAGTACCCAAACTGCACACCTCACAATCGCAACAGTCACAACACAGAAAGAACACAACACACGGGAAACACACGCTCAGACACATAAACACTGCCATGCACATTAAGCCAGCAGACCACAGACATCAGAGCTAAAAACACACCATAACGCAGTATGCAAAACGCAACACAACACAGAATACACACCCAATCACACAACAAACACCACAACCCATGCCCTACAGTATAAACAAAAGACGAACGACGCACTTCACACATGACACAAAACCCACAAACACAAAGGACCACACAGAAAGACACACAACGCAAACATCGCACACAACACACACATTAAAAGAAACACATCAACACATTGCCGCAACACACAAAATAATACACAAATTACAGAGCAATACATCACACAACACACAAACATCACACACAATTTATACATCACACCTCATAACACACACAACAACCTGCAGTAACAACACAACACACAGACCGATGCAACCACTACATACCATACATAAAGCCACACGCTCAAGGAATAACCACAATAAACTTAAGTAAACTCCCACAAACACAAAGACAGAGGACACACACAAACTCAGCACGCTAAAAGCACAACAGATGAAACAACATACAGCACAAACATCACAGGACATAAAGGCACACGATTCTCAGACACCACGGTTAGCCATATACACACCACACACACAATGAGGTACACGACACGAGCAAAACCACATACAGATAACACGTGTCCCCTCACACACTTAATCAATCACACACACAGCCTCTCAAACACAGCCAAACACGTATCAGAATCACATATGCATCACACACAGAAAACATATAAAACCACATGAAAGCAAACAACCAAGAATAAAGGCAGATAGCACACTTTTCTAACACTGAACACCCCACTCACAACCGCACGCAGACACCCCACACGCATGTATACACGGGCACCTTTACGCAATGCGCGCACAAACACACACACACACACAACATAAAGTAAAAACACAACAGTCACAGGGCGCACACCAGACACAACAGAGCACATGTTTCTCCTAAAACACACAAGTCACATTTGCAAGAGTACATGCACCACGCACCGTGAGGAACACCAAACACAACCACACACAGGTGACATATCTCACTTCGCAAACATAACAAGCACCCTCACATCACAACTCAAACACAACCATACGCAAATCACAATCACATACGGAAAACACACACAAAACAAATCCCTAGGCAAAACACACACAACCCACAAAGAAGACAAAGAGCGCACATTGCATACACTACACCCTGCAAGCACAACCACGCACAGACACAAAACACGTACATCCTCACGCAGGAGCACAACGCAGAGCACACACACAACACAGAAACACACGAAACAAGGGTCCCAAGACACAGACCACACACCTCAAGGCACATAACTGCTCACAAAACACACACGGAAAACACTGCACAGACTACGTACTGCACACACCATGAGACATACTGAACAAGCGAAACCGCACAGTCAACACTTCTGATATCACGTGCATAACTCAAACAGCCAAACACACACACAACCTCTCTAACACAACCACACACAAATCACAAACTCCACACATAAGACGGACACAACACATACTAATAATCCACAGACTACTCCCCTATGACGCACTACACACAACACACACAGCCACAAGCAGGCAGTATAGAGCACACACAGGTGCACGCAGACAGCTCGAAAAATCACACCCAAAATACACACTCACAGAACACATCAGACGCAACGCAAAACTAACATCACACAGAATGCTCAAAATACAGAGACCACCCAACATCTATCCTGTATGTAACACACAGAAAGCATATAGACAGCGCTCACACAACCCAGAACACAGTACACAACAGAAAGCAGAAAGACCAGACGCAGTACACATGAAACACGACGACGGAAGGCAGACAACAGAAACACAACACACACACAAACACCAACGGATAACTCATAAAAAATGACAAGATATACAACACACAAAGAACCACTCAGTGCACAGAACACACAGCTCACGACCACACCCATGACACATTGCACGCCACACAGAGAAAGTATGCAGAACAATGTACTCAACAAGCAGCAAAGAACCCATAACACACATTGTACATTCACAACACACACCACATATACAAGCACCAGTAGAACACTCATAAAAAATGACAAAATGTACAACACACAAGGAACCGCTCAATGCACACAACTCACAACCACGCACGTCACACATTGCACGCCACACGGAGAAAATTACACAGAGCAGTGAACTCGACACGCAGTAAAGATCCCACACCACACGTAGTACCTACTCTACACACACAACATGGACAACACACACAAAATAAACAAGGCCCACAGATCACAGTCAACACAAGCCCAAACACACAAGAACACACAGCACACACAGCACAGCCAAACGGAATACACACAGAATCACAACACAAACACCACAAATCATTCACTACCGCATATCAACCACAAATACAGCACACTACACGAAAGAATTCCAGAAAGCACAACACGCACGGATCAAACACGCACAATACACAGTAATAAACACATAACACACAACGCACACAGCAAGACATAAAAAAAAGAAGCAGAAACGACACACAGCACACACAACACAACACACACAAAATGTGCATCACAACAGCGCAGACAACACTCACTACATACAACACTCGCAGAACATACAACACACCGGCCACACACAACACACATGGAGAGCGCCAACACAACACATACAATGCACACGAAAAACACCCACAACACGCCAAAGAGTTTACATACAACCTCTCAACACACAAACATCGCCTCACCCTAAACAACAAACCCCACACACACCGAGCACATGACTGCACACAATACCCATGAACCACGGTTCTCAGAGTAAACACAACACACACAGTGAGGGACACTGACCAAGCATGACCACACACAGTACACACATCACAAATTACACTCAATACTCAAACAGCGAACCCCACACACCACCTGTCAAACACAAACCCACGGTAATCACAACCACATGCAGAACCCGCACCACACACAACACATGCGAAATGACATGGAAGAAATACACAAACCACAAAAGAACACCGAATTTATGAAACACATTTCACAGACTGCACACACCACACAAAACACACATAAAACATACAGCACACAGGGCCTCACAGAACGCACAATGCGAAGCACACAACCTACATACAAAGCACGTCAGACAGAGCACACAATTAATATCCCACTCAACACGTAAAGCACACAGAGGACACAACACAAAGCACAATATGCCAAACAGATTAGGATACACCCAACACACATGCAACTGAGAGCACAATACGTTGCACATCACGGAACACACGTGCGGTCCCATCACACACTAAACATGAAACAGAAAACCATTCACAGACCACATAACATTCCCGACCATGAACACAACATGCTACAAAAAAGTCACCAAACGTACGACACACAAAGACACACTCCAAGCACGCAACACCCAGCGCAGGACCGCCCACAAACACACCAGTCTCACAGCCCTCCACAGAGCAATACACACAGAACATACCCTACAAACAACAAAGTACCCAAACTGCACACCTCACAATCGCAACAGTCACAACACAGAAAGAACACAACACACGGGAAACACACGCTCAGACACATAAACACTGCCATGCACATTAAGCCAGCAGACCACAGACATCAGAGCTAAAAACACACCATAACGCAGTATGCAAAACGCAACACAACACAGAATACACACCCAATCACACAACAAACACCACAACCCATGCCCTACAGTATAAACAAAAGACGAACGACGCACTTCACACATGACACAAAACCCACAAACACAAAGGACCACACAGAAAGACACACAACGCAAACATCGCACACAACACACACATTAAAAGAAACACATCAACACATTGCCGCAACACACAAAATAATACACAAATTACAGAGCAATACATCACACAACACACAAACATCACACACAATTTATACATCACACCTCATAACACACACAACAACCTGCAGTAACAACACAACACACAGACCGATGCAACCACTACATACCATACATAAAGCCACACGCTCAAGGAATAACCACAATAAACTTAAGTAAACTCCCACAAACACAAAGACAGAGGACACACACAAACTCAGCACGCTAAAAGCACAACAGATGAAACAACATACAGCACAAACATCACAGGACATAAAGGCACACGATTCTCAGACACCACGGTTAGCCATATACACACCACACACACAATGAGGTACACGACACGAGCAAAACCACATACAGATAACACGTGTCCCCTCACACACTTAATCAATCACACACACAGCCTCTCAAACACAGCCAAACACGTATCAGAATCACATATGCATCACACACAGAAAACATACAAAACCACATGAAAGCAAACAACCAAGAATAAAGGCAGATAGCACACTTTTCTAACACTGAACACCCCACTCACAACCGCACGCAGACACCCCACACGCATGTATACACGGGCACCTTTACGCAATGCGCGCACAAACACACACACACACACAACATAAAGTAAAAACACAACAGTCACAGGGCGCACACCAGACACAACAGAGCACATGTTTCTCCTAAAACACACAAGTCACATTTGCAAGAGTACATGCACCACGCTCCGTGAGGAACACCAAACACAACCACACACAGGTGACATATCTCACTTCGCAAACATAACAAGCACCCTCACATCACAACTCAAACACAACCATACGCAAATCACAATCACATACGGAAAACACACACAAAACAAATCCCTAGGCAAAACACACACAACCCACAAAGAAGACAAAGAGCGCACATTGCATACACTACACTCTGCAAGCACAACCACGCACAGACACAAAACACGTACATCCTCACGCAGGAGCACAACACAGAAACATGCGAAACAAGGGTCCCAAGACACAGACCACACACCTCAAGGCACATAACTGCTCACAAAACACACACGGAAAACACTGCACAGACTACGTACTGCACACACCATGAGACATACTGAACAAGCGAAACCGCACAGTGAACACTTCTGATATCACGTGCATAACTCAAACAGCCAAACACACACATACAACCTCTCTAACACAACCACACACAAATCACAAACTCCACACATAAGACGGACACAACACATACTAATAATCCACAGACTACTCCCCTATGACGCACTACACACAACACACACAGCCACAAGCAGGCAGTATAGAGCACACACAGGTGCACGCAGACAGCTCGAAAAATCACACCCAAAATACACACTCACAGAACACATCAGACGCAACGCAAAACTAACATCACACAGAATGCTCAAAATACAGAGACCACCCAACATCTATCCTGTATGTAACACACAGAAAGCATATAGACAGCACTCACACAACCCAGAACACAGTACACAACAGAAAGCAGAAAGACCAGACGCAGTACACATGAAACACGACGACGGAAGGCAGACAACAGAAACACAACACACACACAAACACCAACGGATAACTCATAAAAAATGACAAGATATACAACACACAAAGAACCACTCAGTGCACAGAACACACAGCTCACGACCACACCCATGACACATTGCACGCCACACAGAGAAAGTATGCAGAACAATGTACTCAACAAGCAGCAAAGAACCCATAACACACATTGTACATTCACAACACACACCACATATACAAGCACCAGTAGAACACTCATAAAAAATGACAAAATGTACAACACACAAGGAACCGCTCAATGCACACAACTCACAACCACGCACGTCACACATTGCACGCCACACGGAGAAAATTACACAGAGCAGTGAACTCGACACGCAGTAAAGATCCCACACCACACGTAGTACCTACTCTACACACACAACATGGACAACACACACAAAATAAACAAGGCCCACAGATCACAGTCAACACAAGCCCAAACACACAAGAACACACAGCACACACAGCACAGCCAAACGGAATACACACAGAATCACAACACAAACACCACAAATCATTCACTACCGCATATCAACCACAAATACAGCACACTACACGAAAGAATTCCAGAAAGCACAACACGCACGGATCAAACACGCACAATACACAGTAATAAACACATAACACACAACGCACACAGCAAGACATAAAAAAAAGAAGCAGAAACGACACACAGCACACACAACACAACACACACAAAATGTGCATCACAACAGCGCAGACAACACTCACTACATACAACACTCGCAGAACATACAACACACCGGCCACACACAACACACATGGAGAGCGCCAACACAACACATACAATGCACACGAAAAACACCCACAACACGCCAAAGAGTTTACATACAACCTCTCAACACACAAACATCGCCTCACCCTAAACAACAAACCCCACACACACCGAGCACATGACTGCACACAATACCCATGAACCACGGTTCTCAGAGTAAACACAACACACACAGTGAGGGACACTGACCAAGCATGACCACACACAGTACACACATCACAAATTACACTCAATACTCAAACAGCGAACCCCACACACCACATGTCAAACACAAACCCACGGTAATCACAACCACATGCAGAACCCGCACCACACACAACACATGCGAAATGACATGGAAGAAATACACAAACCACAAAAGAACACCGAATTTATGAAACACATTTCACAGACTGCACACACCACACAAAACACACATAAAACATACAGCACACAGGGCCTCACAGAACGCACAATGCGAAGCACACAACCTACATACAAAGCACGTCAGACAGAGCACACAATTAATATCCCACTCAACACGTAAAGCACACAGAGGACACAACACAAAGCACAATATGCCAAACAGATTAGGATACACCCAACACACATGCAACTGAGAGCACAATACGTTGCACATCACGGAACACACGTGCGGTCCCATCACACACTAAACATGAAACAGAAAACCATTCACAGACCACATAACATTCCCGACCGTGAACACAACATGCTACAAAAAAGTCACCAAACGTACGACACACAAAGACACACTCCAAGCACGCAACACCCAGCGCAGGACCGCCCACAAACACACCAGTCTCACAGCCCTCCACAGAGCAATACACACAGAACATACCCTACAAACAACAAAGTACCCAAACTGCACACCTCACAATCGCAACAGTCACAACACAGAAAGAACACAACACACGGGAAACACACGCTCAGACACATAAACACTGCCATGCACATTAAGCCAGCAGACCACAGACATCAGAGCTAAAAACACACCATAACGCAGTATGCAAAACGCAACACAACACAGAATACACACCCAATCACACAACAAACACCACAACCCATGCCCTACAGTATAAACAAAAGACGAACGACGCACTTCACACATGACACAAAACCCACAAACACAAAGGACCACACAGAAAGACACACAACGCAAACATCGCACACAACACACACATTAAAAGAAACACATCAACACATTGCCGCAACACACAAAATAATACACAAATTACAGAGCAATACATCACACAACACACAAACATCACACACAATTTATACATCACACCTCATAACACACACAACAACCTGCAGTAACAACACAACACACAGACCGATGCAACCACTACATACCATACATAAAGCCACACGCTCAAGGAATAACCACAATAAACTTAAGTAAACTCCCACAAACACAAAGACAGAGGACACACACAAACTCAGCACGCTAAAAGCACAACAGATGAAACAACATACAGCACAAACATCACAGGACATAAAGGCACACGATTCTCAGACACCACGGTTAGCCATATACACACCACACACACAATGAGGTACACGACACGAGCAAAACCACATACAGATAACACGTGTCCCCTCACACACTTAATCAATCACACACACAGCCTCTCAAACACAGCCAAACACGTATCAGAATCACATATGCATCACACACAGAAAACATACAAAACCACATGAAAGCAAACAACCAAGAATAAAGGCAGATAGCACACTTTTCGAACACTGAACACCCCACTCACAACCGCACGCAGACACCCCACACGCATGTATACACGGGCACCTTTACGCAATGCGCGCACAAACACACACACACACACAACATAAAGTAAAAACACAACAGTCACAGGGCGCACACCAGACACAACAGAGCACATGTTTCTCCTAAAACACACAAGTCACATTTGCAAGAGTACATGCACCACGCACCGTGAGGAACACCAAACACAACCACACACAGGTGACATATCTCACTTCGCAAACATAACAAGCACCCTCACATCACAACTCAAACACAACCATACGCAAATCACAATCACATACGGAAAACACACACAAAACAAATCCCTAGGCAAAACACACACAACCCACAAAGAAGACAAAGAGCGCACATTGCATACACTACACCCTGCAAGCACAACCACGCACAGACACAAAACACGTACATCCTCACGCAGGAGCACAACGCAGAGCACACACACAACACAGAAACACACGAAACAAGGGTCCCAAGACACAGACCACACACCTCAAGGCACATAACTGCTCACAAAACACACACGGAAAACACTGCACAGACTACGTACTGCACACACCATGAGACATACTGAACAAGCGAAACCGCACAGTCAACACTTCTGATATCACGTGCATAACTCAAACAGCCAAACACACACACAACCTCTCTAACACAACCACACACAAATCACAAACTCCACACATAAGACGGACACAACACATACTAATAATCCACAGACTACTCCCCTATGACGCACTACACACAACACACACAGCCACAAGCAGGCAGTATAGAGCACACTCAGGTGCACGCAGACAGCTCGAAAAATCACACCCAAAATACACACTCACAGAACACATCAGACGCAACGCAAAACTAACATCACACAGAATGCTCAAAATACAGAGACCACCCAACATCTATCCTGTATGTAACACACAGAAAGCATATAGACAGCGCTCACACAACCCAGAACACAGTACACAACAGAAAGCAGAAAGACCAGACGCAGTACACATGAAACACGACGACGGAAGGCAGACAACAGAAACACAACACACACACAAACACCAACGGATAACTCATAAAAAATGACAAGATATACAACACACAAAGAACCACTCAGTGCACAGAACACACAGCTCACGACCACACCCATGACACATTGCACGCCACACAGAGAAAGTATGCAGAACAATGTACTCAACAAGCAGCAAAGAACCCATAACACACATTGTACATTCACAACACACACCACATATACAAGCACCAGTAGAACACTCATAAAAAATGACAAAATGTACAACACACAAGGAACCGCTCAATGCACACAACTCACAACCACGCACGTCACACATTGCACGCCACACGGAGAAAATTACACAGAGCAGTGAACTCGACACGCAGTAAAGATCCCACACCACACGTAGTACCTACTCTACACACACAACATGGACAACACACACAAAATAAACAAGGCCCACAGATCACAGTCAACACAAGCCCAAACACACAAGAACACACAGCACACACAGCACAGCCAAACGGAATACACACAGAATCACAACACAAACACCACAAATCATTCACTACCGCATATCAACCACAAATACAGCACACTACACGAAAGAATTCCAGAAAGCACAACACGCACGGATCAAACACGCACAATACACAGTAATAAACACATAACACACAACGCACACAGCAAGACATAAAAAAAAGAAGCAGAAACGACACACAGCACACACAACACAACACACACAAAATGTGCATCACAACAGCGCAGACAACACTCACTACATACAACACTCGCAGAACATACAACACACCGGCCACACACAACACACATGGAGAGCGCCAACACAACACATACAATGCACACGAAAAACACCCACAACACGCCAAAGAGTTTACATACAACCTCTCAACACACAAACATCGCCTCACCCTAAACAACAAACCCCACACACACCGAGCACATGACTGCACACAATACCCATGAACCACGGTTCTCAGAGTAAACACAACACACACAGTGAGGGACACTGACCAAGCATGACCACACACAGTACACACATCACAAATTACACTCAATACTCAAACAGCGAACCCCACACACCACCTGTCAAACACAAACCCACGGTAATCACAACCACATGCAGAACCCGCACCACACACAACACATGCGAAATGACATGGAAGAAATACACAAACCACAAAAGAACACCGAATTTATGAAACACATTTCACAGACTGCACACACCACACAAAACACACATAAAACATACAGCACACAGGGCCTCACAGAACGCACAATGCGAAGCACACAACCTACATACAAAGCACGTCAGACAGAGCACACAATTAATATCCCACTCAACACGTAAAGCACACAGAGGACACAACACAAAGCACAATATGCCAAACAGATTAGGATACACCCAACACACATGCAACTGAGAGCACAATACGTTGCACATCACGGAACACACGTGCGGTCCCATCACACACTAAACATGAAACAGAAAACCATTCACAGACCACATAACATTCCCGACCATGAACACAACATGCTACAAAAGAGTCACCAAACGTACGACACACAAAGACACACTCCAAGCACGCAACACCCAGCGCAGGACCGCCCACAAACACACCAGTCTCACAGCCCTCCACAGAGCAATACACACAGAACATACCCTACAAACAACAAAGTACCCAAACTGCACACCTCACAATCGCAACAGTCACAACACAGAAAGAACACAACACACGGGAAACACACGCTCAGACACATAAACACTGCCATGCACATTAAGCCAGCAGACCACAGACATCAGAGCTAAAAACACACCATAACGCAGTATGCAAAACGCAACACAACACAGAATACACACCCAATCACACAACAAACACCACAACCCATGCCCTACAGTATAAACAAAAGACGAACGACGCACTTCACACATGACACAAAACCCACAAACACAAAGGACCACACAGAAAGACACACAACGCAAACATCGCACACAACACACACATTAAAAGAAACACATCAACACATTGCCGCAACACACAAAATAATACACAAATTACAGAGCAATACATCACACAACACACAAACATCACACACAATTTATACATCACACCTCATAACACACACAACAACCTGCAGTAACAACACAACACACAGACCGATGCAACCACTACATACCATACATAAAGCCACACGCTCAAGGAATAACCACAATAAACTTAAGTAAACTCCCACAAACACAAAGACAGAGGACACACACAAACTCAGCACGCTAAAAGCACAACAGATGAAACAACATACAGCACAAACATCACAGGACATAAAGGCACACGATTCTCAGACACCACGATTAGCCATATACACACCACACACACAATGAGGTACACGACACGAGCAAAACCACATACAGATAACACGTGTCCCCTCACACACTTAATCAATCACACACACAGCCTCTCAAACACAGCCAAACACGTATCAGAATCACATATGCATCACACACAGAAAACATACAAAACCACATGAAAGCAAACAACCAAGAATAAAGGCAGATAGCACACTTTTCTAACACTGAACACCCCACTCACAACCGCACGCAGACACCCCACACGCATGTATACACGGGCACCTTTACGCAATGCGCGCACAAACACACACACACACACAACATAAAGTAAAAACACAACAGTCACAGGGCGCACACCAGACACAACAGAGCACATGTTTCTCCTAAAACACACAAGTCACATTTGCAAGAGTACATGCACCACGCACCGTGAGGAACACCAAACACAACCACACACAGGTGACATATCTCACTTCGCAAACATAACAAGCACCCTCACATCACAACTCAAACACAACCATACGCAAATCACAATCACATACGGAAAACACACACAAAACAAATCCCTAGGCAAAACACACACAACCCACAAAGAAGACAAAGAGCGCACATTGCATACACTACACTCTGCAAGCACAACCACGCACAGACACAAAACACGTACATCCTCACGCAGGAGCACAACGCAGAGCACACACACAACACAGAAACATGCGAAACAAGGGTCCCAAGACACAGACCACACACCTCAAGGCACATAACTGCTCACAAAACACACACGGAAAACACTGCACAGACTACGTACTGCACACACCATGAGACATACTGAACAAGCGAAACCGCACAGTCAACACTTCTGATATCACGTGCATAACTCAAACAGCCAAACACACACACACAACCTCTCTAACACAACCACACACAAATCACAAACTCCACACATAAGACGGACACAACACATACTAATAATCCACAGACTACTCCCCTATGACGCACTACACACAACACACACAGCCACAAGCAGGCAGTATAGAGCACACACAGGTGCACGCAGACAGCTCGAAAAATCACACCCAAAATACACACTCACAGAACACATCAGACGCAACGCAAAACTAACATCACACAGAATGCTCAAAATACAGAGACCACCCAACATCTATCCTGTATGTAACACACAGAAAGCATATAGACAGCGCTCACACAACCCAGAACACAGTACACAACAGAAAGCAGAAAGACCAGACGCAGTACACATGAAACACGACGACGGAAGGCAGACAACAGAAACACAACACACACACAAACACCAACGGATAACTCATAAAAAATGACAAGATATACAACACACAAAGAACCACTCAGTGCACAGAACACACAGCTCACGACCACACCCATGACACATTGCACGCCACACAGAGAAAGTATGCAGAACAATGTACTCAACAAGCAGCAAAGGACCCATAACACACATTGTACATTCACAACACACACCACATATACAAGCACCAGTAGAACACTCATAAAAAATGACAAAATGTACAACACACAAGGAACCGCTCAATGCACACAACTCACAACCACGCACGTCACACATTGCACGCCACACGGAGAAAATTACACAGAGCAGTGAACTCGACACGCAGTAAAGATCCCACACCACCCGTAGTACCTACTCTACACACACAACATGGACAACACACACAAAATAAACAAGGCCCACAGATCACAGTCAACACAAGCCCAAACACACAAGAACACACAGCACACACAGCACAGCCAAACGGAATACACACAGAATCACAACACAAACACCACAAATCATTCACTGCCGCATATCAACCACAAATACAGCACACTACACGAAAGAATTCCAGAAAGCACAACACGCACGGATCAAACACGCACAATACACAGTAATAAACACATAACACACAACGCACACAGCAAGACATAAAAAAAAGAAGCAGAAACGACACACAGCACACACAACACAACACACACAAAATGTGCATCACAACAGCGCAGACAACACTCACTACATACAACACTCGCAGAACATACAACACACCGGCCACACACAACACACATGGAGAACACCAACACAACACATACAACGCACACGAAAAACACCCACAACACGCCAAAGAGTTTACATACAACCTCTCAACACACAAACATCGCCTCACCCTAAACAACAAACCCCACACACACTGAGCACATGACTGCACACAATACCCATGAACCACGGTTCTCAGAGTAAACACAACACACACAGTGAGGGACACTGACCAAGCATGACCACACACAGTACACACATCACAAATTACACTCAATACTCAAACAGCGAACCCCACACACCACCTGTCAAACACAAACCCACGGTAATCACAACCACATGCAGAACCCGCACCACACACAACACATGCGAAATGACATGGAAGAAATACACAAACCACAAAAGAACACCGAATTTATGAAACACATTTCACAGACTGCACACACCACACAAAACACACATAAAACATACAGCACACAGGGCCTCACAGAACGCACAATGCGAAGCACACAACCTACATACAAAGCACGTCAGACAGAGCACACAATTAATATCCCACTCAACACGTAAAGCACACAGAGGACACAACACAAAGCACAATATGCCAAACAGATTAGGATACACCCAACACACATGCAACTGAGAGCACAATACGTTGCACATCACGGAACACACGTGCGGTCCCATCACACACTAAACATGAAACAGAAAACCATTCACAGACCACATAACATTCCCGACCATGAACACAACATGCTACAAAAGAGTCACCAAACGTACGACACACAAAGACACACTCCAAGCACGCAACACCCAGCGCAGGACCGCCCACAAACACACCAGTCTCACAGCCCTCCACAGAGCAATACACACAGAACATACCGTACAAACAACAAAGTACCCAAACTGCACACCTCACAATCGCAACAGTCACAACACAGAAAGAACACAACACACGGGAAACACACGCTCAGACACATAAACACTGCCATGCACATTAAGCCAGCAGACCACAGACATCAGAGCTAAAAACACACCATAACGCAGCATGCAAAACGCAACACAACACAGAATACACACCCAATCACACAACAAACACCACAACCCATGCCCTACAGTATAAACAAAAGACGAACGACGCACTTCACACATGACACAAAACCCACAAACACAAAGGACCACACAGAAAGACGCACAACGCAAACATCGCACACAACACACACATTAAAAGAAACACATCAACACATTGCCGCAACACACAAAATAATACACAAATTACAGAGCAATACATCACACAACACACAAACATCACACACAATTTATACATCACACCTCATAACACACACAACAACCTGCAGTAACAACACAACACACAGACCGATGCAACCACTACATACCATACATAAAGCCACACGCTCAAGGAATAACCACAATAAACTTAAGTAAACTCCCACAAACACAAAGACAGAGGACACACACAAACTCAGCACGCTAAAAGCACAACAGATGAAACAACATACAGCACAAACATCACAGGACATAAAGGCACACGATTCTCAGACACCACGGTTAGCCATATACACACCACACACACAATGTGGTACACGACACGAGCAAAACCACATACAGATAACACGTGTCCCCTCACACACTTAATCAATCACACACACAGCCTCTCAAACACAGCCAAACACGTATCAGAATCACATATGCATCACACACAGAAAACATACAAAACCACATGAAAGCAAACAACCAAGAATAAAGGCAGATAGCACACTTTTCGAACACTGAACACCCCACTCACAACCGCACGCAGACACCCCACACGCATGTATACACGGGCACCTTTACGCAATGCGCGCACAAACACACACACACACACAACATAAAGTAAAAACACAACAGTCACAGGGCGCACACCAGACACAACAGAGCACATGTTTCTCCTAAAACACACAAGTCACATTTGCAAGAGTACATGCACCACGCACCGTGAGGAACACCAAACACAACCACACACAGGTGACATATCTCACTTCGCAAACATAACAAGCACCCTCACATCACAACTCAAACACAACCATACGCAAATCACAATCACACACGGAAAACACACACAAAACAAATCCCTGGGCAAAACACACACAACCCACAAAGAAGACAAAGAGCGCACATTGCATACACTACACTCTGCAAGCACAACCACGCACAGACACAAAACACGTACATCCTCACGCAGGAGCACAACGCAGAGCACACACACAACACAGAAACACGCGAAACAAGAGTCCCAAGACACAGACCACACACCTCAAGGCACATAACTGCTCACAAAACACACACGGAAAACACTGCACAGACTACGTACTGCACACACCATGAGACATACTGAACAAGCGAAACCGCACAGTCAACACTTCTGATATCACGTGCATAACTCAAACAGCCAAACACACACACACAACCTCTCTAACACAACCACACACAAATCACAAACTCCACACATAAGACGGACACAACACATACTAATAATCCACAGACTACTCCCCTATGACGCACTACACACAACACACACAGCCACAAGCAGGCAGTATAGAGCACACACAGGTGCACGCAGACAGCTCGAAAAATCACACCCAAAATACACACTCACAGAACACATCAGACGCAACGCAAAACTAACATCACACAGAATGCTCAAAATACAGAGACCACCCAACATCTATCCTGTATGTAACACACAGAAAGCATATAGACAGCGCTCACACAACCCAGAACACAGTACACAACAGAAAGCAGAAAGACCAGACGCAGTACACATGAAACACGACGACGGAAGGCAGACAACAGAAACACAACACACACACAAACACCAACGGATAACTCATAAAAAATGACAAGATATACAACACACAAAGAACCACTCAGTGCACAGAACACACAGCTCACGACCACACCCATGACACATTGCACGCCACACAGAGAAAGTATGCAGAACAATGTACTCAACAAGCAGCAAAGAACCCATAACACACATTGTACATTCACAACACACACCACATATACAAGCACCAGTAGAACACTCATAAAAAATGACAAAATGTACAACACACAAGGAACCGCTCAATGCACACAACTCACAACCACGCACGTCACACATTGCACGCCACACGGAGAAAATTACACAGAGCAGTGAACTCGACACGCAGTAAAGATCCCACACCACCCGTAGTACCTACTCTACACACACAACATGGACAACACACACAAAATAAACAAGGCCCACAGATCACAGTCAACACAAGCCCAAACACACAAGAACACACAGCACACACAGCACAGCCAAACGGAATACACACAGAATCACAACACAAACACCACAAATCATTCACTACCGCATATCAACCACAAATACAGCACACTACACGAAAGAATTCCAGAAAGCACAACACGCACGGATCAAACACGCACAATACACAGTAATAAACACATAACACACAACGCACACAGCAAGACATAAAAAAAAGAAGCAGAAACGACACACAGCACACACAACACAACACACACAAAATGTGCATCACAACAGCGCAGACAACACTCACTACATACAACACTCGCAGAACATACAACACACCGGCCACACACAACACACATGGAGAGCACCAACAGAACACATACAATGCACACGAAAAACACCCACAACACGCCAAAGAGTTTACATACAACCTCTCAACACACAAACATCGCCTCACCCTAAACAACAAACCCCACACACACCGAGCACATGACTGCACACAATACCCATGAACCACGGTTCTCAGAGTAAACACAACACACACAGTGAGGGACACTGACCAAGCATGACCACACACAGTACACACATCACAAATTACACTCAATACTCAAACAGCGAACCCCACACACCACCTGTCAAACACAAACCCACGGTAATCACAACCACATGCAGAACCCGCACCACACACAACACATGCGAAATGACATGGAAGAAATACACAAACCACAAAAGAACACCGAATTTATTAAACACATTTCACAGACTGCACACACCACACAAACCACACATAAAACATACAGCACACAGGGCCTCACAGAACGCACAATGTGAAGCACACAACCTACATACAAAGCACGTCAGACAGAGCACACAATTAATATCCCACTCAACACGTAAAGCACACAGAGGACACAACACAAAGCACAATATGCCAAACAGATAAGGATACACCCAACACACATGCAACTGAGAGCACAATACGTTGCACATCACGGAACACACGTGCGGTCCCATCACACACTAAACATGAAACAGAAAACCATTCACAGACCACATAACATTCCCGACCATGAACACAACACGCTACAAATAGTCACCAAACGTACGACACACAAAGACACACTCCAAGCACGCAACACCCAGCGCAGGACCGCCCACAAACACACCAGTCTCACAGCCCTCCACAGAGCAATACACACAGAACATACCCTACAAACAACAAAGTACCCAAACTGCACACCTCACAATCGCAACAGTCACAACACAGAAAGAACACAACACACGGGAAACACACGCTCAGACACATAAACACTGACATGCATATTAAGCCAGCAGACCACAGACATCAGAGCTAAAAACACACAATAACGCAGCACGCAAAACGCAACACAACACAGAATACACACCCAATCACACAACAAACACCACAACCCATGCACTACAGTATAAACAAAAGACGAACGACGCACTTCACACATGACACAAAACCCACAAACTCAAAGGACCACACAGAAAGACGCACAACGCAAACATCGCACACAACACACACATTAAAAGAAACACATCAACACATTGCCTCAACACACAAAATAATACACAAATTACAGAGCAATACATCACACAACACACAAACATCACACACAATTTATACATCACACCTCATAACACACACAACACCCTGCAGTAACAACACAACACACAGACCGATGCAACCACTACATACCATACGTAAAGCCACACGCTCAAGGAATAACCACAATAAACTTAAGTAAACTCCCACAAACACAAAGACAGAGGACACACACAAACTCAGCACGCTAAAAGCACAACAGATGAAACAACATACAGCACAAACATCACAGGACATAAAGGCACACAATTCTCAGACACCACGATTAGCCATATACACACCACACACACAATGAGGTACACGACACGAGCAAAACCACATACAGATAACACGTGTCCCCTCACACACTTAATCAATCACACACACAGCCTCTCAAACACAGCCAAACACGTATCAGAATCACATATGCATCACACACAGAAAACATACAAAACCACATGAAAGCAAACAACCAAGAATAAAGGCAGATAGCACACTTTTCTAACACTGAACACCCCACTCACAACCGCACGCAGACACCCCACACGCATGTATACACGGGCACCTTTACGCAATGCGCGCACAAACACACACACACACACAACATAAAGTAAAAACACAACAGTCACAGGGCGCACACCAGACACAACAGAGCACATGTTTCTCCTAAAACACACAAGTCACATTTGCAAGAGTACATGCACCACGCACCGTGAGGAACACCAAACACAACCACACACAGGTGACATATCTCACTTCGCAAACATAACAAGCACCCTCACATCACAACTCAAACACAACCATACGCAAATCACAATCACACACGGAAAACACACACAAAACAAATCCCTGGGCAAAACACACACAACCCACAAAGAAGACAAAGAGCGCACATTGCATACACTACACTCTGCAAGCACAACCACGCACAGACACAAAACACGTACATCCTCACGCAGGAGCACAACGCAGAGCACACACACAACACAGAAACACGCGAAACAAGAGTCCCAAGACACAGACCACACACCTCAAGGCACATAACTGCTCACAAAACACACACGGAAAGCATTGCACAGACTACGTACTGAACACACCATGAGACATACTGAACAAGCGAAACCGCACAGTCAACACTTCTGATATCACGTGCA
The DNA here is from genome assembly GCF_030020395.1 of Manis pentadactyla. NCBI lineage: Eukaryota > Metazoa > Chordata > Mammalia > Pholidota > Manidae > Manis > Manis pentadactyla. The sequence goes on from NC_080022.1 coordinate 114,948,459, forward strand.
TAACTCAAACAGCCAAACACACACACACAACCTCTCTAACACAACCACACACAAATCACAAACTCCACACATAAAACGGACACAACACATACTAATAATCCACAGACTACTCCCTTATGAAGCACTACACACAACACACACAGCCACAAGCAGGCAGTATAGAGCACACACAGGTGCATGCAGACAGCTCGAAAAATCACACCCAAAATACACACTCACAGAACACATCAGACGCAACGCAAAACTAACATCACACAGAATGCTCAAAATACAGAGACCACCCAACATCTATCCTGTATGTAACACACAGAAAGCATATAGACAGCACTCACACAACCCAGAACACAGTACACAACAGAAAACAGAAAGACCAGACGCAGTACACATGAAACACGACGACGGAAGGCAGACAACAGAAACACAACACACACACAAACACCAACGGATAACTCATAAAAAATGACAAGATATACAACACACAAAGAACCACTCAGTGCACAGAACACACAGCTCACGACCACACCCATGACACATTGCACGCCACACAGAGAAAGTATGCAGAACAATGTACTCAACAAGCAGCAAAGAACCCATAACACACATTGTACATTCACAACACACACCACATATACAAGCACCAGTAGAACACTCATAAAAAATGACAAAATGTACAACACACAAGGAACCGCTCAATGCACACAACTCACAACCACGCACGTCACACATTGCACGCCACACGGAGAAAATTACACAGAGCAGTGAACTCGACACGCAGTAAAGATCCCACACAACACGTAGTACCTACTCTACACACACAACATGGACAACACACACAAAATAAACAAGGCCCACAGATCACAGTCAACACAAGCCCAAACACACAAGAACACACAGCACACACAGCACAGCCAAACGGAATACACACAGAATCACAACACAAACACCACAAATCATTCACTACCGCATATCAACAACAAATACAGCACACTACACGAAAGAATTCCAGAAAGCACAACACGCAAGGATCAAACACGCACAATACACAGTAATAAACACAAAACACACAACGCACACAGCAAGACATAAAAAAAAAGAAGCAGAAACGACACACAACACACACAACACAACGCACACAAAATGTGCATCACAACAGCGCAGACAACACTCACTACATACAACACTCGCAGAACATACAACTCACCGGCCACACACAACACACATGGAGAGCGCCAACACAACACAACGCACACGAAAAACACCCACAACACGCCAAAGAGTTTACATACAACCTCTCAACACACAAACATCGCCTCACCCTAAACAACAAACACCACACACACCGAGCACATGACTGCACACAATACCCATGAACCACGGTTCTCAGAGTAAACACAACACACACAGTGAGGGACACTGAACAAGCATGACCACACACAGTACACACATCACAAATTACACTCAATACTCAAACAGCGAACCCCACACACCACCTGTCAAACACAAACCCACGGTAATCACAACCACATGCAGAACCCGCACCACACACAACACATGCGAAATGACATGGAAGAAATACACAAACCACAAAAGAACACCGAATTTATTAAACACATTTCACAGACTGCACACACCACACAAACCACACATAAAACATACAGCACACAGGGCCTCACAGAACGCACAATGCGAAGCACACAACCTACATACAAAGCACGTCAGACAGAGCACACAATTAATATCCCACTCAACACGTAAAGCACACAGAGGACACAACACAAAGCACAATATGCCAAACAGATTAGGATACACCCAACACACATGCAACTGAGAGCACAATACGTTGCACATCACGGAACACACGTGCGGTCCCATCACACACTAAACATGAAACAGAAAACCATTCACAGACCACATAACATTCCCGACCATGAACACAACACGCTACAAAAAAGTCACCAAACGTACGACACACAAAGACACACTCCAAGCACGCAACACAAAGCGCAGGACCGCCCACAAACACACCAGTCTCACAGCCCTCCACAGAGCAATACACACAGAACATACCCTACAAACAACAAAGTACCCAAACTGCACACCTCACAATCCCAACAGTCACAACACAGAAAGAACACAACACACGGGAAACACACGCTCAGACACATAAACACTGCCATGCACATTAAGCCAGCAGACCACAGACATCAGAGCTAAAAACACACCGTAACGCAGTATGCAAAACGCAACACAACACAGAATACACACCCAATCACACAACAAACACCACAACCCATGCCCTACAGTATAAACAAAAGACGAACGACGCACTTCACACATGACACAAAACCCACAAACACAAAGGACCACACAGAAAGACGCACAACGCAAACATCGCACACAACACACACATTAAAAGAAACACATCAACACATTGCCGCAACACACAAAATAATACACAAATTACAGAGCAATACATCACACAACACACAAACATCACACACAATTTATACATCACACCTCATAACACACACAACAACCTGCAGTAACAACACAACACACAGACCGATGCAACCACTACATACCATACATAAAGCCACACGCTCAAGGAATAACCACAATAAACTTAAGTAAACTCCCACAAACACAAAGACAGAGGACACACACAAACTCAGCACGCTAAAAGCACAACAGATGAAACAACATACAGCACAAACATCACAGGACATAAAGGCACACGATTCTCAGACACCACGGTTAGCCATATACACACCACACACACAATGAGGTACACGACACGAGCAAAACCACATACAGATAACACGTGTCCCCTCACACACTTAATCAATCACACACACAGCCTCTCAAACACAGCCAAACACGTATCAGAATCACATATGCATCACACACAGAAAACATACAAAACCACATGAAAGCAAACAACCAAGAATAAAGGCAGATAGCACACTTTTCTAACACTGAACACCCCACTCACAACCGCACGCAGACACCCCACACGCATGTATACACGGGCACCTTTACGCAATGCACGCACAAACACACACACACACACACAACATAAAGTAAAAACACAACAGTCACAGGGCGCACACCAGACACAACAGAGCACATGTTTCTCCTAAAACACACAAGTCACATTTGCAAGAGTACATGCACCACGCACCGTGAGGAACACCAAACACAACCACACACAGGTGACATAACTCACTTCGCAAACATAACAAGCACCCTCACATCACAACTCAAACACAACCATACGCAAATCACAATCACACACGGAAAACACACACAAAACAAATCCCTAGGCAAAACACACACAACGCACAAAGAAGACAAAGAGCGCACATTGCATACACTACACTCTGCAAGCACAACCACGCACAGACACAAAACACGTACATCCTCACGCAGGAGCACAACGCAGAGCACACACACAACACAGAAACACGCGAAACAAGGGTCCCAAGACACAGACCACACACCTCAAGGCACATAACTGCTCACAAAACACACACGGAAAACACTGCACAGACTACGTACTGCACACACCATGAGACATACTGAACAAGCGAAACCGCACAGTCAACACTTCTGATATCACGTGCATAACTCAAACAGCCAAACACACACACACAACCTCTCTAACACAACCACACACAAATCACAAACTCCACACATAAGACGGACACAACACATACTAATAATCCACAGACTACTCCCTTATGACGCACTACACACAACACACACAGCCACAAGCAGGCAGTATAGAGCACACACAGGTGGACGCAGACAGCTCGAAAAATCACACCCAAAATACACACTCACAGAACACATCAGACGCAACGCAAAACTAACATCACACAGAATGCTCAAAATACAGAGACCACCCAACATCTATCCTGTATGTAACACACAGAAAGCATATAGACAGCACTCACACAACCCAGAACACAGTACACAACAGAAAGCAGAAAGACCAGACGCAGTACACATGAAACACGACGACGGAAGGCAGACAACAGAAACACAACACACACACAAACACCAACGGATAACTCATAAAAAATGACAAGATATACAACACACAAAGAACCACTCAGTGCACAGAACACACAGCTCACGACCACACCCATGACACATTGCACGCCACACAGAGAAAGTATGCAGAACAATGTACTCAACAAGCAGCAAAGAACCCATAACACACATTGTACATTCACAACACACACCACATATACAAGCACCAGTAGAACACTCATAAAAAATGACAAAATGTACAACACACAAGGAACCGCTCAATGCACACAACTCACAACCACGCACGTCACACATTGCACGCCACACGGAGAAAATTACACAGAGCAGTGAACTCGACACGCAGTAAAGATCCCACACCACACGTAGTACCTACTCTACACACACAACATGGACAACACACACAAAATAAACAAGGCCCACAGATCACAGTCAACACAAGCCCAAACACACAAGAACACACAGCACACACAGCACAGCCAAACGGAATACACACAGAATCACAACACAAACACCACAAATCATTCACTACCGCATATCAACAACAAATACAGCACACTACACGAAAGAATTCCAGAAAGCACAACACGCACGGATCAAACACGCACAATACACAGTAATAAACACAAAACACACAACGCACACAGCAAGACATAAAAAAAAAGAAGCAGAAACGACACACAACACACACAACACAACGCACACAAAATGTGCATCACAACAGCGCAGACAACACTCACTACATACAACACTCGCAGAACATACAACTCACCGGCCACACACAACACACATGGAGAGCGCCAACACAACACAATGCACACGAAAAACACCCACAACACGCCAAAGAGTTTACATACAACCTCTCAACACACAAACATCGCCTCACCCTAAACAACAAACACCACACACACCGAGCACATGACTGCACACAATACCCATGAACCACGGTTCTCAGAGTAAACACAACACACACAGTGATGGACACTGACCAAGCATGACCACACACAGTACACACATCACAAATTACACTCAATACTCAAACAGCGAACCCCACACACCACCTGTCAAACACAAACCCACGGTAATCACAACCACATGCAGAACCCGCACCACACACAACACATGCGAAATGACATGGAAGAAATACACAAACCACAAAAGAACACCGAATTTATTAAACACATTTCACAGACTGCACACACCACACAAACCACACATAAAACATACAGCACACAGGGCCTCACAGAACGCACAATGTGAAGCACACAACCTACATACAAAGCACGTCAGACAGAGCACACAATTAATATCCCACTCAACACGTAAAGCACACAGAGGACACAACACAAAGCACAATATGCCAAACAGATAAGGATACACCCAACACACATGCAACTGAGAGCACAATACGTTGCACATCACGGAACACACGTGCGGTCCCATCACACACTAAACATGAAACAGAAAACCATTCACAGACCACATAACATTCCCGACCATGAACACAACACGCTACAAATAGTCACCAAACGTACGACACACAAAGACACACTCCAAGCACGCAACACCCAGCGCAGGACCGCCCACAAACACACCAGTCTCACAGCCCTCCACAGAGCAATACACACAGAACATACCCTACAAACAACAAAGTACCCAAACTGCACACCTCACAATCGCAACAGTCACAACACAGAAAGAACACAACACACGGGAAACACACGCTCAGACACATAAACACTGCCATGCATATTAAGCCAGCAGACCACAGACATCAGAGCTAAAAACACACAATAACGCAGCACGCAAAACGCAACACAACACAGAATACACACCCAATCACACAACAAACACCACAACCCATGCACTACAGTATAAACAAAAGACGAACGACGCACTTCACACATGACACAAAACCCACAAACTCAAAGGACCACACAGAAAGACGCACAACGCAAACATCGCACACAACACACACATTAAAAGAAACACATCAACACATTGCCTCAACACACAAAATAATACACAAATTACAGAGCAATACATCACACAACACACAAACATCACACACAATTTATACATCACACCTCATAACACACACAACACCCTGCAGTAACAACACAACACACAGACCGATGCAACCACTACATACCATACATAAAGCCACACGCTCAAGGAATAACCACAATAAACTTAAGTAAACTCCCACAAACACAAAGACAGAGGACACACACAAACTCAGCACGCTAAAAGCACAACAGATGAAACAACATACAGCACAAACATCACAGGACATAAAGGCACACAATTCTCAGACACCACGATTAGCCATATACACACCACACACACAATGAGGTACACGACACGAGCAAAACCACATACAGATAACACGTGTCCCCTCACACACTTAATCAATCACACACACAGCCTCTCAAACACAGCCAAACACGTATCAGAATCACATATGCATCACACACAGAAAACATACAAAAGCACATGAAAGCAAACAACCAAGAATAAAGGCAGATAGCACACTTTTCTAACACTGAACACCCCACTCACAACCGCACGCAGACACCCCACACGCATGTATACACGGGCACCTTTACGCAATGCGCGCACAAACACACACACACACACAACATAAAGTAAAAACACAACAGTCACAGGGCGCACACCAGACACAACAGAGCACATGTTTCTCCTAAAACACACAAGTCACATTTGCAAGAGTACATGCACCACGCACCGTGAGGAACACCAAACACAACCACACACAGGTGACATATCTCACTTCGCAAACATAACAAGCACCCTCACATCACAACTCAAACACAACCATACGCAAATCACAATCACACACGGAAAACACACACAAAACAAATCCCTGGGCAAAACACACACAACCCACAAAGAAGACAAAGAGCGCACATTGCATACACTACACTCTGCAAGCACAACCACGCACAGACACAAAACACGTACATCCTCACGCAGGAGCACAACGCAGAGCACACACACAACACAGAAACACGCGAAACAAGAGTCCCAAGACACAGACCACACACCTCAAGGCACATAACTGCTCACAAAACACACACGGAAAGCATTGCACAGACTACGTACTGAACACACCATGAGACATACTGAACAAGCGAAACCGCACAGTCAACACTTCTGATATCACGTGCATAACTCAAACAGCCAAACACACACACACAACCTCTCTAACACAACCACACACAAATCACAAACTCCACACATAAAACGGACACAACACATACTAATAATCCACAGACTACTCCCTTATGAAGCACTACACACAACACACACAGCCACAAGCAGGCAGTATAGAGCACACACAGGTGCATGCAGAAAGCTCGAAAAATCACACCCAAAATACACACTCACAGAACACATCAGACGCAACGCAAAACTAACATCACACAGAATGCTCAAAATACAGAGACCACCCAACATCTATCCTGTATGTAACACACAGAAAGCATATAGACAGCACTCACACAACCCAGAACACAGTACACAACAGAAAACAGAAAGACCAGACGCAGTACACATGAAACACGACGACGGAAGGCAGACAACAGAAACACAACACACACACAAACACCAACGGATAACTCATAAAAAATGACAAGATATACAACACACAAAGAACCACTCAGTGCACAGAACACACAGCTCACGACCACACCCATGACACATTGCACGCCACACAGAGAAAGTATGCAGAACAATGTACTCAACAAGCAGCAAAGAACCCATAACACACATTGTACATTCACAACACACACCACATATACAAGCACCAGTAGAACACTCATAAAAAATGACAAAATGTACAACACACAAGGAACCGCTCAATGCACACAACTCACAACCACGCACGTCACACATTGCACGCCACACGGAGAAAATTACACAGAGCAGTGAACTCGACACGCAGTAAAGATCCCACACCACACGTAGTACCTACTCTACACACACAACATGGACAACACACACAAAATAAACAAGGCCCACAGATCACAGTCAACACAAGCCCAAACACACAAGAACACACAGCACACACAGCACAGCCAAACGGAATACACACAGAATCACAACACAAACACCACAAATCATTCACTACCGCATATCAACCACAAATACAGCACACTACACGAAAGAATTCCAGAAAGCACAACACGCACGGATCAAACACGCACAATACACAGTAATAAACACAAAACACACAACGCACACAGCAAGACATGAAAAAAAAGAAGCAGAAACGACACACAACACACACAACACAACGCACACAAAATGTGCATCACAACAGCGCAGACAACACTCACTACATACAACACTCGCAGAACATACAACTCACCGGCCACACACAACACACATGGAGAGCGCCAACACAACACAACGCACACGAAAAACACCCACAACACGCCAAAGAGTTTACATACAACCTCTCAACACACAAACATCGCCTCACCCTAAACAACAAACACCACACACACCGAGCACATGACTGCACACAATACCCATGAACCACGGTTCTCAGAGTAAACACAACACACACAGTGAGGGACACTGAACAAGCATGACCACACACAGTACACACATCACAAATTACACTCAATACTCAAACAGCGAACCCCACACACCACCTGTCAAACACAAACCCACGGTAATCACAACCACATGCAGAACCCGCACCACACACAACACATGCGAAATGACATGGAAGAAATACACAAACCACAAAAGAACACCGAATTTATTAAACACATTTCACAGACTGCACACACCACACAAACCACACATAAAACATACAGCACACAGGGCCTCACAGAACGCACAATGCGAAGCACACAACCTACATACAAAGCACGTCAGACAGAGCACACAATTAATATCCCACTCAACACGTAAAGCACACAGAGGACACAACACAAAGCACAATATGCCAAACAGATTAGGATACACCCAACACACATGCAACTGAGAGCACAATACGTTGCACATCACGGAACACACGTGCGGTCCCATCACACACTAAACATGAAACAGAAAACCATTCACAGACCACATAACATTCCCGACCATGAACACAACACGCTACAAAAAAGTCACCAAACGTACGACACACAAAGACACACTCCAAGCACGCAACACCCAGCGCAGGACCGCCCACAAACACACCAGTCTCACAGCCCTCCACAGAGCAATACACACAGAACATACCCTACAAACAACAAAGTACCCAAACTGCACACCTCACAATCCCAACAGTCACAACACAGAAAGAACACAACACACGGGAAAAACACGCTCAGACACATAAACACTGCCATGCACATTAAGCCAGCAGACCACAGACATCAGAGCTAAAAACACACCGTAACGCAGTATGCAAAACGCAACACAACACAGAATACACACCCAATCACACAACAAACACCACAACCCATGCCCTACAGTATAAACAAAAGACGAACGACGCACTTCACACATGACACAAAACCCACAAACACAAAGGACCACACAGAAAGACGCACAACGCAAACATCGCACACAACACACACATTAAAAGAAACACATCAACACATTGCCGCAACACACAAAATAATACACAAATTACAGAGCAATACATCACACAACACACAAACATCACACACAATTTATACATCACACCTCATAACACACACAACAACCTGCAGTAACAACACAACACACAGACCGATGCAACCACTACATACCATACATAAAGCCACACGCTCAAGGAATAACCACAATAAACTTAAGTAAACTCCCACAAACACAAAGACAGAGGACACACACAAACTCAGCACGCTAAAAGCACAACAGATGAAACAACATACAGCACAAACATCACAGGACATAAAGGCACACGATTCTCAGACACCACGGTTAGCCATATACACACCACACACACAATGAGGTACACGACACGAGCAAAACCACATACAGATAACACGTGTCCCCTCACACACTTAATCAATCACACACACAGCCTCTCAAACACAGCCAAACACGTATCAGAATCACATATGCATCACACACAGAAAACATACAAAACCACATGAAAGCAAACAACCAAGAATAAAGGCAGATAGCACACTTTTCTAACACTGAACACCCCACTCACAACCGCACGCAGACACCCCACACGCATGTATACACGGGCACCTTTACGCAATGCACGCACAAACACACACACACACACACAACATAAAGTAAAAACACAACAGTCACAGGGCGCACACCAGACACAACAGAGCACATGTTTCTCCTAAAACACACAAGTCACATTTGCAAGAGTACATGCACCACGCACCGTGAGGAACACCAAACACAACCACACACAGGTGACATATCTCACTTCGCAAACATAACAAGCACCCTCACATCACAACTCAAACACAACCATACGCAAATCACAATCACACACGGAAAACACACACAAAACAAATCCCTAGGCAAAACACACACAACGCACAAAGAAGACAAAGAGCGCACATTGCATACACTACACTCTGCAAGCACAACCACGCACAGACACAAAACACGTACATCCTCACGCAGGAGCACAACGCAGAGCACACACACAACACAGAAACATGCGAAACAAGGGTCCCAAGACACAGACCACACACCTCAAGGCACATAACTGCTCACAAAACACACACGGAAAACACTGCACAGACTACGTACTGCACACACCATGAGACATACTGAACAAGCGAAACCGCACAGTCAACACTTCTGATATCACGTGCATAACTCAAACAGCCAAACACACACACACAACCTCTCTAACACAACCACACACAAATCACAAACTCCACACATAAGACGGACACAACACATACTAATAATCCACAGACTACTCCCTTATGACGCACTACACACAACACACACAGCCACAAGCAGGCAGTATAGAGCACACACAGGTGGACGCAGACAGCTCGAAAAATCACACCCAAAATACACACTCACAGAACACATCAGACGCAACGCAAAACTAACATCACACAGAATGCTCAAAATACAGAGACCACCCAACATCTATCCTGTATGTAACACACAGAAAGCATATAGACAGCACTCACACAACCCAGAACACAGTACACAACAGAAAGCAGAAAGACCAGACGCAGTACACATGAAACACGACGACGGAAGGCAGACAACAGAAACACAACACACACACAAACACCAACGGATAACTCATAAAAAATGACAAGATATACAACACACAAAGAACCACTCAGTGCACAGAACACACAGCTCACGACCACACCCATGACACATTGCACGCCACACAGAGAAAGTATGCAGAACAATGTACTCAACAAGCAGCAAAGAACCCATAACACACATTGTACATTCACAACACACACCACATATACAAGCACCAGTAGAACACTCATAAAAAATGACAAAATGTACAACACACAAGGAACCGCTCAATGCACACAACTCACAACCACGCACGTCACACATTGCACGCCACACGGAGAAAATTACACAGAGCAGTGAACTCGACACGCAGTAAAGATCCCACACCACACGTAGTACCTACTCTACACACACAACATGGACAACACACACAAAATAAACAAGGCCCACAGATCACAGTCAACACAAGCCCAAACACACAAGAACACACAGCACACACAGCACAGCCAAACGGAATACACACAGAATCACAACACAAACACCACAAATCATTCACTACCGCATATCAACAACAAATACAGCACACTACACGAAAGAATTCCAGAAAGCACAACACGCACGGATCAAACACGCACAATACACAGTAATAAACACAAAACACACAACGCACACAGCAAGACATAAAAAAAAAGAAGCAGAAACGACACACAACACACACAACACAACGCACACAAAATGTGCATCACAACAGCGCAGACAACACTCACTACATACAACACTCGCAGAACATACAACTCACCGGCCACACACAACACACATGGAGAGCGCCAACACAACACAATGCACACGAAAAACACCCACAACACGCCAAAGAGTTTACATACAACCTCTCAACACACAAACATCGCCTCACCCTAAACAACAAACACCACACACACCGAGCACATGACTGCACACAATACCCATGAACCACGGTTCTCAGAGTAAACACAACACACACAGTGATGGACACTGAACAAGCATGACCACACACAGTACACACATCACAAATTACACTCAATACTCAAACAGCGAACCCCACACACCACCTGTCAAACACAAACCCACGGTAATCACAACCACATGCAGAACCCGCACCACACACAACACATGCGAAATGACATGGAAGAAATACACAAACCACAAAAGAACACCGAATTTATTAAACACATTTCACAGACTGCACACACCACACAAACCACACATAAAACATACAGCACACAGGGCCTCACAGAACGCACAATGTGAAGCACACAACCTACATACAAAGCACGTCAGACAGAGCACACAATTAATATCCCACTCAACACGTAAAGCACACAGAGGACACAACACAAAGCACAATATGCCAAACAGATAAGGATACACCCAACACACATGCAACTGAGAGCACAATACGTTGCACATCACGGAACACACGTGCGGTCCCATCACACACTAAACATGAAACAGAAAACCATTCACAGACCACATAACATTCCCGACCATGAACACAACACGCTACAAATAGTCACCAAACGTACGACACACAAAGACACACTCCAAGCACGCAACACCCAGCGCAGGACCGCCCACAAACACACCAGTCTCACAGCCCTCCACAGAGCAATACACACAGAACATACCCTACAAACAACAAAGTACCCAAACTGCACACCTCACAATCGCAACAGTCACAACACAGAAAGAACACAACACACGGGAAACACACGCTCAGACACATAAACACTGCCATGCATATTAAGCCAGCAGACCACAGACATCAGAGCTAAAAACACACAATAACGCAGCACGCAAAACGCAACACAACACAGAATACACACCCAATCACACAACAAACACCACAACCCATGCACTACAGTATAAACAAAAGACGAACGACGCACTTCACACATGACACAAAACCCACAAACTCAAAGGACCACACAGAAAGACGCACAACGCAAACATCGCACACAACACACACATTAAAAGAAACACATCAACACATTGCCTCAACACACAAAATAATACACAAATTACAGAGCAATACATCACACAACACACAAACATCACACACAATTTATACATCACACCTCATAACACACACAACACCCTGCAGTAACAACACAACACACAGACCGATGCAACCACTACATACCATACATAAAGCCACACGCTCAAGGAATAACCACAATAAACTTAAGTAAACTCCCACAAACACAAAGACAGAGGACACACACAAACTCAGCACGCTAAAAGCACAACAGATGAAACAACATACAGCACAAACATCACAGGACATAAAGGCACACAATTCTCAGACACCACGATTAGCCATATACACACCACACACACAATGAGGTACACGACACGAGCAAAACCACATACAGATAACACGTGTCCCCTCACACACTTAATCAATCACACACACAGCCTCTCAAACACAGCCAAACACGTATCAGAATCACATATGCATCACACACAGAAAACATACAAAACCACATGAAAGCAAACAACCAAGAATAAAGGCAGATAGCACACTTTTCTAACACTGAACACCCCACTCACAACCGCACGCAGACACCCCACACGCATGTATACACGGGCACCTTTACGCAATGCGCGCACAAACACACACACACACACAACATAAAGTAAAAACACAACAGTCACAGGGCGCACACCAGACACAACAGAGCACATGTTTCTCCTAAAACACACAAGTCACATTTGCAAGAGTACATGCACCACGCACCGTGAGGAACACCAAACACAACCACACACAGGTGACATATCTCACTTCGCAAACATAACAAGCACCCTCACATCACAACTCAAACACAACCATACGCAAATCACAATCACACACGGAAAACACACACAAAACAAATCCCTGGGCAAAACACACACAACCCACAAAGAAGACAAAGAGCGCACATTGCATACACTACACTCTGCAAGCACAACCACGCACAGACACAAAACACGTACATCCTCACGCAGGAGCACAACGCAGAGCACACACACAACACAGAAACACGCGAAACAAGAGTCCCAAGACACAGACCACACACCTCAAGGCACATAACTGCTCACAAAACACACACGGAAAGCATTGCACAGACTACGTACTGAACACACCATGAGACATACTGAACAAGCGAAACCGCACAGTCAACACTTCTGATATCACGTGCATAACTCAAACAGCCAAACACACACACACAACCTCTCTAACACAACCACACACAAATCACAAACTCCACACATAAAACGGACACAACACATACTAATAATCCACAGACTACTCCCTTATGAAGCACTACACACAACACACACAGCCACAAGCAGGCAGTATAGAGCACACACAGGTGCATGCAGAAAGCTCGAAAAATCACACCCAAAATACACACTCACAGAACACATCAGACGCAACGCAAAACTAACATCACACAGAATGCTCAAAATACAGAGACCACCCAACATCTATCCTGTATGTAACACACAGAAAGCATATAGACAGCACTCACACAACCCAGAACACAGTACACAACAGAAAACAGAAAGACCAGACGCAGTACACATGAAACACGACGACGGAAGGCAGACAACAGAAACACAACACACACACAAACACCAACGGATAACTCATAAAAAATGACAAGATATACAACACACAAAGAACCACTCAGTGCACAGAACACACAGCTCACGACCACACCCATGACACATTGCACGCCACACAGAGAAAGTATGCAGAACAATGTACTCAACAAGCAGCAAAGAACCCATAACACACATTGTACATTCACAACACACACCACATATACAAGCACCAGTAGAACACTCATAAAAAATGACAAAATGTACAACACACAAGGAACCGCTCAATGCACACAACTCACAACCACGCACGTCACACATTGCACGCCACACGGAGAAAATTACACAGAGCAGTGAACTCGACACGCAGTAAAGATCCCACACCACACGTAGTACCTACTCTACACACACAACATGGACAACACACACAAAATAAACAAGGCCCACAGATCACAGTCAACACAAGCCCAAACACACAAGAACACACAGCACACACAGCACAGCCAAACGGAATACACACAGAATCACAACACAAACACCACAAATCATTCACTACCGCATATCAACCACAAATACAGCACACTACACGAAAGAATTCCAGAAAGCACAACACGCACGGATCAAACACGCACAATACACAGTAATAAACACAAAACACACAACGCACACAGCAAGACATGAAAAAAAAGAAGCAGAAACGACACACAACACACACAACACAACGCACACAAAATGTGCATCACAACAGCGCAGACAACACTCACTACATACAACACTCGCAGAACATACAACTCACCGGCCACACACAACACACATGGAGAGCGCCAACACAACACAACGCACACGAAAAACACCCACAACACGCCAAAGAGTTTACATACAACCTCTCAACACACAAACATCGCCTCACCCTAAACAACAAACACCACACACACCGAGCACATGACTGCACACAATACCCATGAACCACGGTTCTCAGAGTAAACACAACACACACAGTGAGGGACACTGAACAAGCATGACCACACACAGTACACACATCACAAATTACACTCAATACTCAAACAGCGAACCCCACACACCACCTGTCAAACACAAACCCACGGTAATCACAACCACATGCAGAACCCGCACCACACACAACACATGCGAAATGACATGGAAGAAATACACAAACCACAAAAGAACACCGAATTTATTAAACACATTTCACAGACTGCACACACCACACAAACCACACATAAAACATACAGCACACAGGGCCTCACAGAACGCACAATGCAAAGCACACAACCTACATACAAAGCACGTCAGACAGAGCACACAATTAATATCCCACTCAACACGTAAAGCACACAGAGGACACAACACAAAGCACAATATGCCAAACAGATTAGGATACACCCAACACACATGCAACTGAGAGCACAATACGTTGCACATCACGGAACACACGTGCGGTCCCATCACACACTAAACATGAAACAGAAAACCATTCACAGACCACATAACATTCCCGACCATGAACACAACATGCTACAAAAAAGTCACCAAACGTACGACACACAAAGACACACTCCAAGCACGCAACACCCAGCGCAGGACCGCCCACAAACACACCAGTCTCACAGCCCTCCACAGAGCAATACACACAGAACATACCCTACAAACAACAAAGTACCCAAACTGCACACCTCACAATCCCAACAGTCACAACACAGAAAGAACACAACACACGGGAAACACACGCTCAGACACATAAACACTGCCATGCACATTAAGCCAGCAGACCACAGACATCAGAGCTAAAAACACACCGTAACGCAGTATGCAAAACGCAACACAACACAGAATACACACCCAATCACACAACAAACACCACAACCCATGCCCTACAGTATAAACAAAAGACGAACGACGCACTTCACACATGACACAAAACCCACAAACACAAAGGACCACACAGAAAGACGCACAACGCAAACATCACACACAACACACACATTAAAAGAAACACATCAACACATTG
Source organism: Manis pentadactyla (assembly GCF_030020395.1). Classification (NCBI taxonomy): domain Eukaryota; kingdom Metazoa; phylum Chordata; class Mammalia; order Pholidota; family Manidae; genus Manis; species Manis pentadactyla. The sequence continues at coordinate 114,965,383 of NC_080022.1, forward strand.
CCACAACACACAAAATAATACACAAATTACAGAGCAATACATCACACAACACACAAACATCACACACAATTTATACATCACACCTCATAACACACACAACAACCTGCAGTAACAACACAACACACAGACCGATGCAACCACTACATACCATACATAAAGCCACACGCTCAAGGAATAACCACAATAAACTTAAGTAAACTCCCACAAACACAAAGACAGAGGACACACACAAACTCAGCACGCTAAAAGCACAACAGATGAAACAACATACAGCACAAACATCACAGGACATAAAGGCACACGATTCTCAGACACCACGGTTAGCCATATACACACCACACACACAATGAGGTACACGACACGAGCAAAACCACATACAGATAACACGTGTCCCCTCACACACTTAATCAATCACACACACAGCCTCTCAAACACAGCCAAACACGTATCAGAATCACATATGCATCACACACAGAAAACATACAAAACCACATGAAAGCAAACAACCAAGAATAAAGGCAGATAGCACACTTTTCTAACACTGAACACCCCACTCACAACCGCACGCAGACACCCCACACGCATGTATACACGGGCACCTTTACGCAATGCACGCACAAACACACACACACACACACAACATAAAGTAAAAACACAACAGTCACAGGGCGCACACCAGACACAACAGAGCACATGTTTCTCCTAAAACACACAAGTCACATTTGCAAGAGTACATGCACCACGCACCGTGAGGAACACCAAACACAACCACACACAGGTGACATATCTCACTTCGCAAACATAACAAGCACCCTCACATCACAACTCAAACACAACCATACGCAAATCACAATCACACACGGAAAACACACACAAAACAAATCCCTAGGCAAAACACACACAACGCACAAAGAAGACAAAGAGCGCACATTGCATACACTACACTCTGCAAGCACAACCACGCACAGACACAAAACACGTACATCCTCACGCAGGAGCACAACGCAGAGCACACACACAACACAGAAACATGCGAAACAAGGGTCCCAAGACACAGACCACACACCTCAAGGCACATAACTGCTCACAAAACACACACGGAAAACACTGCACAGACTACGTACTGCACACACCATGAGACATACTGAACAAGCGAAACCGCACAGTCAACACTTCTGATATCACGTGCATAACTCAAACAGCCAAACACACACACACAACCTCTCTAACACAACCACACACAAATCACAAACTCCACACATAAGACGGACACAACACATACTAATAATCCACAGACTACTCCCTTATGACGCACTACACACAACACACACAGCCACAAGCAGGCAGTATAGAGCACACACAGGTGGACGCAGACAGCTCGAAAAATCACACCCAAAATACACACTCACAGAACACATCAGACGCAACGCAAAACTAACATCACACAGAATGCTCAAAATACAGAGACCACCCAACATCTATCCTGTATGTAACACACAGAAAGCATATAGACAGCACTCACACAACCCAGAACACAGTACACAACAGAACGCAGAAAGACCAGACGCAGTACACATGAAACACGACGACGGAAGGCAGACAACAGAAACACAACACACACACAAACACCAACGGATAACTCATAAAAAATGACAAGATATACAACACACAAAGAACCACTCAGTGCACAGAACACACAGCTCACGACCACACCCATGACACATTGCACGCCACACAGAGAAAGTATGCAGAACAATGTACTCAACAAGCAGCAAAGAACCCATAACACACATTGTACATTCACAACACACACCACATATACAAGCACCAGTAGAACACTCATAAAAAATGACAAAATGTACAACACACAAGGAACCGCTCAATGCACACAACTCACAACCACGCACGTCACACATTGCACGCCACACGGAGAAAATTACACAGAGCAGTGAACTCGACACGCAGTAAAGATCCCACACCACCCGTAGTACCTACTCTACACACACAACATGGACAACACACACAAAATAAACAAGGCCCACAGATCACAGTCAACACAAGCCCAAACACACAAGAACACACAGCACACACAGCACAGCCAAACGGAATACACACAGAATCACAACACAAACACCACAAATCATTCACTACCGCATATCAACCACAAATACAGCACACTACACGAAAGAATTCCAGAAAGCACAACACGCACGGATCAAACACGCACAATACACAGTAATAAACACATAACACACAACGCACACAGCAAGACATAAAAAAAAGAAGCAGAAACGACACACAGCACACACAACACAACACACACAAAATGTGCATCACAACAGCGCAGACAACACTCACTACATACAACACTCGCAGAACATACAACACACCGGCCACACACAACACACATGGAGAGCACCAACACAACACATACAACGCACACGAAAAACACCCACAACACGCCAAAGAGTTTACATACAACCTCTCAACACACAAACATCGCCTCACCCTAAACAACAAACCCCACACACACCGAGCACATGACTGCACACAATACCCATGAACCACGGTTCTCAGAGTAAACACAACACACACAGTGAGGGACACTGACCAAGCATGACCACACACAGTACACACATCACAAATTACACTCAATACTCAAACAGCGAACCCCACACACCACCTGTCAAACACAAACCCACGGTAATCACAACCACATGCAGAACCCGCACCACACACAACACATGCGAAATGACATGGAAGAAATACACAAACCACAAAAGAACACCGAATTTATGAAACACATTTCACAGACTGCACACACCACACAAAACACACATGAAACATACAGCACACAGGGCCTCACAGAACGCACAATGCGAAGCACACAACCTACATACAAAGCACGTCAGACAGAGCACACAATTAATATCCCACTCAACACGTAAAGCACACAGAGGACACAACACAAAGCACAATATGCCAAACAGATTAGGATACACCCAACACACATGCAACTGAGAGCACAATACGTTGCACATCACGGAACACACGTGCGGTCCCATCACACACTAAACATGAAACAGAAAACCATTCACAGACCACATAACATTCCCGACCATGAACACAACACGCTACAAAAAAGTCACCAAACGTACGACACACAAAGACACACTCCAAGCACGCAACACCCAGCGCAGGACCGCCCACAAACACACCAGTCTCACAGCCCTCCACAGAGCAATACACACAGAACATACCGTACAAACAACAAAGTACCCAAACTGCACACCTCACAATCGCAACAGTCACAACACAGAAAGAACACAACACACGGGAAACACACGCTCAGACACATAAACACTGCCATGCACATTAAGCCAGCAGACCACAGACATCAGAGCTAAAAACACACCATAACGCAGCATGCAAAACGCAACACAACACAGAATACACACCCAATCACACAACAAACACCACAACCCATGCCCTACAGTATAAACAAAAGACGAACGACGCACTTCACACATGACACAAAACCCACAAACACAAAGGACCACACAGAAAGACGCACAACGCAAACATCGCACACAACACACACATTAAAAGAAACACATCAACACATTGCCGCAACACACAAAATAATACACAAATTACAGAGCAATACATCACACAACACACAAACATCACACACAATTTATACATCACACCTCATAACACACACAACAACCTGCAGTAACAACACAACACACAGACCGATGCAACCACTACATACCATACATAAAGCCACACGCTCAAGGAATAACCACAATAAACTTAAGTAAACTCCCACAAACACAAAGACAGAGGACACACACAAACTCAGCACGCTAAAAGCACAACAGATGAAACAACATACAGCACAAACATCACAGGACATAAAGGCACACGATTCTCAGACACCACGGTTAGCCATATACACACCACACACACAATGTGGTACACGACACGAGCAAAACCACATACAGATAACACGTGTCCCCTCACACACTTAATCAATCACACACACAGCCTCTCAAACACAGCCAAACACGTATCAGAATCACATATGCATCACACACAGAAAACATACAAAACCACATGAAAGCAAACAACCAAGAATAAAGGCAGATAGCACACTTTTCTAACACTGAACACCCCACTCACAACCGCACGCAGACACCCCACACGCATGTATACACGGGCACCTTTACGCAATGCGCGCACAAACACACACACACACACAACATAAAGTAAAAACACAACAGTCACAGGGCGCACACCAGACACAACAGAGCACATGTTTCTCCTAAAACACACAAGTCACATTTGCAAGAGTACATGCACCACGCACCGTGAGGAACACCAAACACAACCACACACAGGTGACATATCTCACTTCGCAAACATAACAAGCACCCTCACATCACAACTCAAACACAACCATACGCAAATCACAATCACATACGGAAAACACACACAAAACAAATCCCTAGGCAAAACACACACAACCCACAAAGAAGACAAAGAGCGCACATTGCATACACTACACTCTGCAAGCACAACCACGCACAGACACAAAACACGTACATCCTCACGCAGGAGCACAACGCAGAGCACACACACAACACAGAAACATGCGAAACAAGGGTCCCAAGACACAGACCACACACCTCAAGGCACATAACTGCTCACAAAACACACACGGAAAACACTGCACAGACTACGTACTGCACACACCATGAGACATACTGAACAAGCGAAACCGCACAGTCAACACTTCTGATATCACGTGCATAACTCAAACAGCCAAACACACACACACAACCTCTCTAACACAACCACACACAAATCACAAACTCCACACATAAGACGGACACAACACATACTAATAATCCACAGACTACTCCCCTATGACGCACTACACACAACACACACAGCCACAAGCAGGCAGTATAGAGCACACACAGGTGCACGCAGACAGCTCGAAAAATCACACCCAAAATACACACTCACAGAACACATCAGACGCAACGCAAAACTAACATCACACAGAATGCTCAAAATACAGAGACCACCCAACATCTATCCTGTATGTAACACACAGAAAGCATATAGACAGCGCTCACACAACCCAGAACACAGGACACAACAGAAAGCAGAAAGACCAGACGCAGTACACATGAAACACGATGACGGAAGGCAGACAACAGAAACACAACACACACACAAACACCAACGGATAACTCATAAAAAATGACAAGATATACAACACACAAAGAACCACTCAGTGCACAGAACACACAGCTCACGACCACACCCATGACACATTGCACGCCACACAGAGAAAGTATGCAGAACAATGTACTCAACAAGCAGCAAAGGACCCATAACACACATTGTACATTCACAACACACACCACATATACAAGCACCAGTAGAACACTCATAAAAAATGACAAAATGTACAACACACAAGGAACCGCTCAATGCACACAACTCACAACCACGCACGTCACACATTGCACGCCACACGGAGAAAATTACACAGAGCAGTGAACTCGACACGCAGTAAAGATCCCACACCACCCGTAGTACCTACTCTACACACACAACATGGACAACACACACAAAATAAACAAGGCCCACAGATCACAGTCAACACAAGCCCAAACACACAAGAACACACAGCACACACAGCACAGCCAAAGGGAATACACACAGAATCACAACACAAACACCACAAATCATTCACTGCCGCATATCAACCACAAATACAGCACACTACACGAAAGAATTCCAGAAAGCACAACACGCACGGATCAAACACGCACAATACACAGTAATAAACACATAACACACAACGCACACAGCAAGACATAAAAAAAAGAAGCAGAAACGACACACAGCACACACAACACAACACACACAAAATGTGCATCACAACAGCGCAGACAACACTCACTACATACAACACTCGCAGAACATACAACACACCGGCCACACACAACACACATGGAGAGCGCCAACACAACACATACAACGCACACGAAAAACACCCACAACACGCCAAAGAGTTTACATACAACCTCTCAACACACAAACATCGCCTCACCCTAAACAACAAACCCCACACACACCGAGCACATGACTGCACACAATACCCATGAACCACGGTTCTCAGAGTAAACACAACACACACAGTGAGGGACACTGACCAAGCATGACCACACACAGTACACACATCACAAATTACACTCAATACTCAAACAGCGAACCCCACACACCACCTGTCAAACACAAACCCACGGTAATCACAACCACATGCAGAACCCGCACCACACACAACACATGCGAAATGACATGGAAGAAATACACAAACCACAAAAGAACACCGAATTTATGAAACACATTTCACAGACTCCACACACCACACAAAACACACATAAAACATACAGCACACAGGGCCTCACAGAACGCACAATGCGAAGCACACAACCTACATACAAAGCACGTCAGACAGAGCACACAATTAATATCCCACTCAACACGTAAAGCACACAGAGGACACAACACAAAGCACAATATGCCAAACAGATTAGGATACACCCAACACACATGCAACTGAGAGCACAATACGTTGCACATCACGGAACACACGTGCGGTCCCATCACACACTAAACATGAAACAGAAAACCATTCACAGACCACATAACATTCCCGACCATGAACACAACATGCTACAAAAAAGTCACCAAACGTACGACACACAAAGACACACTCCAAGCACGCAACACCCAGCGCAGGACCGCCCACAAACACACCAGTCTCACAGCCCTCCACAGAGCAATACACACAGAACATACCCTACAAACAACAAAGTACCCAAACTGCACACCTCACAATCGCAACAGTCACAACACAGAAAGAACACAACACACGGGAAACACACGCTCAGACACATAAACACTGCCATGCACATTAAGCCAGCAGACCACAGACATCAGAGCTAAAAACACACCATAACGCAGTACGCAAAACGCAACACAACACAGAATACACACCCAATCACACAACAAACACCACAACCCATGCCCTACAGTATAAACAAAAGACGAACGACGCACTTCACACACGACACAAAACCCACAAACACAAAGGACCACACAGAAAGACGCACAACGCAAACATCGCACACAACACACACATTAAAAGAAACACATCAACACATTGCCGCAACACACAAAATAATACACAAATTACAGAGCAATACATCACACAACACACAAACATCACACACAATTTATACATCACACCTCATAACACACACAACAACCTGCAGTAACAACACAACACACAGACCGATGCAACCACTACATACCATACATAAAGCCACACGCTCAAGGAATAACCACAATAAACTTAAGTAAACTCCCACAAACACAAAGACAGAGGACACACACAAACTCAGCACGCTAAAAGCACAACAGATGAAACAACATACAGCACAAACATCACAGGACATAAAGGCACACGATTCTCAGACACCACGGTTAGCCATATACACACCACACACACAATGAGGTACACGACACGAGCAAAACCACATACAGATAACACGTGTCCCCTCACACACTTAATCAATCACACACACAGCCTCTCAAACACAGCCAAACACGTATCAGAATCACATATGCATCACACACAGAAAACATACAAAACCACATGAAAGCAAACAACCAAGAATAAAGGCAGATAGCACACTTTTCTAACACTGAACACCCCACTCACAACCGCACGCAGACACCCCACACGCATGTATACACGGGCACCTTTACGCAATGCGCGCACAAACACACACACACACACAACATAAAGTAAAAACACAACAGTCACAGGGCGCACACCAGACACAACAGAGCACATGTTTCTCCTAAAACACACAAGTCACATTTGCAAGAGTACATGCACCACGCACCGTGAGGAACACCAAACACAACCACACACAGGTGACATATCTCACTTCGCAAACATAACAAGCACCCTCACATCACAACTCAAACACAACCATACGCAAATCACAATCACATACGGAAAACACACACAAAACAAATCCCTAGGCAAAACACACACAACCCACAAAGAAGACAAAGAGCGCACATTGCATACACTACACCCTGCAAGCACAACCACGCACAGACACAAAACACGTACATCCTCACGCAGGAGCACAACGCAGAGCACACACACAACACAGAAACACACGAAACAAGGGTCCCAAGACACAGACCACACACCTCAAGGCACATAACTGCTCACAAAACACACACGGAAAACACTGCACAGACTACGTACTGCACACACCATGAGACATACTGAACAAGCGAAACCGCACAGTCAACACTTCTGATATCACGTGCATAACTCAAACAGCCAAACACACACACAACCTCTCTAACACAACCACACACAAATCACAAACTCCACACATAAGACGGACACAACACATACTAATAATCCACAGACTACTCCCCTATGACGCACTACACACAACACACACAGCCACAAGCAGGCAGTATAGAGCACACACAGGTGCACGCAGACAGCTCGAAAAATCACACCCAAAATACACACTCACAGAACACATCAGACGCAACGCAAAACTAACATCACACAGAATGCTCAAAATACAGAGACCACCCAACATCTATCCTGTATGTAACACACAGAAAGCATATAGACAGCGCTCACACAACCCAGAACACAGTACACAACAGAAAGCAGAAAGACCAGACGCAGTACACATGAAACACGACGACGGAAGGCAGACAACAGAAACACAACACACACACAAACACCAACGGATAACTCATAAAAAATGACAAGATATACAACACACAAAGAACCACTCAGTGCACAGAACACACAGCTCACGACCACACCCATGACACATTGCACGCCACACAGAGAAAGTATGCAGAACAATGTACTCAACAAGCAGCAAAGAACCCATAACACACATTGTACATTCACAACACACACCACATATACAAGCACCAGTAGAACACTCATAAAAAATGACAAAATGTACAACACACAAGGAACCGCTCAATGCACACAACTCACAACCACGCACGTCACACATTGCACGCCACACGGAGAAAATTACACAGAGCAGTGAACTCGACACGCAGTAAAGATCCCACACCACACGTAGTACCTACTCTACACACACAACATGGACAACACACACAAAATAAACAAGGCCCACAGATCACAGTCAACACAAGCCCAAACACACAAGAACACACAGCACACACAGCACAGCCAAACGGAATACACACAGAATCACAACACAAACCCCACAAATCATTCACTACCGCATATCAACCACAAATACAGCACACTACACGAAAGAATTCCAGAAAGCACAACACGCACGGATCAAACACGCACAATACACAGTAATAAACACATAACACACAACGCACACAGCAAGACATAAAAAAAAGAAGCAGAAACGACACACAGCACACACAACACAACACACACAAAATGTGCATCACAACAGCGCAGACAACACTCACTACATACAACACTCGCAGAACATACAACACACCGGCCACACACAACACACATGGAGAGCGCCAACACAACACATACAATGCACACGAAAAACACCCACAACACGCCAAAGAGTTTACATACAACCTCTCAACACACAAACATCGCCTCACCCTAAACAACAAACCCCACACACACCGAGCACATGACTGCACACAATACCCATGAACCACGGTTCTCAGAGTAAACACAACACACACAGTGAGGGACACTGACCAAGCATGACCACACACAGTACACACATCACAAATTACACTCAATACTCAAACAGCGAACCCCACACACCACCTGTCAAACACAAACCCACGGTAATCACAACCACATGCAGAACCCGCACCACACACAACACATGCGAAATGACATGGAAGAAATACACAAACCACAAAAGAACACCGAATTTATGAAACACATTTCACAGACTGCACACACCACACAAAACACACATAAAACATACAGCACACAGGGCCTCACAGAACGCACAATGCGAAGCACACAACCTACATACAAAGCACGTCAGACAGAGCACACAATTAATATCCCACTCAACACGTAAAGCACACAGAGGACACAACACAAAGCACAATATGCCAAACAGATTAGGATACACCCAACACACATGCAACTGAGAGCACAATACGTTGCACATCACGGAACACACGTGCGGTCCCATCACACACTAAACATGAAACAGAAAACCATTCACAGACCACATAACATTCCCGACCATGAACACAACATGCTACAAAAAAGTCACCAAACGTACGACACACAAAGACACACTCCAAGCACGCAACACCCAGCGCAGGACCGCCCACAAACACACCAGTCTCACAGCCCTCCACAGAGCAATACACACAGAACATACCCTACAAACAACAAAGTACCCAAACTGCACACCTCACAATCGCAACAGTCACAACACAGAAAGAACACAACACACGGGAAACACACGCTCAGACACATAAACACTGCCATGCACATTAAGCCAGCAGACCACAGACATCAGAGCTAAAAACACACCATAACGCAGTATGCAAAACGCAACACAACACAGAATACACACCCAATCACACAACAAACACCACAACCCATGCCCTACAGTATAAACAAAAGACGAACGACGCACTTCACACATGACACAAAACCCACAAACACAAAGGACCATACAGAAAGACACACAACGCAAACATCGCACACAACACACACATTAAAAGAAACACATCAACACATTGCCGCAACACACAAAATAATACACAAATTACAGAGCAATACATCACACAACACACAAACATCACACACAATTTATACATCACACCTCATAACACACACAACAACCTGCAGTAACAACACAACACACAGACCGATGCAACCACTACATACCATACATAAAGCCACACGCTCAAGGAATAACCACAATAAACTTAAGTAAACTCCCACAAACACAAAGACAGAGGACACACACAAACTCAGCACGCTAAAAGCACAACAGATGAAACAACATACAGCACAAACATCACAGGACATAAAGGCACACGATTCTCAGACACCACGGTTAGCCATATACACACCACACACACAATGAGGTACACGACACGAGCAAAACCACATACAGATAACACGTGTCCCCTCACACACTTAATCAATCACACACACAGCCTCTCAAACACAGCCAAACACGTATCAGAATCACATATGCATCACACACAGAAAACATACAAAACCACATGAAAGCAAACAACCAAGAATAAAGGCAGATAGCACACTTTTCGAACACTGAACACCCCACTCACAACCGCACGCAGACACCCCACACGCATGTATACACGGGCACCTTTACGCAATGCGCGCACAAACACACACACACACACAACATAAAGTAAAAACACAACAGTCACAGGGCGCACACCAGACACAACAGAGCACATGTTTCTCCTAAAACACACAAGTCACATTTGCAAGAGTACATGCACCACGCACCGTGAGGAACACCAAACACAACCACACACAGGTGACATATCTCACTTCGCAAACATAACAAGCACCCTCACATCACAACTCAAACACAACCATACGCAAATCACAATCACATACGGAAAACACACACAAAACAAATCCCTAGGCAAAACACACACAACCCACAAAGAAGACAAAGAGCGCACATTGCATACACTACACCCTGCAAGCACAACCACGCACAGACACAAAACACGTACATCCTCACGCAGGAGCACAACGCAGAGCACACACACAACACAGAAACACACGAAACAAGGGTCCCAAGACACAGACCACACACCTCAAGGCACATAACTGCTCACAAAACACACACGGAAAACACTGCACAGACTACGTACTGCACACACCATGAGACATACTGAACAAGCGAAACCGCACAGTCAACACTTCTGATATCACGTGCATAACTCAAACAGCCAAACACACACACAACCTCTCTAACACAACCACACACAAATCACAAACTCCACACATAAGACGGACACAACACATACTAATAATCCACAGACTACTCCCCTATGACGCACTACACACAACACACACAGCCACAAGCAGGCAGTATAGAGCACACACAGGTGCACGCAGACAGCTCGAAAAATCACACCCAAAATACACACTCACAGAACACATCAGACGCAACGCAAAACTAACATCACACAGAATGCTCAAAATACAGAGACCACCCAACATCTATCCTGTATGTAACACACAGAAAGCATATAGACAGCGCTCACACAACCCAGAACACAGTACACAACAGAAAGCAGAAAGACCAGACGCAGTACACATGAAACACGACGACGGAAGGCAGACAACAGAAACACAACACACACACAAACACCAACGGATAACTCATAAAAAATGACAAGATATACAACACACAAAGAACCACTCAGTGCACAGAACACACAGCTCACGACCACACCCATGACACATTGCACGCCACACAGAGAAAGTATGCAGAACAATGTACTCAACAAGCAGCAAAGAACCCATAACACACATTGTACATTCACAACACACACCACATATACAAGCACCAGTAGAACACTCATAAAAAATGACAAAATGTACAACACACAAGGAACCGCTCAATGCACACAACTCACAACCACGCACGTCACACATTGCACGCCACACGGAGAAAATTACACAGAGCAGTGAACTCGACACGCAGTAAAGATCCCACACCACACGTAGTACCTACTCTACACACACAACATGGACAACACACACAAAATAAACAAGGCCCACAGATCACAGTCAACACAAGCCCAAACACACAAGAACACACAGCACACACAGCACAGCCAAACGGAATACACACAGAATCACAACACAAACACCACAAATCATTCACTACCGCATATCAACCACAAATACAGCACACTACACGAAAGAATTCCAGAAAGCACAACACGCACGGATCAAACACGCACAATACACAGTAATAAACACATAACACACAACGCACACAGCAAGACATAAAAAAAAGAAGCAGAAACGACACACAGCACACACAACACAACACACACAAAATGTGCATCACAACAGCGCAGACAACACTCACTACATACAACACTCGCAGAACATACAACACACCGGCCACACACAACACACATGGAGAGCGCCAACACAACACATACAATGCACACGAAAAACACCCACAACACGCCAAAGAGTTTACATACAACCTCTCAACACACAAACATCGCCTCACCCTAAACAACAAACCCCACACACACCGAGCACATGACTGCACACAATACCCATGAACCACGGTTCTCAGAGTAAACACAACACACACAGTGAGGGACACTGACCAAGCATGACCACACACAGTACACACATCACAAATTACACTCAATACTCAAACAGCGAACCCCACACACCACCTGTCAAACACAAACCCACGGTAATCACAACCACATGCAGAACCCGCACCACACACAACACATGCGAAATGACATGGAAGAAATACACAAACCACAAAAGAACACCGAATTTATGAAACACATTTCACAGACTGCACACACCACACAAAACACACATAAAACATACAGCACACAGGGCCTCACAGAACGCACAATGCGAAGCACACAACCTACATACAAAGCACGTCAGACAGAGCACACAATTAATATCCCACTCAACACGTAAAGCACACAGAGGACACAACACAAAGCACAATATGCCAAACAGATTAGGATACACCCAACACACATGCAACTGAGAGCACAATACGTTGCACATCACGGAACACACGTGCGGTCCCATCACACACTAAACATGAAACAGAAAACCATTCACAGACCACATAACATTCCCGACCATGAACACAACATGCTACAAAAAAGTCACCAAACGTACGACACACAAAGACACACTCCAAGCACGCAACACCCAGCGCAGGACCGCCCACAAACACACCAGTCTCACAGCCCTCCACAGAGCAATACACACAGAACATACCCTACAAACAACAAAGTACCCAAACTGCACACCTCACAATCGCAACAGTCACAACACAGAAAGAACACAACACACGGGAAACACACGCTCAGACACATAAACACTGCCATGCACATTAAGCCAGCAGACCACAGACATCAGAGCTAAAAACACACCATAACGCAGTATGCAAAACGCAACACAACACAGAATACACACCCAATCACACAACAAACACCACAACCCATGCCCTACAGTATAAACAAAAGACGAACGACGCACTTCACACATGACACAAAACCCACAAACACAAAGGACCATACAGAAAGACACACAACGCAAACATCGCACACAACACACACATTAAAAGAAACACATCAACACATTGCCGCAACACACAAAATAATACACAAATTACAGAGCAATACATCACACAACACACAAACATCACACACAATTTATACATCACACCTCATAACACACACAACAACCTGCAGTAACAACACAACACACAGACCGATGCAACCACTACATACCATACATAAAGCCACACGCTCAAGGAATAACCACAATAAACTTAAGTAAACTCCCACAAACACAAAGACAGAGGACACACACAAACTCAGCACGCTAAAAGCACAACAGATGAAACAACATACAGCACAAACATCACAGGACATAAAGGCACACGATTCTCAGACACCACGGTTAGCCATATACACACCACACACACAATGAGGTACACGACACGAGCAAAACCACATACAGATAACACGTGTCCCCTCACACACTTAATCAATCACACACACAGCCTCTCAAACACAGCCAAACACGTATCAGAATCACATATGCATCACACACAGAAAACATACAAAACCACATGAAAGCAAACAACCAAGAATAAAGGCAGATAGCACACTTTTCGAACACTGAACACCCCACTCACAACCGCACGCAGACACCCCACACGCATGTATACACGGGCACCTTTACGCAATGCGCGCACAAACACACACACACACACAACATAAAGTAAAAACACAACAGTCACAGGGCGCACACCAGACACAACAGAGCACATGTTTCTCCTAAAACACACAAGTCACATTTGCAAGAGTACATGCACCACGCACCGTGAGGAACACCAAACACAACCACACACAGGTGACATATCTCACTTCGCAAACATAACAAGCACCCTCACATCACAACTCAAACACAACCATACGCAAATCACAATCACATACGGAAAACACACACAAAACAAATCCCTAGGCAAAACACACACAACCCACAAAGAAGACAAAGAGCGCACATTGCATACACTACACCCTGCAAGCACAACCACGCACAGACACAAAACACGTACATCCTCACGCAGGAGCACAACGCAGAGCACACACACAACACAGAAACACACGAAACAAGGGTCCCAAGACACAGACCACACACCTCAAGGCACATAACTGCTCACAAAACACACACGGAAAACACTGCACAGACTACGTACTGCACACACCATGAGACATACTGAACAAGCGAAACCGCACAGTCAACACTTCTGATATCACGTGCATAACTCAAACAGCCAAACACACACACAACCTCTCTAACACAACCACACACAAATCACAAACTCCACACATAAGACGGACACAACACATACTAATAATCCACAGACTACTCCCCTATGACGCACTACACACAACACACACAGCCACAAGCAGGCAGTATAGAGCACACACAGGTGCACGCAGACAGCTCGAAAAATCACACCCAAAATACACACTCACAGAACACATCAGACGCAACGCAAAACTAACATCACACAGAATGCTCAAAATACAGAGACCACCCAACATCTATCCTGTATGTAACACACAGAAAGCATATAGACAGCGCTCACACAACCCAGAACACAGTACACAACAGAAAGCAGAAAGACCAGACGCAGTACACATGAAACACGACGACGGAAGGCAGACAACAGAAACACAACACACACACAAACACCAACGGATAACTCATAAAAAATGACAAGATATACAACACACAAAGAACCACTCAGTGCACAGAACACACAGCTCACGACCACACCCATGACACATTGCACGCCACACAGAGAAAGTATGCAGAACAATGTACTCAACAAGCAGCAAAGAACCCATAACACACATTGTACATTCACAACACACACCACATATACAAGCACCAGTAGAACACTCATAAAAAATGACAAAATGTACAACACACAAGGAACCGCTCAATGCACACAACTCACAACCACGCACGTCACACATTGCACGCCACACGGAGAAAATTACACAGAGCAGTGAACTCGACACGCAGTAAAGATCCCACACCACACGTAGTACCTACTCTACACACACAACATGGACAACACACACAAAATAAACAAGGCCCACAGATCACAGTCAACACAAGCCCAAACACACAAGAACACACAGCACACACAGCACAGCCAAACGGAATACACACAGAATCACAACACAAACACCACAAATCATTCACTACCGCATATCAACCACAAATACAGCACACTACACGAAAGAATTCCAGAAAGCACAACACGCACGGATCAAACACGCACAATACACAGTAATAAACACATAACACACAACGCACACAGCAAGACATAAAAAAAAGAAGCAGAAACGACACACAGCACACACAACACAACACACACAAAATGTGCATCACAACAGCGCAGACAACACTCACTACATACAACACTCGCAGAACATACAACACACCGGCCACACACAACACACATGGAGAGCGCCAACACAACACATACAATGCACACGAAAAACACCCACAACACGCCAAAGAGTTTACATACAACCTCTCAACACACAAACATCGCCTCACCCTAAACAACAAACCCCACACACACCGAGCACATGACTGCACACAATACCCATGAACCACGGTTCTCAGAGTAAACACAACACACACAGTGAGGGACACTGACCAAGCATGACCACACACAGTACACACATCACAAATTACACTCAATACTCAAACAGCGAACCCCACACACCACCTGTCAAACACAAACCCACGGTAATCACAACCACATGCAGAACCCGCACCACACACAACACATGCGAAATGACATGGAAGAAATACACAAACCACAAAAGAACACCGAATTTATGAAACACATTTCACAGACTGCACACACCACACAAAACACACATAAAACATACAGCACACAGGGCCTCACAGAACGCACAATGCGAAGCACACAACCTACATACAAAGCACGTCAGACAGAGCACACAATTAATATCCCACTCAACACGTAAAGCACACAGAGGACACAACACAAAGCACAATATGCCAAACAGATTAGGATACACCCAACACACATGCAACTGAGAGCACAATACGTTGCACATCACGGAACACACGTGCGGTCCCATCACACACTAAACATGAAACAGAAAACCATTCACAGACCACATAACATTCCCGACCATGAACACAACATGCTACAAAAAAGTCACCAAACGTACGACACACAAAGACACACTCCAAGCACGCAACACCCAGCGCAGGACCGCCCACAAACACACCAGTCTCACAGCCCTCCACAGAGCAATACACACAGAACATACCCTACAAACAACAAAGTACCCAAACTGCACACCTCACAATCGCAACAGTCACAACACAGAAAGAACACAACACACGGGAAACACACGCTCAGACACATAAACACTGCCATGCACATTAAGCCAGCAGACCACAGACATCAGAGCTAAAAACACACCATAACGCAGTATGCAAAACGCAACACAACACAGAATACACATCCAATCACACAACAAACACCACAACCCATGCCCTACAGTATAAACAAAAGACGAACGACGCACTTCACACATGACACAAAACCCACAAACACAAAGGACCACACAGAAAGACACACAACGCAAACATCGCACACAACACACACATTAAAAGAAACACATCAACACATTGCCGCAACACACAAAATAATACACAAATTACAGAGCAATACATCACACAAACATCACACACAATTTATACATCACACCTCATAACACACACAACAACCTGCAGTAACAACACAACACACAGACCGATGCAACCACTACATACCATACATAAAGCCACACGCTCAAGGAATAACCACAATAAACTTAAGTAAACTCCCACAAACACAAAGACAGAGGACACACACAAACTCAGCACGCTAAAAGCACAACAGATGAAACAACATACAGCACAAACATCACAGGACATAAAGGCACACGATTCTCAGACACCACGGTTAGCCATATACACACCACACACACAATGAGGTACACGACACGAGCAAAACCACATACAGATAACACGTGTCCCCTCACACACTTAATCAATCACACACACAGCCTCTCAAACACAGCCAAACACGTATCAGAATCACATATGCATCACACACAGAAAACATACAAAACCACATGAAAGCAAACAACCAAGAATAAAGGCAGATAGCACACTTTTCGAACACTGAACACCCCACTCACAACCGCACGCAGACACCCCACACGCATGTATACACGGGCACCTTTACGCAATGCGCGCACAAACACACACACACACACAACATAAAGTAAAAACACAACAGTCACAGGGCGCACACCAGACACAACAGAGCACATGTTTCTCCTAAAACACACAAGTCACATTTGCAAGAGTACATGCACCACGCACCGTGAGGAACACCAAACACAACCACACACAGGTGACATATCTCACTTCGCAAACATAACAAGCACCCTCACATCACAACTCAAACACAACCATACGCAAATCACAATCACATACGGAAAACACACACAAAACAAATCCCTAGGCAAAACACACACAACCCACAAAGAAGACAAAGAGCGCACATTGCATACACTACACCCTGCAAGCACAACCACGCACAGACACAAAACACGTACATCCTCACGCAGGAGCACAACGCAGAGCACACACACAACACAGAAACACACGAAACAAGGGTCCCAAGACACAGACCACACACCTCAAGGCACATAACTGCTCACAAAACACACACGGAAAACACTGCACAGACTACGTACTGCACACACCATGAGACATACTGAACAAGCGAAACCGCACAGTCAACACTTCTGATATCACGTGCATAACTCAAACAGCCAAACACACACACAACCTCTCTAACACAACCACACACAAATCACAAACTCCACACATAAGACGGACACAACACATACTAATAATCCACAGACTACTCCCCTATGACGCACTACACACAACACACACAGCCACAAGCAGGCAGTATAGAGCACACACAGGTGCACGCAGACAGCTCGAAAAATCACACCCAAAATACACACTCACAGAACACATCAGACGCAACGCAAAACTAACATCACACAGAATGCTCAAAATACAGAGACCACCCAACATCTATCCTGTATGTAACACACAGAAAGCATATAGACAGCGCTCACACAACCCAGAACACAGGACACAACAGAAAGCAGAAAGACCAGACGCAGTACACATGAAACACGATGACGGAAGGCAGACAACAGAAACACAACACACACACAAACACCAACGGATAACTCATAAAAAATGACAAGATATACAACACACAAAGAACCACTCAGTGCACAGAACACACAGCTCACGACCACACCCATGACACATTGCACGCCACACAGAGAAAGTATGCAGAACAATGTACTCAACAAGCAGCAAAGGACCCATAACACACATTGTACATTCACAACACACACCACATATACAAGCACCAGTAGAACACTCATAAAAAATGACAAAATGTACAACACACAAGGAACCGCTCAATGCACACAACTCACAACCACGCACGTCACACATTGCACGCCACACGGAGAAAATTACACAGAGCAGTGAACTCGACACGCAGTAAAGATCCCACACCACCCGTAGTACCTACTCTACACACACAACATGGACAACACACACAAAATAAACAAGGCCCACAGATCACAGTCAACACAAGCCCAAACACACAAGAACACACAGCACACACAGCACAGCCAAACGGAATACACACAGAATCACAACACAAACACCACAAATCATTCACTGCCGCATATCAACCACAAATACAGCACACTACACGAAAGAATTCCAGAAAGCACAACACGCACGGATCAAACACGCACAATACACAGTAATAAACACATAACACACAACGCACACAGCAAGACATAAAAAAAAGAAGCAGAAACGACACACAGCACACACAACACAACACACACAAAATGTGCATCACAACAGCGCAGACAACACTCACTACATACAACACTCGCAGAACATACAACACACCGGCCACACACAACACACATGGAGAGCGCCAACACAACACATACAACGCACACGAAAAACACCCACAACACGCCAAAGAGTTTACATACAACCTCTCAACACACAAACATCGCCTCACCCTAAACAACAAACCCCACACACACCGAGCACATGACTGCACACAATACCCATGAACCACGGTTCTCAGAGTAAACACAACACACACAGTGAGGGACACTGACCAAGCATGACCACACACAGTACACACATCACAAATTACACTCAATACTCAAACAGCGAACCCCACACACCACCTGTCAAACACAAACCCACGGTAATCACAACCACATGCAGAACCCGCACCACACACAACACATGCGAAATGACATGGAAGAAATACACAAACCACAAAAGAACACCGAATTTATGAAACACATTTCACAGACTCCACACACCACACAAAACACACATAAAACATACAGCACACAGGGCCTCACAGAACGCACAATGCGAAGCACACAACCTACATACAAAGCACGTCAGACAGAGCACACAATTAATATCCCACTCAACACGTAAAGCACACAGAGGACACAACACAAAGCACAATATGCCAAACAGATTAGGATACACCCAACACACATGCAACTGAGAGCACAATACGTTGCACATCACGGAACACACGTGCGGTCCCATCACACACTAAACATGAAACAGAAAACCATTCACAGACCACATAACATTCCCGACCATGAACACAACATGCTACAAAAAAGTCACCAAACGTACGACACACAAAGACACACTCCAAGCACGCAACACCCAGCGCAGGACCGCCCACAAACACACCAGTCTCACAGCCCTCCACAGAGCAATACACACAGAACATACCCTACAAACAACAAAGTACCCAAACTGCACACCTCACAATCGCAACAGTCACAACACAGAAAGAACACAACACACGGGAAACACACGCTCAGACACATAAACACTGCCATGCACATTAAGCCAGCAGACCACAGACATCAGAGCTAAAAACACACCATAACGCAGTATGCAAAACGCAACACAACACAGAATACACACCCAATCACACAACAAACACCACAACCCATGCCCTACAGTATAAACAAAAGACGAACGACGCACTTCACACACGACACAAAACCCACAAACACAAAGGACCACACAGAAAGACGCACAACGCAAACATCGCACACAACACACACATTAAAAGAAACACATCAACACATTGCCGCAACACACAAAATAATACACAAATTACAGAGCAATACATCACACAACACACAAACATCACACACAATTTATACATCACACCTCATAACACACACAACAACCTGCAGTAACAACACAACACACAGACCGATGCAACCACTACATACCATACATAAAGCCACACGCTCAAGGAATAACCACAATAAACTTAAGTAAACTCCCACAAACACAAAGACAGAGGACACACACAAACTCAGCACGCTAAAAGCACAACAGATGAAACAACATACAGCACAAACATCACAGGACATAAAGGCACACGATTCTCAGACACCACGGTTAGCCATATACACACCACACACACAATGAGGTACACGACACGAGCAAAACCACATACAGATAACACGTGTCCCCTCACACACTTAATCAATCACACACACAGCCTCTCAAACACAGCCAAACACGTATCAGAATCACATATGCATCACACACAGAAAACATACAAAACCACATGAAAGCAAACAACCAAGAATAAAGGCAGATAGCACACTTTTCTAACACTGAACACCCCACTCACAACCGCACGCAGACACCCCACACGCATGTATACACGGGCACCTTTACGCAATGCGCGCACAAACACACACACACACACAACATAAAGTAAAAACACAACAGTCACAGGGCGCACACCAGACACAACAGAGCACATGTTTCTCCTAAAACACACAAGTCACATTTGCAAGAGTACATGCACCACGCACCGTGAGGAACACCAAACACAACCACACACAGGTGACATATCTCACTTCGCAAACATAACAAGCACCCTCACATCACAACTCAAACACAACCATACGCAAATCACAATCACATACGGAAAACACACACAAAACAAATCCCTAGGCAAAACACACACAACCCACAAAGAAGACAAAGAGCGCACATTGCATACACTACACCCTGCAAGCACAACCACGCACAGACACAAAACACGTACATCCTCACGCAGGAGCACAACGCAGAGCACACACACAACACAGAAACACACGAAACAAGGGTCCCAAGACACAGACCACACACCTCAAGGCACATAACTGCTCACAAAACACACACGGAAAACACTGCACAGACTACGTACTGCACACACCATGAGACATACTGAACAAGCGAAACCGCACAGTCAACACTTCTGATATCACGTGCATAACTCAAACAGCCAAACACACACACAACCTCTCTAACACAACCACACACAAATCACAAACTCCACACATAAGACGGACACAACACATACTAATAATCCACAGACTACTCCCCTATGACGCACTACACACAACACACACAGCCACAAGCAGGCAGTATAGAGCACACACAGGTGCACGCAGACAGCTCGAAAAATCACACCCAAAATACACACTCACAGAACACATCAGACGCAACGCAAAACTAACATCACACAGAATGCTCAAAATACAGAGACCACCCAACATCTATCCTGTATGTAACACACAGAAAGCATATAGACAGCGCTCACACAACCCAGAACACAGTACACAACAGAAAGCAGAAAGACCAGACGCAGTACACATGAAACACGACGACGGAAGGCAGACAACAGAAACACAACACACACACAAACACCAACGGATAACTCATAAAAAATGACAAGATATACAACACACAAAGAACCACTCAGTGCACAGAACACACAGCTCACGACCACACCCATGACACATTGCACGCCACACAGAGAAAGTATGCAGAACAATGTACTCAACAAGCAGCAAAGAACCCATAACACACATTGTACATTCACAACACACACCACATATACAAGCACCAGTAGAACACTCATAAAAAATGACAAAATGTACAACACACAAGGAACCGCTCAATGCACACAACTCACAACCACGCACGTCACACATTGCACGCCACACGGAGAAAATTACACAGAGCAGTGAACTCGACACGCAGTAAAGATCCCACACCACACGTAGTACCTACTCTACACACACAACATGGACAACACACACAAAATAAACAAGGCCCACAGATCACAGTCAACACAAGCCCAAACACACAAGAACACACAGCACACACAGCACAGCCAAAGGGAATACACACAGAATCACAACACAAACCCCACAAATCATTCACTGCCGCATATCAACCACAAATACAGCACACTACACGAAAGAATTCCAGAAAGCACAACACGCACGGATCAAACACGCACAATACACAGTAATAAACACATAACACACAACGCACACAGCAAGACATAAAAAAAAGAAGCAGAAACGACACACAGCACACACAACACAACACACACAAAATGTGCATCACAACAGCGCAGACAACACTCACTACATACAACACTCGCAGAACATACAACACACCGGCCACACACAACACACATGGAGAGCGCCAACACAACACATACAATGCACACGAAAAACACCCACAACACGCCAAAGAGTTTACATACAACCTCTCAACACACAAACATCGCCTCACCCTAAACAACAAACCCCACACACACCGAGCACATGACTGCACACAATACCCATGAACCACGGTTCTCAGAGTAAACACAACACACACAGTGAGGGACACTGACCAAGCATGACCACACACAGTACACACATCACAAATTACACTCAATACTCAAACAGCGAACCCCACACACCACCTGTCAAACACAAACCCACGGTAATCACAACCACATGCAGAACCCGCACCACACACAACACATGCGAAATGACATGGAAGAAATACACAAACCACAAAAGAACACCGAATTTATGAAACACATTTCACAGACTGCACACACCACACAAAACACACATAAAACATACAGCACACAGGGCCTCACAGAACGCACAATGCGAAGCACACAACCTACATACAAAGCACGTCAGACAGAGCACACAATTAATATCCCACTCAACACGTAAAGCACACAGAGGACACAACACAAAGCACAATATGCCAAACAGATTAGGATACACCCAACACACATGCAACTGAGAGCACAATACGTTGCACATCACGGAACACACGTGCGGTCCCATCACACACTAAACATGAAACAGAAAACCATTCACAGACCACATAACATTCCCGACCATGAACACAACATGCTACAAAAAAGTCACCAAACGTACGACACACAAAGACACACTCCAAGCACGCAACACCCAGCGCAGGACCGCCCACAAACACACCAGTCTCACAGCCCTCCACAGAGCAATACACACAGAACATACCCTACAAACAACAAAGTACCCAAACTGCACACCTCACAATCGCAACAGTCACAACACAGAAAGAACACAACACACGGGAAACACACGCTCAGACACATAAACACTGCCATGCACATTAAGCCAGCAGACCACAGACATCAGAGCTAAAAACACACCATAACGCAGTATGCAAAACGCAACACAACACAGAATACACACCCAATCACACAACAAACACCACAACCCATGCCCTACAGTATAAACAAAAGACGAACGACGCACTTCACACACGACACAAAACCCACAAACACAAAGGACCACACAGAAAGACGCACAACGCAAACATCGCACACAACACACACATTAAAAGAAACACATCAACACATTGCCGCAACACACAAAATAATACACAAATTACAGAGCAATACATCACACAACACACAAACATCACACACAATTTATACATCACACCTCATAACACACACAACAACCTGCAGTAACAACACAACACACAGACCGATGCAACCACTACATACCATACATAAAGCCACACGCTCAAGGAATAACCACAATAAACTTAAGTAAACTCCCACAAACACAAAGACAGAGGACACACACAAACTCAGCACGCTAAAAGCACAACAGATGAAACAACATACAGCACAAACATCACAGGACATAAAGGCACACGATTCTCAGACACCACGGTTAGCCATATACACACCACACACACAATGAGGTACACGACACGAGCAAAACCACATACAGATAACACGTGTCCCCTCACACACTTAATCAATCACACACACAGCCTCTCAAACACAGCCAAACACGTATCAGAATCACATATGCATCACACACAGAAAACATACAAAACCACATGAAAGCAAACAACCAAGAATAAAGGCAGATAGCACACTTTTCTAACACTGAACACCCCACTCACAACCGCACGCAGACACCCCACACGCATGTATACACGGGCACCTTTACGCAATGCGCGCACAAACACACACACACACACAACATAAAGTAAAAACACAACAGTCACAGGGCGCACACCAGACACAACAGAGCACATGTTTCTCCTAAAACACACAAGTCACATTTGCAAGAGTACATGCACCACGCACCGTGAGGAACACCAAACACAACCACACACAGGTGACATATCTCACTTCGCAAACATAACAAGCACCCTCACATCACAACTCAAACACAACCATACGCAAATCACAATCACATACGGAAAACACACACAAAACAAATCCCTAGGCAAAACACACACAACCCACAAAGAAGACAAAGAGCGCACATTGCATACACTACACCCTGCAAGCACAACCACGCACAGACACAAAACACGTACATCCTCACGCAGGAGCACAACGCAGAGCACACACACAACACAGAAACACACGAAACAAGGGTCCCAAGACACAGACCACACACCTCAAGGCACATAACTGCTCACAAAACACACACGGAAAACACTGCACAGACTACGTACTGCACACACCATGAGACATACTGAACAAGCGAAACCGCACAGTCAACACTTCTGATATCACGTGCATAACTCAAACAGCCAAACACACACACAACCTCTCTAACACAACCACACACAAATCACAAACTCCACACATAAGACGGACACAACACATACTAATAATCCACAGACTACTCCCCTATGACGCACTACACACAACACACACAGCCACAAGCAGGCAGTATAGAGCACACACAGGTGCACGCAGACAGCTCGAAAAATCACACCCAAAATACACACTCACAGAACACATCAGACGCAACGCAAAACTAACATCACACAGAATGCTCAAAATACAGAGACCACCCAACATCTATCCTGTATGTAACACACAGAAAGCATATAGACAGCGCTCACACAACCCAGAACACAGTACACAACAGAAAGCAGAAAGACCAGACGCAGTACACATGAAACACGACGACGGAAGGCAGACAACAGAAACACAACACACACACAAACACCAACGGATAACTCATAAAAAATGACAAGATATACAACACACAAAGAACCACTCAGTGCACAGAACACACAGCTCACGACCACACCCATGACACATTGCACGCCACACAGAGAAAGTATGCAGAACAATGTACTCAACAAGCAGCAAAGAACCCATAACACACATTGTACATTCACAACACACACCACATATACAAGCACCAGTAGAACACTCATAAAAAATGACAAAATGTACAACACACAAGGAACCGCTCAATGCACACAACTCACAACCACGCACGTCACACATTGCACGCCACACGGAGAAAATTACACAGAGCAGTGAACTCGACACGCAGTAAAGATCCCACACCACACGTAGTACCTACTCTACACACACAACATGGACAACACACACAAAATAAACAAGGCCCACAGATCACAGTCAACACAAGCCCAAACACACAAGAACACACAGCACACACAGCACAGCCAAAGGGAATACACACAGAATCACAACACAAACCCCACAAATCATTCACTGCCGCATATCAACCACAAATACAGCACACTACACGAAAGAATTCCAGAAAGCACAACACGCACGGATCAAACACGCACAATACACAGTAATAAACACATAACACACAACGCACACAGCAAGACATAAAAAAAAGAAGCAGAAACGACACACAGCACACACAACACAACACACACAAAATGTGCATCACAACAGCGCAGACAACACTCACTACATACAACACTCGCAGAACATACAACACACCGGCCACACACAACACACATGGAGAGCGCCAACACAACACATACAATGCACACGAAAAACACCCACAACACGCCAAAGAGTTTACATACAACCTCTCAACACACAAACATCGCCTCACCCTAAACAACAAACCCCACACACACCGAGCACATGACTGCACACAATACCCATGAACCACGGTTCTCAGAGTAAACACAACACACACAGTGAGGGACACTGACCAAGCATGACCACACACAGTACACACATCACAAATTACACTCAATACTCAAACAGCGAACCCCACACACCACCTGTCAAACACAAACCCACGGTAATCACAACCACATGCAGAACCCGCACCACACACAACACATGCGAAATGACATGGAAGAAATACACAAACCACAAAAGAACACCGAATTTATGAAACACATTTCACAGACTGCACACACCACACAAAACACACATAAAACATACAGCACACAGGGCCTCACAGAACGCACAATGCGAAGCACACAACCTACATACAAAGCACGTCAGACAGAGCACACAATTAATATCCCACTCAACACGTAAAGCACACAGAGGACACAACACAAAGCACAATATGCCAAACAGATTAGGATACACCCAACACACATGCAACTGAGAGCACAATACGTTGCACATCACGGAACACACGTGCGGTCCCATCACACACTAAACATGAAACAGAAAACCATTCACAGACCACATAACATTCCCGACCATGAACACAACATGCTACAAAAAAGTCACCAAACGTACGACACACAAAGACACACTCCAAGCACGCAACACCCAGCGCAGGACCGCCCACAAACACACCAGTCTCACAGCCCTCCACAGAGCAATACACACAGAACATACCCTACAAACAACAAAGTACCCAAACTGCACACCTCACAATCGCAACAGTCACAACACAGAAAGAACACAACACACGGGAAACACACGCTCAGACACATAAACACTGCCATGCACATTAAGCCAGCAGACCACAGACATCAGAGCTAAAAACACACCATAACGCAGTATGCAAAACGCAACACAACACAGAATACACACCCAATCACACAACAAACACCACAACCCATGCCCTACAGTATAAACAAAAGACGAACGACGCACTTCACACATGACACAAAACCCACAAACACAAAGGACCATACAGAAAGACACACAACGCAAACATCGCACACAACACACACATTAAAAGAAACACATCAACACATTGCCGCAACACACAAAATAATACACAAATTACAGAGCAATACATCACACAACACACAAACATCACACACAATTTATACATCACACCTCATAACACACACAACAACCTGCAGTAACAACACAACACACAGACCGATGCAACCACTACATACCATACATAAAGCCACACGCTCAAGGAATAACCACAATAAACTTAAGTAAACTCCCACAAACACAAAGACAGAGGACACACACAAACTCAGCACGCTAAAAGCACAACAGATGAAACAACATACAGCACAAACATCACAGGACATAAAGGCACACGATTCTCAGACACCACGGTTAGCCATATACACACCACACACACAATGAGGTACACGACACGAGCAAAACCACATACAGATAACACGTGTCCCCTCACACACTTAATCAATCACACACACAGCCTCTCAAACACAGCCAAACACGTATCAGAATCACATATGCATCACACACAGAAAACATACAAAACCACATGAAAGCAAACAACCAAGAATAAAGGCAGATAGCACACTTTTCGAACACTGAACACCCCACTCACAACCGCACGCAGACACCCCACACGCATGTATACACGGGCACCTTTACGCAATGCGCGCACAAACACACACACACACACAACATAAAGTAAAAACACAACAGTCACAGGGCGCACACCAGACACAACAGAGCACATGTTTCTCCTAAAACACACAAGTCACATTTGCAAGAGTACATGCACCACGCACCGTGAGGAACACCAAACACAACCACACACAGGTGACATATCTCACTTCGCAAACATAACAAGCACCCTCACATCACAACTCAAACACAACCATACGCAAATCACAATCACATACGGAAAACACACACAAAACAAATCCCTAGGCAAAACACACACAACCCACAAAGAAGACAAAGAGCGCACATTGCATACACTACACCCTGCAAGCACAACCACGCACAGACACAAAACACGTACATCCTCACGCAGGAGCACAACGCAGAGCACACACACAACACAGAAACACACGAAACAAGGGTCCCAAGACACAGACCACACACCTCAAGGCACATAACTGCTCACAAAACACACACGGAAAACACTGCACAGACTACGTACTGCACACACCATGAGACATACTGAACAAGCGAAACCGCACAGTCAACACTTCTGATATCACGTGCATAACTCAAACAGCCAAACACACACACAACCTCTCTAACACAACCACACACAAATCACAAACTCCACACATAAGACGGACACAACACATACTAATAATCCACAGACTACTCCCCTATGACGCACTACACACAACACACACAGCCACAAGCAGGCAGTATAGAGCACACACAGGTGCACGCAGACAGCTCGAAAAATCACACCCAAAATACACACTCACAGAACACATCAGACGCAACGCAAAACTAACATCACACAGAATGCTCAAAATACAGAGACCACCCAACATCTATCCTGTATGTAACACACAGAAAGCATATAGACAGCGCTCACACAACCCAGAACACAGTACACAACAGAAAGCAGAAAGACCAGACGCAGTACACATGAAACACGACGACGGAAGGCAGACAACAGAAACACAACACACACACAAACACCAACGGATAACTCATAAAAAATGACAAGATATACAACACACAAAGAACCACTCAGTGCACAGAACACACAGCTCACGACCACACCCATGACACATTGCACGCCACACAGAGAAAGTATGCAGAACAATGTACTCAACAAGCAGCAAAGAACCCATAACACACATTGTACATTCACAACACACACCACATATACAAGCACCAGTAGAACACTCATAAAAAATGACAAAATGTACAACACACAAGGAACCGCTCAATGCACACAACTCACAACCACGCACGTCACACATTGCACGCCACACGGAGAAAATTACACAGAGCAGTGAACTCGACACGCAGTAAAGATCCCACACCACACGTAGTACCTACTCTACACACACAACATGGACAACACACACAAAATAAACAAGGCCCACAGATCACAGTCAACACAAGCCCAAACACACAAGAACACACAGCACACACAGCACAGCCAAACGGAATACACACAGAATCACAACACAAACACCACAAATCATTCACTACCGCATATCAACCACAAATACAGCACACTACACGAAAGAATTCCAGAAAGCACAACACGCACGGATCAAACACGCACAATACACAGTAATAAACACATAACACACAACGCACACAGCAAGACATAAAAAAAAGAAGCAGAAACGACACACAGCACACACAACACAACACACACAAAATGTGCATCACAACAGCGCAGACAACACTCACTACATACAACACTCGCAGAACATACAACACACCGGCCACACACAACACACATGGAGAGCGCCAACACAACACATACAATGCACACGAAAAACACCCACAACACGCCAAAGAGTTTACATACAACCTCTCAACACACAAACATCGCCTCACCCTAAACAACAAACCCCACACACACCGAGCACATGACTGCACACAATACCCATGAACCACGGTTCTCAGAGTAAACACAACACACACAGTGAGGGACACTGACCAAGCATGACCACACACAGTACACACATCACAAATTACACTCAATACTCAAACAGCGAACCCCACACACCACCTGTCAAACACAAACCCACGGTAATCACAACCACATGCAGAACCCGCACCACACACAACACATGCGAAATGACATGGAAGAAATACACAAACCACAAAAGAACACCGAATTTATGAAACACATTTCACAGACTGCACACACCACACAAAACACACATAAAACATACAGCACACAGGGCCTCACAGAACGCACAATGCGAAGCACACAACCTACATACAAAGCACGTCAGACAGAGCACACAATTAATATCCCACTCAACACGTAAAGCACACAGAGGACACAACACAAAGCACAATATGCCAAACAGATTAGGATACACCCAACACACATGCAACTGAGAGCACAATACGTTGCACATCACGGAACACACGTGCGGTCCCATCACACACTAAACATGAAACAGAAAACCATTCACAGACCACATAACATTCCCGACCATGAACACAACATGCT
Organism: Manis pentadactyla; assembly: GCF_030020395.1. Classification (NCBI taxonomy): domain Eukaryota; kingdom Metazoa; phylum Chordata; class Mammalia; order Pholidota; family Manidae; genus Manis; species Manis pentadactyla. Next base: position 114,997,498 of record NC_080022.1, read on the forward strand.
ACAAAAAAGTCACCAAACGTACGACACACAAAGACACACTCCAAGCACGCAACACCCAGCGCAGGACCGCCCACAAACACACCAGTCTCACAGCCCTCCACAGAGCAATACACACAGAACATACCCTACAAACAACAAAGTACCCAAACTGCACACCTCACAATCGCAACAGTCACAACACAGAAAGAACACAACACACGGGAAACACACGCTCAGACACATAAACACTGCCATGCACATTAAGCCAGCAGACCACAGACATCAGAGCTAAAAACACACCATAACGCAGTATGCAAAACGCAACACAACACAGAATACACATCCAATCACACAACAAACACCACAACCCATGCCCTACAGTATAAACAAAAGACGAACGACGCACTTCACACATGACACAAAACCCACAAACACAAAGGACCACACAGAAAGACACACAACGCAAACATCGCACACAACACACACATTAAAAGAAACACATCAACACATTGCCGCAACACACAAAATAATACACAAATTACAGAGCAATACATCACACAAACATCACACACAATTTATACATCACACCTCATAACACACACAACAACCTGCAGTAACAACACAACACACAGACCGATGCAACCACTACATACCATACATAAAGCCACACGCTCAAGGAATAACCACAATAAACTTAAGTAAACTCCCACAAACACAAAGACAGAGGACACACACAAACTCAGCACGCTAAAAGCACAACAGATGAAACAACATACAGCACAAACATCACAGGACATAAAGGCACACGATTCTCAGACACCACGGTTAGCCATATACACACCACACACACAATGAGGTACACGACACGAGCAAAACCACATACAGATAACACGTGTCCCCTCACACACTTAATCAATCACACACACAGCCTCTCAAACACAGCCAAACACGTATCAGAATCACATATGCATCACACACAGAAAACATACAAAACCACATGAAAGCAAACAACCAAGAATAAAGGCAGATAGCACACTTTTCGAACACTGAACACCCCACTCACAACCGCACGCAGACACCCCACACGCATGTATACACGGGCACCTTTACGCAATGCGCGCACAAACACACACACACACACAACATAAAGTAAAAACACAACAGTCACAGGGCGCACACCAGACACAACAGAGCACATGTTTCTCCTAAAACACACAAGTCACATTTGCAAGAGTACATGCACCACGCACCGTGAGGAACACCAAACACAACCACACACAGGTGACATATCTCACTTCGCAAACATAACAAGCACCCTCACATCACAACTCAAACACAACCATACGCAAATCACAATCACATACGGAAAACACACACAAAACAAATCCCTAGGCAAAACACACACAACCCACAAAGAAGACAAAGAGCGCACATTGCATACACTACACCCTGCAAGCACAACCACGCACAGACACAAAACACGTACATCCTCACGCAGGAGCACAACGCAGAGCACACACACAACACAGAAACACACGAAACAAGGGTCCCAAGACACAGACCACACACCTCAAGGCACATAACTGCTCACAAAACACACACGGAAAACACTGCACAGACTACGTACTGCACACACCATGAGACATACTGAACAAGCGAAACCGCACAGTCAACACTTCTGATATCACGTGCATAACTCAAACAGCCAAACACACACACAACCTCTCTAACACAACCACACACAAATCACAAACTCCACACATAAGACGGACACAACACATACTAATAATCCACAGACTACTCCCCTATGACGCACTACACACAACACACACAGCCACAAGCAGGCAGTATAGAGCACACACAGGTGCACGCAGACAGCTCGAAAAATCACACCCAAAATACACACTCACAGAACACATCAGACGCAACGCAAAACTAACATCACACAGAATGCTCAAAATACAGAGACCACCCAACATCTATCCTGTATGTAACACACAGAAAGCATATAGACAGCGCTCACACAACCCAGAACACAGTACACAACAGAAAGCAGAAAGACCAGACGCAGTACACATGAAACACGACGACGGAAGGCAGACAACAGAAACACAACACACACACAAACACCAACGGATAACTCATAAAAAATGACAAGATATACAACACACAAAGAACCACTCAGTGCACAGAACACACAGCTCACGACCACACCCATGACACATTGCACGCCACACAGAGAAAGTATGCAGAACAATGTACTCAACAAGCAGCAAAGAACCCATAACACACATTGTACATTCACAACACACACCACATATACAAGCACCAGTAGAACACTCATAAAAAATGACAAAATGTACAACACACAAGGAACCGCTCAATGCACACAACTCACAACCACGCACGTCACACATTGCACGCCACACGGAGAAAATTACACAGAGCAGTGAACTCGACACGCAGTAAAGATCCCACACCACACGTAGTACCTACTCTACACACACAACATGGACAACACACACAAAATAAACAAGGCCCACAGATCACAGTCAACACAAGCCCAAACACACAAGAACACACAGCACACACAGCACAGCCAAAGGGAATACACACAGAATCACAACACAAACCCCACAAATCATTCACTGCCGCATATCAACCACAAATACAGCACACTACACGAAAGAATTCCAGAAAGCACAACACGCACGGATCAAACACGCACAATACACAGTAATAAACACATAACACACAACGCACACAGCAAGACATAAAAAAAAGAAGCAGAAACGACACACAGCACACACAACACAACACACACAAAATGTGCATCACAACAGCGCAGACAACACTCACTACATACAACACTCGCAGAACATACAACACACCGGCCACACACAACACACATGGAGAGCGCCAACACAACACATACAATGCACACGAAAAACACCCACAACACGCCAAAGAGTTTACATACAACCTCTCAACACACAAACATCGCCTCACCCTAAACAACAAACCCCACACACACCGAGCACATGACTGCACACAATACCCATGAACCACGGTTCTCAGAGTAAACACAACACACACAGTGAGGGACACTGACCAAGCATGACCACACACAGTACACACATCACAAATTACACTCAATACTCAAACAGCGAACCCCACACACCACCTGTCAAACACAAACCCACGGTAATCACAACCACATGCAGAACCCGCACCACACACAACACATGCGAAATGACATGGAAGAAATACACAAACCACAAAAGAACACCGAATTTATGAAACACATTTCACAGACTGCACACACCACACAAAACACACATAAAACATACAGCACACAGGGCCTCACAGAACGCACAATGCGAAGCACACAACCTACATACAAAGCACGTCAGACAGAGCACACAATTAATATCCCACTCAACACGTAAAGCACACAGAGGACACAACACAAAGCACAATATGCCAAACAGATTAGGATACACCCAACACACATGCAACTGAGAGCACAATACGTTGCACATCACGGAACACACGTGCGGTCCCATCACACACTAAACATGAAACAGAAAACCATTCACAGACCACATAACATTCCCGACCATGAACACAACATGCTACAAAAAAGTCACCAAACGTACGACACACAAAGACACACTCCAAGCACGCAACACCCAGCGCAGGACCGCCCACAAACACACCAGTCTCACAGCCCTCCACAGAGCAATACACACAGAACATACCCTACAAACAACAAAGTACCCAAACTGCACACCTCACAATCGCAACAGTCACAACACAGAAAGAACACAACACACGGGAAACACACGCTCAGACACATAAACACTGCCATGCACATTAAGCCAGCAGACCACAGACATCAGAGCTAAAAACACACCATAACGCAGTATGCAAAACGCAACACAACACAGAATACACACCCAATCACACAACAAACACCACAACCCATGCCCTACAGTATAAACAAAAGACGAACGACGCACTTCACACATGACACAAAACCCACAAACACAAAGGACCATACAGAAAGACACACAACGCAAACATCGCACACAACACACACATTAAAAGAAACACATCAACACATTGCCGCAACACACAAAATAATACACAAATTACAGAGCAATACATCACACAACACACAAACATCACACACAATTTATACATCACACCTCATAACACACACAACAACCTGCAGTAACAACACAACACACAGACCGATGCAACCACTACATACCATACATAAAGCCACACGCTCAAGGAATAACCACAATAAACTTAAGTAAACTCCCACAAACACAAAGACAGAGGACACACACAAACTCAGCACGCTAAAAGCACAACAGATGAAACAACATACAGCACAAACATCACAGGACATAAAGGCACACGATTCTCAGACACCACGGTTAGCCATATACACACCACACACACAATGAGGTACACGACACGAGCAAAACCACATACAGATAACACGTGTCCCCTCACACACTTAATCAATCACACACACAGCCTCTCAAACACAGCCAAACACGTATCAGAATCACATATGCATCACACACAGAAAACATACAAAACCACATGAAAGCAAACAACCAAGAATAAAGGCAGATAGCACACTTTTCTAACACTGAACACCCCACTCACAACCGCACGCAGACACCCCACACGCATGTATACACGGGCACCTTTACGCAATGCGCGCACAAACACACACACACACACAACATAAAGTAAAAACACAACAGTCACAGGGCGCACACCAGACACAACAGAGCACATGTTTCTCCTAAAACACACAAGTCACATTTGCAAGAGTACATGCACCACGCACCGTGAGGAACACCAAACACAACCACACACAGGTGACATATCTCACTTCGCAAACATAACAAGCACCCTCACATCACAACTCAAACACAACCATACGCAAATCACAATCACATACGGAAAACACACACAAAACAAATCCCTAGGCAAAACACACACAACCCACAAAGAAGACAAAGAGCGCACATTGCATACACTACACCCTGCAAGCACAACCACGCACAGACACAAAACACGTACATCCTCACGCAGGAGCACAACGCAGAGCACACACACAACACAGAAACACACGAAACAAGGGTCCCAAGACACAGACCACACACCTCAAGGCACATAACTGCTCACAAAACACACACGGAAAACACTGCACAGACTACGTACTGCACACACCATGAGACATACTGAACAAGCGAAACCGCACAGTCAACACTTCTGATATCACGTGCATAACTCAAACAGCCAAACACACACACAACCTCTCTAACACAACCACACACAAATCACAAACTCCACACATAAGACGGACACAACACATACTAATAATCCACAGACTACTCCCCTATGACGCACTACACACAACACACACAGCCACAAGCAGGCAGTATAGAGCACACACAGGTGCACGCAGACAGCTCGAAAAATCACACCCAAAATACACACTCACAGAACACATCAGACGCAACGCAAAACTAACATCACACAGAATGCTCAAAATACAGAGACCACCCAACATCTATCCTGTATGTAACACACAGAAAGCATATAGACAGCGCTCACACAACCCAGAACACAGTACACAACAGAAAGCAGAAAGACCAGACGCAGTACACATGAAACACGACGACGGAAGGCAGACAACAGAAACACAACACACACACAAACACCAACGGATAACTCATAAAAAATGACAAGATATACAACACACAAAGAACCACTCAGTGCACAGAACACACAGCTCACGACCACACCCATGACACATTGCACGCCACACAGAGAAAGTATGCAGAACAATGTACTCAACAAGCAGCAAAGAACCCATAACACACATTGTACATTCACAACACACACCACATATACAAGCACCAGTAGAACACTCATAAAAAATGACAAAATGTACAACACACAAGGAACCGCTCAATGCACACAACTCACAACCACGCACGTCACACATTGCACGCCACACGGAGAAAATTACACAGAGCAGTGAACTCGACACGCAGTAAAGATCCCACACCACACGTAGTACCTACTCTACACACACAACATGGACAACACACACAAAATAAACAAGGCCCACAGATCACAGTCAACACAAGCCCAAACACACAAGAACACACAGCACACACAGCACAGCCAAACGGAATACACACAGAATCACAACACAAACACCACAAATCATTCACTACCGCATATCAACCACAAATACAGCACACTACACGAAAGAATTCCAGAAAGCACAACACGCACGGATCAAACACGCACAATACACAGTAATAAACACATAACACACAACGCACACAGCAAGACATAAAAAAAAGAAGCAGAAACGACACACAGCACACACAACACAACACACACAAAATGTGCATCACAACAGCGCAGACAACACTCACTACATACAACACTCGCAGAACATACAACACACCGGCCACACACAACACACATGGAGAGCGCCAACACAACACATACAATGCACACGAAAAACACCCACAACACGCCAAAGAGTTTACATACAACCTCTCAACACACAAACATCGCCTCACCCTAAACAACAAACCCCACACACACCGAGCACATGACTGCACACAATACCCATGAACCACGGTTCTCAGAGTAAACACAACACACACAGTGAGGGACACTGACCAAGCATGACCACACACAGTACACACATCACAAATTACACTCAATACTCAAACAGCGAACCCCACACACCACCTGTCAAACACAAACCCACGGTAATCACAACCACATGCAGAACCCGCACCACACACAACACATGCGAAATGACATGGAAGAAATACACAAACCACAAAAGAACACCGAATTTATGAAACACATTTCACAGACTGCACACACCACACAAAACACACATAAAACATACAGCACACAGGGCCTCACAGAACGCACAATGCGAAGCACACAACCTACATACAAAGCACGTCAGACAGAGCACACAATTAATATCCCACTCAACACGTAAAGCACACAGAGGACACAACACAAAGCACAATATGCCAAACAGATTAGGATACACCCAACACACATGCAACTGAGAGCACAATACGTTGCACATCACGGAACACACGTGCGGTCCCATCACACACTAAACATGAAACAGAAAACCATTCACAGACCACATAACATTCCCGACCATGAACACAACATGCTACAAAAAAGTCACCAAACGTACGACACACAAAGACACACTCCAAGCACGCAACACCCAGCGCAGGACCGCCCACAAACACACCAGTCTCACAGCCCTCCACAGAGCAATACACACAGAACATACCCTACAAACAACAAAGTACCCAAACTGCACACCTCACAATCGCAACAGTCACAACACAGAAAGAACACAACACACGGGAAACACACGCTCAGACACATAAACACTGCCATGCACATTAAGCCAGCAGACCACAGACATCAGAGCTAAAAACACACCATAACGCAGTATGCAAAACGCAACACAACACAGAATACACATCCAATCACACAACAAACACCACAACCCATGCCCTACAGTATAAACAAAAGACGAACGACGCACTTCACACATGACACAAAACCCACAAACACAAAGGACCACACAGAAAGACACACAACGCAAACATCGCACACAACACACACATTAAAAGAAACACATCAACACATTGCCGCAACACACAAAATAATACACAAATTACAGAGCAATACATCACACAAACATCACACACAATTTATACATCACACCTCATAACACACACAACAACCTGCAGTAACAACACAACACACAGACCGATGCAACCACTACATACCATACATAAAGCCACACGCTCAAGGAATAACCACAATAAACTTAAGTAAACTCCCACAAACACAAAGACAGAGGACACACACAAACTCAGCACGCTAAAAGCACAACAGATGAAACAACATACAGCACAAACATCACAGGACATAAAGGCACACGATTCTCAGACACCACGGTTAGCCATATACACACCACACACACAATGAGGTACACGACACGAGCAAAACCACATACAGATAACACGTGTCCCCTCACACACTTAATCAATCACACACACAGCCTCTCAAACACAGCCAAACACGTATCAGAATCACATATGCATCACACACAGAAAACATACAAAACCACATGAAAGCAAACAACCAAGAATAAAGGCAGATAGCACACTTTTCGAACACTGAACACCCCACTCACAACCGCACGCAGACACCCCACACGCATGTATACACGGGCACCTTTACGCAATGCGCGCACAAACACACACACACACACAACATAAAGTAAAAACACAACAGTCACAGGGCGCACACCAGACACAACAGAGCACATGTTTCTCCTAAAACACACAAGTCACATTTGCAAGAGTACATGCACCACGCACCGTGAGGAACACCAAACACAACCACACACAGGTGACATATCTCACTTCGCAAACATAACAAGCACCCTCACATCACAACTCAAACACAACCATACGCAAATCACAATCACATACGGAAAACACACACAAAACAAATCCCTAGGCAAAACACACACAACCCACAAAGAAGACAAAGAGCGCACATTGCATACACTACACCCTGCAAGCACAACCACGCACAGACACAAAACACGTACATCCTCACGCAGGAGCACAACGCAGAGCACACACACAACACAGAAACACACGAAACAAGGGTCCCAAGACACAGACCACACACCTCAAGGCACATAACTGCTCACAAAACACACACGGAAAACACTGCACAGACTACGTACTGCACACACCATGAGACATACTGAACAAGCGAAACCGCACAGTCAACACTTCTGATATCACGTGCATAACTCAAACAGCCAAACACACACACAACCTCTCTAACACAACCACACACAAATCACAAACTCCACACATAAGACGGACACAACACATACTAATAATCCACAGACTACTCCCCTATGACGCACTACACACAACACACACAGCCACAAGCAGGCAGTATAGAGCACACACAGGTGCACGCAGACAGCTCGAAAAATCACACCCAAAATACACACTCACAGAACACATCAGACGCAACGCAAAACTAACATCACACAGAATGCTCAAAATACAGAGACCACCCAACATCTATCCTGTATGTAACACACAGAAAGCATATAGACAGCGCTCACACAACCCAGAACACAGTACACAACAGAAAGCAGAAAGACCAGACGCAGTACACATGAAACACGACGACGGAAGGCAGACAACAGAAACACAACACACACACAAACACCAACGGATAACTCATAAAAAATGACAAGATATACAACACACAAAGAACCACTCAGTGCACAGAACACACAGCTCACGACCACACCCATGACACATTGCACGCCACACAGAGAAAGTATGCAGAACAATGTACTCAACAAGCAGCAAAGAACCCATAACACACATTGTACATTCACAACACACACCACATATACAAGCACCAGTAGAACACTCATAAAAAATGACAAAATGTACAACACACAAGGAACCGCTCAATGCACACAACTCACAACCACGCACGTCACACATTGCACGCCACACGGAGAAAATTACACAGAGCAGTGAACTCGACACGCAGTAAAGATCCCACACCACACGTAGTACCTACTCTACACACACAACATGGACAACACACACAAAATAAACAAGGCCCACAGATCACAGTCAACACAAGCCCAAACACACAAGAACACACAGCACACACAGCACAGCCAAACGGAATACACACAGAATCACAACACAAACACCACAAATCATTCACTACCGCATATCAACCACAAATACAGCACACTACACGAAAGAATTCCAGAAAGCACAACACGCACGGATCAAACACGCACAATACACAGTAATAAACACATAACACACAACGCACACAGCAAGACATAAAAAAAAGAAGCAGAAACGACACACAGCACACACAACACAACACACACAAAATGTGCATCACAACAGCGCAGACAACACTCACTACATACAACACTCGCAGAACATACAACACACCGGCCACACACAACACACATGGAGAGCGCCAACACAACACATACAATGCACACGAAAAACACCCACAACACGCCAAAGAGTTTACATACAACCTCTCAACACACAAACATCGCCTCACCCTAAACAACAAACCCCACACACACCGAGCACATGACTGCACACAATACCCATGAACCACGGTTCTCAGAGTAAACACAACACACACAGTGAGGGACACTGACCAAGCATGACCACACACAGTACACACATCACAAATTACACTCAATACTCAAACAGCGAACCCCACACACCACCTGTCAAACACAAACCCACGGTAATCACAACCACATGCAGAACCCGCACCACACACAACACATGCGAAATGACATGGAAGAAATACACAAACCACAAAAGAACACCGAATTTATGAAACACATTTCACAGACTGCACACACCACACAAAACACACATAAAACATACAGCACACAGGGCCTCACAGAACGCACAATGCGAAGCACACAACCTACATACAAAGCACGTCAGACAGAGCACACAATTAATATCCCACTCAACACGTAAAGCACACAGAGGACACAACATAAAGCACAATATGCCAAACAGATTAGGATACACCCAACACACATGCAACTGAGAGCACAATACGTTGCACATCACGGAACACACGTGCGGTCCCATCACACACTAAACATGAAACAGAAAACCATTCACAGACCACATAACATTCCCGACCATGAACACAACATGCTACAAAAAAGTCACCAAACGTACGACACACAAAGACACACTCCAAGCACGCAACACCCAGCGCAGGACCGCCCACAAACACACCAGTCTCACAGCCCTCCACAGAGCAATACACACAGAACATACCCTACAAACAACAAAGTACCCAAACTGCACACCTCACAATCGCAACAGTCACAACACAGAAAGAACACAACACACGGGAAACACACGCTCAGACACATAAACACTGCCATGCACATTAAGCCAGCAGACCACAGACATCAGAGCTAAAAACACACCATAACGCAGTATGCAAAACGCAACACAACACAGAATACACATCCAATCACACAACAAACACCACAACCCATGCCCTACAGTATAAACAAAAGACGAACGACGCACTTCACACATGACACAAAACCCACAAACACAAAGGACCACACAGAAAGACACACAACGCAAACATCGCACACAACACACACATTAAAAGAAACACATCAACACATTGCCGCAACACACAAAATAATACACAAATTACAGAGCAATACATCACACAACACACAAACATCACACACAATTTATACATCACACCTCATAACACACACAACAACCTGCAGTAACAACACAACACACAGACCGATGCAACCACTACATACCATACATAAAGCCACACGCTCAAGGAATAACCACAATAAACTTAAGTAAACTCCCACAAACACAAAGACAGAGGACACACACAAACTCAGCACGCTAAAAGCACAACAGATGAAACAACATACAGCACAAACATCACAGGACATAAAGGCACACGATTCTCAGACACCACGGTTAGCCATATACACACCACACACACAATGAGGTACACGACACGAGCAAAACCACATACAGATAACACGTGTCCCCTCACACACTTAATCAATCACACACACAGCCTCTCAAACACAGCCAAACACGTATCAGAATCACATATGCATCACACACAGAAAACATACAAAACCACATGAAAGCAAACAACCAAGAATAAAGGCAGATAGCACACTTTTCGAACACTGAACACCCCACTCACAACCGCACGCAGACACCCCACACGCATGTATACACGGGCACCTTTACGCAATGCGCGCACAAACACACACACACACACAACATAAAGTAAAAACACAACAGTCACAGGGCGCACACCAGACACAACAGAGCACATGTTTCTCCTAAAACACACAAGTCACATTTGCAAGAGTACATGCACCACGCACCGTGAGGAACACCAAACACAACCACACACAGGTGACATATCTCACTTCGCAAACATAACAAGCACCCTCACATCACAACTCAAACACAACCATACGCAAATCACAATCACATACGGAAAACACACACAAAACAAATCCCTAGGCAAAACACACACAACCCACAAAGAAGACAAAGAGCGCACATTGCATACACTACACCCTGCAAGCACAACCACGCACAGACACAAAACACGTACATCCTCACGCAGGAGCACAACGCAGAGCACACACACAACACAGAAACACACGAAACAAGGGTCCCAAGACACAGACCACACACCTCAAGGCACATAACTGCTCACAAAACACACACGGAAAACACTGCACAGACTACGTACTGCACACACCATGAGACATACTGAACAAGCGAAACCGCACAGTCAACACTTCTGATATCACGTGCATAACTCAAACAGCCAAACACACACACAACCTCTCTAACACAACCACACACAAATCACAAACTCCACACATAAGACGGACACAACACATACTAATAATCCACAGACTACTCCCCTATGACGCACTACACACAACACACACAGCCACAAGCAGGCAGTATAGAGCACACACAGGTGCACGCAGACAGCTCGAAAAATCACACCCAAAATACACACTCACAGAACACATCAGACGCAACGCAAAACTAACATCACACAGAATGCTCAAAATACAGAGACCACCCAACATCTATCCTGTATGTAACACACAGAAAGCATATAGACAGCGCTCACACAACCCAGAACACAGTACACAACAGAAAGCAGAAAGACCAGACGCAGTACACATGAAACACGACGACGGAAGGCAGACAACAGAAACACAACACACACACAAACACCAACGGATAACTCATAAAAAATGACAAGATATACAACACACAAAGAACCACTCAGTGCACAGAACACACAGCTCACGACCACACCCATGACACATTGCACGCCACACAGAGAAAGTATGCAGAACAATGTACTCAACAAGCAGCAAAGAACCCATAACACACATTGTACATTCACAACACACACCACATATACAAGCACCAGTAGAACACTCATAAAAAATGACAAAATGTACAACACACAAGGAACCGCTCAATGCACACAACTCACAACCACGCACGTCACACATTGCACGCCACACGGAGAAAATTACACAGAGCAGTGAACTCGACACGCAGTAAAGATCCCACACCACACGTAGTACCTACTCTACACACACAACATGGACAACACACACAAAATAAACAAGGCCCACAGATCACAGTCAACACAAGCCCAAACACACAAGAACACACAGCACACACAGCACAGCCAAACGGAATACACACAGAATCACAACACAAACACCACAAATCATTCACTACCGCATATCAACAACAAATACAGCACACTACACGAAAGAATTCCAGAAAGCACAACACGCACGGATCAAACACGCACAATACACAGTAATAAACACATAACACACAACGCACACAGCAAGACATAAAAAAAAGAAGCAGAAACGACACACAGCACACACAACACAACACACACAAAATGTGCATCACAAAAGCGCAGACAACACTCACTACATACAACACTCGCAGAACATACAACACACCGGCCACACACAACACACATGGAGAGCGCCAACACAACACATACAATGCACACGAAAAACACCCACAACACGCCAAAGAGTTTACATACAACCTCTCAACACACAAACATCGCCTCACCCTAAACAACAAACCCCACACACACCGAGCACATGACTGCACACAATACCCATGAACCACGGTTCTCAGAGTAAACACAACACACACAGTGAGGGACACTGACCAAGCATGACCACACACAGTACACACATCACAAATTACACTCAATACTCAAACAGCGAACCCCACACACCACCTGTCAAACACAAACCCACGGTAATCACAACCACATGCAGAACCCGCACCACACACAACACATGCGAAATGACATGGAAGAAATACACAAACCACAAAAGAACACCGAATTTATGAAACACATTTCACAGACTGCACACACCACACAAAACACACATAAAACATACAGCACACAGGGCCTCACAGAACGCACAATGCGAAGCACACAACCTACATACAAAGCACGTCAGACAGAGCACACAATTAATATCCCACTCAACACGTAAAGCACACAGAGGACACAACACAAAGCACAATATGCCAAACAGATTAGGATACACCCAACACACATGCAACTGAGAGCACAATACGTTGCACATCACGGAACACACGTGCGGTCCCATCACACACTAAACATGAAACAGAAAACCATTCACAGACCACATAACATTCCCGACCATGAACACAACATGCTACAAAAAAGTCACCAAACGTACGACACACAAAGACACACTCCAAGCACGCAACACCCAGCGCAGGACCGCCCACAAACACACCAGTCTCACAGCCCTCCACAGAGCAATACACACAGAACATACCCTACAAACAACAAAGTACCCAAACTGCACACCTCACAATCGCAACAGTCACAACACAGAAAGAACACAACACACGGGAAACACACGCTCAGACACATAAACACTGCCATGCACATTAAGCCAGCAGACCACAGACATCAGAGCTAAAAACACACCATAACGCAGTATGCAAAACGCAACACAACACAGAATACACACCCAATCACACAACAAACACCACAACCCATGCCCTACAGTATAAACAAAAGACGAACGACGCACTTCACACATGACACAAAACCCACAAACACAAAGGACCACACAGAAAGACACACAACGCAAACATCGCACACAACACACACATTAAAAGAAACACATCAACACATTGCCGCAACACACAAAATAATACACAAATTACAGAGCAATACATCACACAACACACAAACATCACACACAATTTATACATCACACCTCATAACACACACAACAACCTGCAGTAACAACACAACACACAGACCGATGCAACCACTACATACCATACATAAAGCCACACGCTCAAGGAATAACCACAATAAACTTAAGTAAACTCCCACAAACACAAAGACAGAGGACACACACAAACTCAGCACGCTAAAAGCACAACAGATGAAACAACATACAGCACAAACATCACAGGACATAAAGGCACACGATTCTCAGACACCACGGTTAGCCATATACACACCACACACACAATGAGGTACACGACACGAGCAAAACCACATACAGATAACACGTGTCCCCTCACACACTTAATCAATCACACACACAGCCTCTCAAACACAGCCAAACACGTATCAGAATCACATATGCATCACACACAGAAAACATACAAAACCACATGAAAGCAAACAACCAAGAATAAAGGCAGATAGCACACTTTTCTAACACTGAACACCCCACTCACAACCGCACGCAGACACCCCACACGCATGTATACACGGGCACCTTTACGCAATGCGCGCACAAACACACACACACACACAACATAAAGTAAAAACACAACAGTCACAGGGCGCACACCAGACACAACAGAGCACATGTTTCTCCTAAAACACACAAGTCACATTTGCAAGAGTACATGCACCACGCTCCGTGAGGAACACCAAACACAACCACACACAGGTGACATATCTCACTTCGCAAACATAACAAGCACCCTCACATCACAACTCAAACACAACCATACGCAAATCACAATCACATACGGAAAACACACACAAAACAAATCCCTAGGCAAAACACACACAACCCACAAAGAAGACAAAGAGCGCACATTGCATACACTACACTCTGCAAGCACAACCACGCACAGACACAAAACACGTACATCCTCACGCAGGAGCACAACACAGAAACATGCGAAACAAGGGTCCCAAGACACAGACCACACACCTCAAGGCACATAACTGCTCACAAAACACACACGGAAAACACTGCACAGACTACGTACTGCACACACCATGAGACATACTGAACAAGCGAAACCGCACAGTGAACACTTCTGATATCACGTGCATAACTCAAACAGCCAAACACACACACACAACCTCTCTAACACAACCACACACAAATCACAAACTCCACACATAAGACGGACACAACACATACTAATAATCCACAGACTACTCCCCTATGACGCACTACACACAACACACACAGCCACAAGCAGGCAGTATAGAGCACACACAGGTGCACGCAGACAGCTCGAAAAATCACACCCAAAATACACACTCACAGAACACATCAGACGCAACGCAAAACTAACATCACACAGAATGCTCAAAATACAGAGACCACCCAACATCTATCCTGTATGTAACACACAGAAAGCATATAGACAGCACTCACACAACCCAGAACACAGTACACAACAGAAAGCAGAAAGACCAGACGCAGTACACATGAAACACGACGACGGAAGGCAGACAACAGAAACACAACACACACACAAACACCAACGGATAACTCATAAAAAATGACAAGATATACAACACACAAAGAACCACTCAGTGCACAGAACACACAGCTCACGACCACACCCATGACACATTGCACGCCACACAGAGAAAGTATGCAGAACAATGTACTCAACAAGCAGCAAAGAACCCATAACACACATTGTACATTCACAACACACACCACATATACAAGCACCAGTAGAACACTCATAAAAAATGACAAAATGTACAACACACAAGGAACCGCTCAATGCACACAACTCACAACCACGCACGTCACACATTGCACGCCACACGGAGAAAATTACACAGAGCAGTGAACTCGACACGCAGTAAAGATCCCACACCACACGTAGTACCTACTCTACACACACAACATGGACAACACACACAAAATAAACAAGGCCCACAGATCACAGTCAACACAAGCCCAAACACACAAGAACACACAGCACACACAGCACAGCCAAACGGAATACACACAGAATCACAACACAAACACCACAAATCATTCACTACCGCATATCAACCACAAATACAGCACACTACACGAAAGAATTCCAGAAAGCACAACACGCACGGATCAAACACGCACAATACACAGTAATAAACACATAACACACAACGCACACAGCAAGACATAAAAAAAAGAAGCAGAAACGACACACAGCACACACAACACAACACACACAAAATGTGCATCACAACAGCGCAGACAACACTCACTACATACAACACTCGCAGAACATACAACACACCGGCCACACACAACACACATGGAGAGCGCCAACACAACACATACAATGCACACGAAAAACACCCACAACACGCCAAAGAGTTTACATACAACCTCTCAACACACAAACATCGCCTCACCCTAAACAACAAACCCCACACACACCGAGCACATGACTGCACACAATACCCATGAACCACGGTTCTCAGAGTAAACACAACACACACAGTGAGGGACACTGACCAAGCATGACCACACACAGTACACACATCACAAATTACACTCAATACTCAAACAGCGAACCCCACACACCACCTGTCAAACACAAACCCACGGTAATCACAACCACATGCAGAACCCGCACCACACACAACACATGCGAAATGACATGGAAGAAATACACAAACCACAAAAGAACACCGAATTTATGAAACACATTTCACAGACTGCACACACCACACAAAACACACATAAAACATACAGCACACAGGGCCTCACAGAACGCACAATGCGAAGCACACAACCTACATACAAAGCACGTCAGACAGAGCACACAATTAATATCCCACTCAACACGTAAAGCACACAGAGGACACAACACAAAGCACAATATGCCAAACAGATTAGGATACACCCAACACACATGCAACTGAGAGCACAATACGTTGCACATCACGGAACACACGTGCGGTCCCATCACACACTAAACATGAAACAGAAAACCATTCACAGACCACATAACATTCCCGACCATGAACACAACATGCTACAAAAAAGTCACCAAACGTACGACACACAAAGACACACTCCAAGCACGCAACACCCAGCGCAGGACCGCCCACAAACACACCAGTCTCACAGCCCTCCACAGAGCAATACACACAGAACATACCCTACAAACAACAAAGTACCCAAACTGCACACCTCACAATCGCAACAGTCACAACACAGAAAGAACACAACACACGGGAAACACACGCTCAGACACATAAACACTGCCATGCACATTAAGCCAGCAGACCACAGACATCAGAGCTAAAAACACACCATAACGCAGTATGCAAAACGCAACACAACACAGAATACACATCCAATCACACAACAAACACCACAACCCATGCCCTACAGTATAAACAAAAGACGAACGACGCACTTCACACATGACACAAAACCCACAAACACAAAGGACCACACAGAAAGACACACAACGCAAACATCGCACACAACACACACATTAAAAGAAACACATCAACACATTGCCGCAACACACAAAATAATACACAAATTACAGAGCAATACATCACACAACACACAAACATCACACACAATTTATACATCACACCTCATAACACACACAACAACCTGCAGTAACAACACAACACACAGACCGATGCAACCACTACATACCATACATAAAGCCACACGCTCAAGGAATAACCACAATAAACTTAAGTAAACTCCCACAAACACAAAGACAGAGGACACACACAAACTCAGCACGCTAAAAGCACAACAGATGAAACAACATACAGCACAAACATCACAGGACATAAAGGCACACGATTCTCAGACACCACGGTTAGCCATATACACACCACACACACAATGAGGTACACGACACGAGCAAAACCACATACAGATAACACGTGTCCCCTCACACACTTAATCAATCACACACACAGCCTCTCAAACACAGCCAAACACGTATCAGAATCACATATGCATCACACACAGAAAACATATAAAACCACATGAAAGCAAACAACCAAGAATAAAGGCAGATAGCACACTTTTCTAACACTGAACACCCCACTCACAACCGCACGCAGACACCCCACACGCATGTATACACGGGCACCTTTACGCAATGCGCGCACAAACACACACACACACACAACATAAAGTAAAAACACAACAGTCACAGGGCGCACACCAGACACAACAGAGCACATGTTTCTCCTAAAACACACAAGTCACATTTGCAAGAGTACATGCACCACGCACCGTGAGGAACACCAAACACAACCACACACAGGTGACATATCTCACTTCGCAAACATAACAAGCACCCTCACATCACAACTCAAACACAACCATACGCAAATCACAATCACATACGGAAAACACACACAAAACAAATCCCTAGGCAAAACACACACAACCCACAAAGAAGACAAAGAGCGCACATTGCATACACTACACCCTGCAAGCACAACCACGCACAGACACAAAACACGTACATCCTCACGCAGGAGCACAACGCAGAGCACACACACAACACAGAAACACACGAAACAAGGGTCCCAAGACACAGACCACACACCTCAAGGCACATAACTGCTCACAAAACACACACGGAAAACACTGCACAGACTACGTACTGCACACACCATGAGACATACTGAACAAGCGAAACCGCACAGTCAACACTTCTGATATCACGTGCATAACTCAAACAGCCAAACACACACACAACCTCTCTAACACAACCACACACAAATCACAAACTCCACACATAAGACGGACACAACACATACTAATAATCCACAGACTACTCCCCTATGACGCACTACACACAACACACACAGCCACAAGCAGGCAGTATAGAGCACACACAGGTGCACGCAGACAGCTCGAAAAATCACACCCAAAATACACACTCACAGAACACATCAGACGCAACGCAAAACTAACATCACACAGAATGCTCAAAATACAGAGACCACCCAACATCTATCCTGTATGTAACACACAGAAAGCATATAGACAGCGCTCACACAACCCAGAACACAGTACACAACAGAAAGCAGAAAGACCAGACGCAGTACACATGAAACACGACGACGGAAGGCAGACAACAGAAACACAACACACACACAAACACCAACGGATAACTCATAAAAAATGACAAGATATACAACACACAAAGAACCACTCAGTGCACAGAACACACAGCTCACGACCACACCCATGACACATTGCACGCCACACAGAGAAAGTATGCAGAACAATGTACTCAACAAGCAGCAAAGAACCCATAACACACATTGTACATTCACAACACACACCACATATACAAGCACCAGTAGAACACTCATAAAAAATGACAAAATGTACAACACACAAGGAACCGCTCAATGCACACAACTCACAACCACGCACGTCACACATTGCACGCCACACGGAGAAAATTACACAGAGCAGTGAACTCGACACGCAGTAAAGATCCCACACCACACGTAGTACCTACTCTACACACACAACATGGACAACACACACAAAATAAACAAGGCCCACAGATCACAGTCAACACAAGCCCAAACACACAAGAACACACAGCACACACAGCACAGCCAAACGGAATACACACAGAATCACAACACAAACACCACAAATCATTCACTACCGCATATCAACCACAAATACAGCACACTACACGAAAGAATTCCAGAAAGCACAACACGCACGGATCAAACACGCACAATACACAGTAATAAACACATAACACACAACGCACACAGCAAGACATAAAAAAAAGAAGCAGAAACGACACACAGCACACACAACACAACACACACAAAATGTGCATCACAACAGCGCAGACAACACTCACTACATACAACACTCGCAGAACATACAACACACCGGCCACACACAACACACATGGAGAGCGCCAACACAACACATACAATGCACACGAAAAACACCCACAACACGCCAAAGAGTTTACATACAACCTCTCAACACACAAACATCGCCTCACCCTAAACAACAAACCCCACACACACCGAGCACATGACTGCACACAATACCCATGAACCACGGTTCTCAGAGTAAACACAACACACACAGTGAGGGACACTGACCAAGCATGACCACACACAGTACACACATCACAAATTACACTCAATACTCAAACAGCGAACCCCACACACCACCTGTCAAACACAAACCCACGGTAATCACAACCACATGCAGAACCCGCACCACACACAACACATGCGAAATGACATGGAAGAAATACACAAACCACAAAAGAACACCGAATTTATGAAACACATTTCACAGACTGCACACACCACACAAAACACACATAAAACATACAGCACACAGGGCCTCACAGAACGCACAATGCGAAGCACACAACCTACATACAAAGCACGTCAGACAGAGCACACAATTAATATCCCACTCAACACGTAAAGCACACAGAGGACACAACACAAAGCACAATATGCCAAACAGATTAGGATACACCCAACACACATGCAACTGAGAGCACAATACGTTGCACATCACGGAACACACGTGCGGTCCCATCACACACTAAACATGAAACAGAAAACCATTCACAGACCACATAACATTCCCGACCATGAACACAACATGCTACAAAAAAGTCACCAAACGTACGACACACAAAGACACACTCCAAGCACGCAACACCCAGCGCAGGACCGCCCACAAACACACCAGTCTCACAGCCCTCCACAGAGCAATACACACAGAACATACCCTACAAACAACAAAGTACCCAAACTGCACACCTCACAATCGCAACAGTCACAACACAGAAAGAACACAACACACGGGAAACACACGCTCAGACACATAAACACTGCCATGCACATTAAGCCAGCAGACCACAGACATCAGAGCTAAAAACACACCATAACGCAGTATGCAAAACGCAACACAACACAGAATACACACCCAATCACACAACAAACACCACAACCCATGCCCTACAGTATAAACAAAAGACGAACGACGCACTTCACACATGACACAAAACCCACAAACACAAAGGACCACACAGAAAGACACACAACGCAAACATCGCACACAACACACACATTAAAAGAAACACATCAACACATTGCCGCAACACACAAAATAATACACAAATTACAGAGCAATACATCACACAACACACAAACATCACACACAATTTATACATCACACCTCATAACACACACAACAACCTGCAGTAACAACACAACACACAGACCGATGCAACCACTACATACCATACATAAAGCCACACGCTCAAGGAATAACCACAATAAACTTAAGTAAACTCCCACAAACACAAAGACAGAGGACACACACAAACTCAGCACGCTAAAAGCACAACAGATGAAACAACATACAGCACAAACATCACAGGACATAAAGGCACACGATTCTCAGACACCACGGTTAGCCATATACACACCACACACACAATGAGGTACACGACACGAGCAAAACCACATACAGATAACACGTGTCCCCTCACACACTTAATCAATCACACACACAGCCTCTCAAACACAGCCAAACACGTATCAGAATCACATATGCATCACACACAGAAAACATACAAAACCACATGAAAGCAAACAACCAAGAATAAAGGCAGATAGCACACTTTTCTAACACTGAACACCCCACTCACAACCGCACGCAGACACCCCACACGCATGTATACACGGGCACCTTTACGCAATGCGCGCACAAACACACACACACACACAACATAAAGTAAAAACACAACAGTCACAGGGCGCACACCAGACACAACAGAGCACATGTTTCTCCTAAAACACACAAGTCACATTTGCAAGAGTACATGCACCACGCTCCGTGAGGAACACCAAACACAACCACACACAGGTGACATATCTCACTTCGCAAACATAACAAGCACCCTCACATCACAACTCAAACACAACCATACGCAAATCACAATCACATACGGAAAACACACACAAAACAAATCCCTAGGCAAAACACACACAACCCACAAAGAAGACAAAGAGCGCACATTGCATACACTACACTCTGCAAGCACAACCACGCACAGACACAAAACACGTACATCCTCACGCAGGAGCACAACACAGAAACATGCGAAACAAGGGTCCCAAGACACAGACCACACACCTCAAGGCACATAACTGCTCACAAAACACACACGGAAAACACTGCACAGACTACGTACTGCACACACCATGAGACATACTGAACAAGCGAAACCGCACAGTCAACACTTCTGATATCACGTGCATAACTCAAACAGCCAAACACACACATACAACCTCTCTAACACAACCACACACAAATCACAAACTCCACACATAAGACGGACACAACACATACTAATAATCCACAGACTACTCCCCTATGACGCACTACACACAACACACACAGCCACAAGCAGGCAGTATAGAGCACACACAGGTGCACGCAGACAGCTCGAAAAATCACACCCAAAATACACACTCACAGAACACATCAGACGCAACGCAAAACTAACATCACACAGAATGCTCAAAATACAGAGACCACCCAACATCTATCCTGTATGTAACACACAGAAAGCATATAGACAGCACTCACACAACCCAGAACACAGTACACAACAGAAAGCAGAAAGACCAGACGCAGTACACATGAAACACGACGACGGAAGGCAGACAACAGAAACACAACACACACACAAACACCAACGGATAACTCATAAAAAATGACAAGATATACAACACACAAAGAACCACTCAGTGCACAGAACACACAGCTCACGACCACACCCATGACACATTGCACGCCACACAGAGAAAGTATGCAGAACAATGTACTCAACAAGCAGCAAAGAACCCATAACACACATTGTACATTCACAACACACACCACATATACAAGCACCAGTAGAACACTCATAAAAAATGACAAAATGTACAACACACAAGGAACCGCTCAATGCACACAACTCACAACCACGCACGTCACACATTGCACGCCACACGGAGAAAATTACACAGAGCAGTGAACTCGACACGCAGTAAAGATCCCACACCACACGTAGTACCTACTCTACACACACAACATGGACAACACACACAAAATAAACAAGGCCCACAGATCACAGTCAACACAAGCCCAAACACACAAGAACACACAGCACACACAGCACAGCCAAACGGAATACACACAGAATCACAACACAAACACCACAAATCATTCACTACCGCATATCAACCACAAATACAGCACACTACACGAAAGAATTCCAGAAAGCACAACACGCACGGATCAAACACGCACAATACACAGTAATAAACACATAACACACAACGCACACAGCAAGACATAAAAAAAAGAAGCAGAAACGACACACAGCACACACAACACAACACACACAAAATGTGCATCACAACAGCGCAGACAACACTCACTACATACAACACTCGCAGAACATACAACACACCGGCCACACACAACACACATGGAGAGCGCCAACACAACACATACAATGCACACGAAAAACACCCACAACACGCCAAAGAGTTTACATACAACCTCTCAACACACAAACATCGCCTCACCCTAAACAACAAACCCCACACACACCGAGCACATGACTGCACACAATACCCATGAACCACGGTTCTCAGAGTAAACACAACACACACAGTGAGGGACACTGACCAAGCATGACCACACACAGTACACACATCACAAATTACACTCAATACTCAAACAGCGAACCCCACACACCACCTGTCAAACACAAACCCACGGTAATCACAACCACATGCAGAACCCGCACCACACACAACACATGCGAAATGACATGGAAGAAATACACAAACCACAAAAGAACACCGAATTTATGAAACACATTTCACAGACTGCACACACCACACAAAACACACATGAAACATACAGCACACAGGGCCTCACAGAACGCACAATGCGAAGCACACAACCTACATACAAAGCACGTCAGACAGAGCACACAATTAATATCCCACTCAACACGTAAAGCACACAGAGGACACAACACAAAGCACAATATGCCAAACAGATTAGGATACACCCAACACACATGCAACTGAGAGCACAATACGTTGCACATCACGGAACACACGTGCGGTCCCATCACACACTAAACATGAAACAGAAAACCATTCACAGACCACATAACATTCCCGACCGTGAACACAACATGCTACAAAAAAGTCACCAAACGTACGACACACAAAGACACACTCCAAGCACGCAACACCCAGCGCAGGACCGCCCACAAACACACCAGTCTCACAGCCCTCCACAGAGCAATACACACAGAACATACCCTACAAACAACAAAGTACCCAAACTGCACACCTCACAATCGCAACAGTCACAACACAGAAAGAACACAACACACGGGAAACACACGCTCAGACACATAAACACTGCCATGCACATTAAGCCAGCAGACCACAGACATCAGAGCTAAAAACACACCATAACGCAGTATGCAAAACGCAACACAACACAGAATACACACCCAATCACACAACAAACACCACAACCCATGCCCTACAGTATAAACAAAAGACGAACGACGCACTTCACACATGACACAAAACCCACAAACACAAAGGACCACACAGAAAGACACACAACGCAAACATCGCACACAACACACACATTAAAAGAAACACATCAACACATTGCCGCAACACACAAAATAATACACAAATTACAGAGCAATACATCACACAACACACAAACATCACACACAATTTATACATCACACCTCATAACACACACAACAACCTGCAGTAACAACACAACACACAGACCGATGCAACCACTACATACCATACATAAAGCCACACGCTCAAGGAATAACCACAATAAACTTAAGTAAACTCCCACAAACACAAAGACAGAGGACACACACAAACTCAGCACGCTAAAAGCACAACAGATGAAACAACATACAGCACAAACATCACAGGACATAAAGGCACACGATTCTCAGACACCACGGTTAGCCATATACACACCACACACACAATGAGGTACACGACACGAGCAAAACCACATACAGATAACACGTGTCCCCTCACACACTTAATCAATCACACACACAGCCTCTCAAACACAGCCAAACACGTATCAGAATCACATATGCATCACACACAGAAAACATACAAAACCACATGAAAGCAAACAACCAAGAATAAAGGCAGATAGCACACTTTTCGAACACTGAACACCCCACTCACAACCGCACGCAGACACCCCACACGCATGTATACACGGGCACCTTTACGCAATGCGCGCACAAACACACACACACACACAACATAAAGTAAAAACACAACAGTCACAGGGCGCACACCAGACACAACAGAGCACATGTTTCTCCTAAAACACACAAGTCACATTTGCAAGAGTACATGCACCACGCACCGTGAGGAACACCAAACACAACCACACACAGGTGACATATCTCACTTCGCAAACATAACAAGCACCCTCACATCACAACTCAAACACAACCATACGCAAATCACAATCACATACGGAAAACACACACAAAACAAATCCCTAGGCAAAACACACACAACCCACAAAGAAGACAAAGAGCGCACATTGCATACACTACACCCTGCAAGCACAACCACGCACAGACACAAAACACGTACATCCTCACGCAGGAGCACAACGCAGAGCACACACACAACACAGAAACACACGAAACAAGGGTCCCAAGACACAGACCACACACCTCAAGGCACATAACTGCTCACAAAACACACACGGAAAACACTGCACAGACTACGTACTGCACACACCATGAGACATACTGAACAAGCGAAACCGCACAGTCAACACTTCTGATATCACGTGCATAACTCAAACAGCCAAACACACACACAACCTCTCTAACACAACCACACACAAATCACAAACTCCACACATAAGACGGACACAACACATACTAATAATCCACAGACTACTCCCCTATGACGCACTACACACAACACACACAGCCACAAGCAGGCAGTATAGAGCACACTCAGGTGCACGCAGACAGCTCGAAAAATCACACCCAAAATACACACTCACAGAACACATCAGACGCAACGCAAAACTAACATCACACAGAATGCTCAAAATACAGAGACCACCCAACATCTATCCTGTATGTAACACACAGAAAGCATATAGACAGCGCTCACACAACCCAGAACACAGTACACAACAGAAAGCAGAAAGACCAGACGCAGTACACATGAAACACGACGACGGAAGGCAGACAACAGAAACACAACACACACACAAACACCAACGGATAACTCATAAAAAATGACAAGATATACAACACACAAAGAACCACTCAGTGCACAGAACACACAGCTCACGACCACACCCATGACACATTGCACGCCACACAGAGAAAGTATGCAGAACAATGTACTCAACAAGCAGCAAAGAACCCATAACACACATTGTACATTCACAACACACACCACATATACAAGCACCAGTAGAACACTCATAAAAAATGACAAAATGTACAACACACAAGGAACCGCTCAATGCACACAACTCACAACCACGCACGTCACACATTGCACGCCACACGGAGAAAATTACACAGAGCAGTGAACTCGACACGCAGTAAAGATCCCACACCACACGTAGTACCTACTCTACACACACAACATGGACAACACACACAAAATAAACAAGGCCCACAGATCACAGTCAACACAAGCCCAAACACACAAGAACACACAGCACACACAGCACAGCCAAACGGAATACACACAGAATCACAACACAAACACCACAAATCATTCACTACCGCATATCAACCACAAATACAGCACACTACACGAAAGAATTCCAGAAAGCACAACACGCACGGATCAAACACGCACAATACACAGTAATAAACACATAACACACAACGCACACAGCAAGACATAAAAAAAAGAAGCAGAAACGACACACAGCACACACAACACAACACACACAAAATGTGCATCACAACAGCGCAGACAACACTCACTACATACAACACTCGCAGAACATACAACACACCGGCCACACACAACACACATGGAGAGCGCCAACACAACACATACAATGCACACGAAAAACACCCACAACACGCCAAAGAGTTTACATACAACCTCTCAACACACAAACATCGCCTCACCCTAAACAACAAACCCCACACACACCGAGCACATGACTGCACACAATACCCATGAACCACGGTTCTCAGAGTAAACACAACACACACAGTGAGGGACACTGACCAAGCATGACCACACACAGTACACACATCACAAATTACACTCAATACTCAAACAGCGAACCCCACACACCACCTGTCAAACACAAACCCACGGTAATCACAACCACATGCAGAACCCGCACCACACACAACACATGCGAAATGACATGGAAGAAATACACAAACCACAAAAGAACACCGAATTTATGAAACACATTTCACAGACTGCACACACCACACAAAACACACATAAAACATACAGCACACAGGGCCTCACAGAACGCACAATGCGAAGCACACAACCTACATACAAAGCACGTCAGACAGAGCACACAATTAATATCCCACTCAACACGTAAAGCACACAGAGGACACAACACAAAGCACAATATGCCAAACAGATTAGGATACACCCAACACACATGCAACTGAGAGCACAATACGTTGCACATCACGGAACACACGTGCGGTCCCATCACACACTAAACATGAAACAGAAAACCATTCACAGACCACATAACATTCCCGACCATGAACACAACATGCTACAAAAGAGTCACCAAACGTACGACACACAAAGACACACTCCAAGCACGCAACACCCAGCGCAGGACCGCCCACAAACACACCAGTCTCACAGCCCTCCACAGAGCAATACACACAGAACATACCCTACAAACAACAAAGTACCCAAACTGCACACCTCACAATCGCAACAGTCACAACACAGAAAGAACACAACACACGGGAAACACACGCTCAGACACATAAACACTGCCATGCACATTAAGCCAGCAGACCACAGACATCAGAGCTAAAAACACACCATAACGCAGTATGCAAAACGCAACACAACACAGAATACACACCCAATCACACAACAAACACCACAACCCATGCCCTACAGTATAAACAAAAGACGAACGACGCACTTCACACATGACACAAAACCCACAAACACAAAGGACCACACAGAAAGACACACAACGCAAACATCGCACACAACACACACATTAAAAGAAACACATCAACACATTGCCGCAACACACAAAATAATACACAAATTA
Source organism: Manis pentadactyla (assembly GCF_030020395.1). Taxonomy (NCBI): domain Eukaryota; kingdom Metazoa; phylum Chordata; class Mammalia; order Pholidota; family Manidae; genus Manis; species Manis pentadactyla. The sequence continues at coordinate 115,026,956 of NC_080022.1, forward strand.
CAGAGCAATACATCACACAACACACAAACATCACACACAATTTATACATCACACCTCATAACACACACAACAACCTGCAGTAACAACACAACACACAGACCGATGCAACCACTACATACCATACATAAAGCCACACGCTCAAGGAATAACCACAATAAACTTAAGTAAACTCCCACAAACACAAAGACAGAGGACACACACAAACTCAGCACGCTAAAAGCACAACAGATGAAACAACATACAGCACAAACATCACAGGACATAAAGGCACACGATTCTCAGACACCACGATTAGCCATATACACACCACACACACAATGAGGTACACGACACGAGCAAAACCACATACAGATAACACGTGTCCCCTCACACACTTAATCAATCACACACACAGCCTCTCAAACACAGCCAAACACGTATCAGAATCACATATGCATCACACACAGAAAACATACAAAACCACATGAAAGCAAACAACCAAGAATAAAGGCAGATAGCACACTTTTCGAACACTGAACACCCCACTCACAACCGCACGCAGACACCCCACACGCATGTATACACGGGCACCTTTACGCAATGCGCGCACAAACACACACACACACACAACATAAAGTAAAAACACAACAGTCACAGGGCGCACACCAGACACAACAGAGCACATGTTTCTCCTAAAACACACAAGTCACATTTGCAAGAGTACATGCACCACGCACCGTGAGGAACACCAAACACAACCACACACAGGTGACATATCTCACTTCGCAAACATAACAAGCACCCTCACATCACAACTCAAACACAACCATACGCAAATCACAATCACATACGGAAAACACACACAAAACAAATCCCTAGGCAAAACACACACAACCCACAAAGAAGACAAAGAGCGCACATTGCATACACTACACCCTGCAAGCACAACCACGCACAGACACAAAACACGTACATCCTCACGCAGGAGCACAACGCAGAGCACACACACAACACAGAAACACACGAAACAAGGGTCCCAAGACACAGACCACACACCTCAAGGCACATAACTGCTCACAAAACACACACGGAAAACACTGCACAGACTACGTACTGCACACACCATGAGACATACTGAACAAGCGAAACCGCACAGTCAACACTTCTGATATCACGTGCATAACTCAAACAGCCAAACACACACACAACCTCTCTAACACAACCACACACAAATCACAAACTCCACACATAAGACGGACACAACACATACTAATAATCCACAGACTACTCCCCTATGACGCACTACACACAACACACACAGCCACAAGCAGGCAGTATAGAGCACACACAGGTGCACGCAGACAGCTCGAAAAATCACACCCAAAATACACACTCACAGAACACATCAGACGCAACGCAAAACTAACATCACACAGAATGCTCAAAATACAGAGACCACCCAACATCTATCCTGTATGTAACACACAGAAAGCATATAGACAGCGCTCACACAACCCAGAACACAGTACACAACAGAAAGCAGAAAGACCAGACGCAGTACACATGAAACACGACGACGGAAGGCAGACAACAGAAACACAACACACACACAAACACCAACGGATAACTCATAAAAAATGACAAGATATACAACACACAAAGAACCACTCAGTGCACAGAACACACAGCTCACGACCACACCCATGACACATTGCACGCCACACAGAGAAAGTATGCAGAACAATGTACTCAACAAGCAGCAAAGAACCCATAACACACATTGTACATTCACAACACACACCACATATACAAGCACCAGTAGAACACTCATAAAAAATGACAAAATGTACAACACACAAGGAACCGCTCAATGCACACAACTCACAACCACGCACGTCACACATTGCACGCCACACGGAGAAAATTACACAGAGCAGTGAACTCGACACGCAGTAAAGATCCCACACCACACGTAGTACCTACTCTACACACACAACATGGACAACACACACAAAATAAACAAGGCCCACAGATCACAGTCAACACAAGCCCAAACACACAAGAACACACAGCACACACAGCACAGCCAAACGGAATACACACAGAATCACAACACAAACACCACAAATCATTCACTACCGCATATCAACCACAAATACAGCACACTACACGAAAGAATTCCAGAAAGCACAACACGCACGGATCAAACACGCACAATACACAGTAATAAACACATAACACACAACGCACACAGCAAGACATAAAAAAAAGAAGCAGAAACGACACACAGCACACACAACACAACACACACAAAATGTGCATCACAAAAGCGCAGACAACACTCACTACATACAACACTCGCAGAACATACAACACACCGGCCACACACAACACACATGGAGAGCGCCAACACAACACATACAATGCACACGAAAAACACCCACAACACGCCAAAGAGTTTACATACAACCTCTCAACACACAAACATCGCCTCACCCTAAACAACAAACCCCACACACACCGAGCACATGACTGCACACAATACCCATGAACCACGGTTCTCAGAGTAAACACAACACACACAGTGAGGGACACTGACCAAGCATGACCACACACAGTACACACATCACAAATTACACTCAATACTCAAACAGCGAACCCCACACACCACCTGTCAAACACAAACCCACGGTAATCACAACCACATGCAGAACCCGCACCACACACAACACATGCGAAATGACATGGAAGAAATACACAAACCACAAAAGAACACCGAATTTATGAAACACATTTCACAGACTGCACACACCACACAAAACACACATAAAACATACAGCACACAGGGCCTCACAGAACGCACAATGCGAAGCACACAACCTACATACAAAGCACGTCAGACAGAGCACACAATTAATATCCCACTCAACACGTAAAGCACACAGAGGACACAACACAAAGCACAATATGCCAAACAGATTAGGATACACCCAACACACATGCAACTGAGAGCACAATACGTTGCACATCACGGAACACACGTGCGGTCCCATCACACACTAAACATGAAACAGAAAACCATTCACAGACCACATAACATTCCCGACCGTGAACACAACATGCTACAAAAAAGTCACCAAACGTACGACACACAAAGACACACTCCAAGCACGCAACACCCAGCGCAGGACCGCCCACAAACACACCAGTCTCACAGCCCTCCACAGAGCAATACACACAGAACATACCCTACAAACAACAAAGTACCCAAACTGCACACCTCACAATCGCAACAGTCACAACACAGAAAGAACACAACACACGGGAAACACACGCTCAGACACATAAACACTGCCATGCACATTAAGCCAGCAGACCACAGACATCAGAGCTAAAAACACACCATAACGCAGTATGCAAAACGCAACACAACACAGAATACACACCCAATCACACAACAAACACCACAACCCATGCCCTACAGTATAAACAAAAGACGAACGACGCACTTCACACATGACACAAAACCCACAAACACAAAGGACCACACAGAAAGACACACAACGCAAACATCGCACACAACACACACATTAAAAGAAACACATCAACACATTGCCGCAACACACAAAATAATACACAAATTACAGAGCAATACATCACACAACACACAAACATCACACACAATTTATACATCACACCTCATAACACACACAACAACCTGCAGTAACAACACAACACACAGACCGATGCAACCACTACATACCATACATAAAGCCACACGCTCAAGGAATAACCACAATAAACTTAAGTAAACTCCCACAAACACAAAGACAGAGGACACACACAAACTCAGCACGCTAAAAGCACAACAGATGAAACAACATACAGCACAAACATCACAGGACATAAAGGCACACGATTCTCAGACACCACGGTTAGCCATATACACACCACACACACAATGAGGTACACGACACGAGCAAAACCACATACAGATAACACGTGTCCCCTCACACACTTAATCAATCACACACACAGCCTCTCAAACACAGCCAAACACGTATCAGAATCACATATGCATCACACACAGAAAACATACAAAACCACATGAAAGCAAACAACCAAGAATAAAGGCAGATAGCACACTTTTCTAACACTGAACACCCCACTCACAACCGCACGCAGACACCCCACACGCATGTATACACGGGCACCTTTACGCAATGCGCGCACAAACACACACACACACACAACATAAAGTAAAAACACAACAGTCACAGGGCGCACACCAGACACAACAGAGCACATGTTTCTCCTAAAACACACAAGTCACATTTGCAAGAGTACATGCACCACGCTCCGTGAGGAACACCAAACACAACCACACACAGGTGACATATCTCACTTCGCAAACATAACAAGCACCCTCACATCACAACTCAAACACAACCATACGCAAATCACAATCACATACGGAAAACACACACAAAACAAATCCCTAGGCAAAACACACACAACCCACAAAGAAGACAAAGAGCGCACATTGCATACACTACACTCTGCAAGCACAACCACGCACAGACACAAAACACGTACATCCTCACGCAGGAGCACAACACAGAAACATGCGAAACAAGGGTCCCAAGACACAGACCACACACCTCAAGGCACATAACTGCTCACAAAACACACACGGAAAACACTGCACAGACTACGTACTGCACACACCATGAGACATACTGAACAAGCGAAACCGCACAGTGAACACTTCTGATATCACGTGCATAACTCAAACAGCCAAACACACACACACAACCTCTCTAACACAACCACACACAAATCACAAACTCCACACATAAGACGGACACAACACATACTAATAATCCACAGACTACTCCCCTATGACGCACTACACACAACACACACAGCCACAAGCAGGCAGTATAGAGCACACACAGGTGCACGCAGACAGCTCGAAAAATCACACCCAAAATACACACTCACAGAACACATCAGACGCAACGCAAAACTAACATCACACAGAATGCTCAAAATACAGAGACCACCCAACATCTATCCTGTATGTAACACACAGAAAGCATATAGACAGCACTCACACAACCCAGAACACAGTACACAACAGAATGCAGAAAGACCAGACGCAGTACACATGAAACACGACGACGGAAGGCAGACAACAGAAACACAACACACACACAAACACCAACGGATAACTCATAAAAAATGACAAGATATACAACACACAAAGAACCACTCAGTGCACAGAACACACAGCTCACGACCACACCCATGACACATTGCACGCCACACAGAGAAAGTATGCAGAACAATGTACTCAACAAGCAGCAAAGAACCCATAACACACATTGTACATTCACAACACACACCACATATACAAGCACCAGTAGAACACTCATAAAAAATGACAAAATGTACAACACACAAGGAACCGCTCAATGCACACAACTCACAACCACGCACGTCACACATTGCACGCCACACGGAGAAAATTACACAGAGCAGTGAACTCGACACGCAGTAAAGATCCCACACCACACGTAGTACCTACTCTACACACACAACATGGACAACACACACAAAATAAACAAGGCCCACAGATCACAGTCAACACAAGCCCAAACACACAAGAACACACAGCACACACAGCACAGCCAAACGGAATACACACAGAATCACAACACAAACACCACAAATCATTCACTACCGCATATCAACCACAAATACAGCACACTACACGAAAGAATTCCAGAAAGCACAACACGCACGGATCAAACACGCACAATACACAGTAATAAACACATAACACACAACGCACACAGCAAGACATAAAAAAAAGAAGCAGAAACGACACACAGCACACACAACACAACACACACAAAATGTGCATCACAACAGCGCAGACAACACTCACTACATACAACACTCGCAGAACATACAACACACCGGCCACACACAACACACATGGAGAGCGCCAACACAACACATACAATGCACACGAAAAACACCCACAACACGCCAAAGAGTTTACATACAACCTCTCAACACACAAACATCGCCTCACCCTAAACAACAAACCCCACACACACCGAGCACATGACTGCACACAATACCCATGAACCACGGTTCTCAGAGTAAACACAACACACACAGTGAGGGACACTGACCAAGCATGACCACACACAGTACACACATCACAAATTACACTCAATACTCAAACAGCGAACCCCACACACCACCTGTCAAACACAAACCCACGGTAATCACAACCACATGCAGAACCCGCACCACACACAACACATGCGAAATGACATGGAAGAAATACACAAACCACAAAAGAACACCGAATTTATGAAACACATTTCACAGACTGCACACACCACACAAAACACACATAAAACATACAGCACACAGGGCCTCACAGAACGCACAATGCGAAGCACACAACCTACATACAAAGCACGTCAGACAGAGCACACAATTAATATCCCACTCAACACGTAAAGCACACAGAGGACACAACACAAAGCACAATATGCCAAACAGATTAGGATACACCCAACACACATGCAACTGAGAGCACAATACGTTGCACATCACGGAACACACGTGCGGTCCCATCACACACTAAACATGAAACAGAAAACCATTCACAGACCACATAACATTCCCGACCATGAACACAACATGCTACAAAAAAGTCACCAAACGTACGACACACAAAGACACACTCCAAGCACGCAACACCCAGCGCAGGACCGCCCACAAACACACCAGTCTCACAGCCCTCCACAGAGCAATACACACAGAACATACCCTACAAACAACAAAGTACCCAAACTGCACACCTCACAATCGCAACAGTCACAACACAGAAAGAACACAACACACGGGAAACACACGCTCAGACACATAAACACTGCCATGCACATTAAGCCAGCAGACCACAGACATCAGAGCTAAAAACACACCATAACGCAGTATGCAAAACGCAACACAACACAGAATACACATCCAATCACACAACAAACACCACAACCCATGCCCTACAGTATAAACAAAAGACGAACGACGCACTTCACACATGACACAAAACCCACAAACACAAAGGACCACACAGAAAGACACACAACGCAAACATCGCACACAACACACACATTAAAAGAAACACATCAACACATTGCCGCAACACACAAAATAATACACAAATTACAGAGCAATACATCACACAACACACAAACATCACACACAATTTATACATCACACCTCATAACACACACAACAACCTGCAGTAACAACACAACACACAGACCGATGCAACCACTACATACCATACATAAAGCCACACGCTCAAGGAATAACCACAATAAACTTAAGTAAACTCCCACAAACACAAAGACAGAGGACACACACAAACTCAGCACGCTAAAAGCACAACAGATGAAACAACATACAGCACAAACATCACAGGACATAAAGGCACACGATTCTCAGACACCACGGTTAGCCATATACACACCACACACACAATGAGGTACACGACACGAGCAAAACCACATACAGATAACACGTGTCCCCTCACACACTTAATCAATCACACACACAGCCTCTCAAACACAGCCAAACACGTATCAGAATCACATATGCATCACACACAGAAAACATATAAAACCACATGAAAGCAAACAACCAAGAATAAAGGCAGATAGCACACTTTTCTAACACTGAACACCCCACTCACAACCGCACGCAGACACCCCACACGCATGTATACACGGGCACCTTTACGCAATGCGCGCACAAACACACACACACACACAACATAAAGTAAAAACACAACAGTCACAGGGCGCACACCAGACACAACAGAGCACATGTTTCTCCTAAAACACACAAGTCACATTTGCAAGAGTACATGCACCACGCACCGTGAGGAACACCAAACACAACCACACACAGGTGACATATCTCACTTCGCAAACATAACAAGCACCCTCACATCACAACTCAAACACAACCATACGCAAATCACAATCACATACGGAAAACACACACAAAACAAATCCCTAGGCAAAACACACACAACCCACAAAGAAGACAAAGAGCGCACATTGCATACACTACACCCTGCAAGCACAACCACGCACAGACACAAAACACGTACATCCTCACGCAGGAGCACAACGCAGAGCACACACACAACACAGAAACACACGAAACAAGGGTCCCAAGACACAGACCACACACCTCAAGGCACATAACTGCTCACAAAACACACACGGAAAACACTGCACAGACTACGTACTGCACACACCATGAGACATACTGAACAAGCGAAACCGCACAGTCAACACTTCTGATATCACGTGCATAACTCAAACAGCCAAACACACACACAACCTCTCTAACACAACCACACACAAATCACAAACTCCACACATAAGACGGACACAACACATACTAATAATCCACAGACTACTCCCCTATGACGCACTACACACAACACACACAGCCACAAGCAGGCAGTATAGAGCACACACAGGTGCACGCAGACAGCTCGAAAAATCACACCCAAAATACACACTCACAGAACACATCAGACGCAACGCAAAACTAACATCACACAGAATGCTCAAAATACAGAGACCACCCAACATCTATCCTGTATGTAACACACAGAAAGCATATAGACAGCGCTCACACAACCCAGAACACAGTACACAACAGAAAGCAGAAAGACCAGACGCAGTACACATGAAACACGACGACGGAAGGCAGACAACAGAAACACAACACACACACAAACACCAACGGATAACTCATAAAAAATGACAAGATATACAACACACAAAGAACCACTCAGTGCACAGAACACACAGCTCACGACCACACCCATGACACATTGCACGCCACACAGAGAAAGTATGCAGAACAATGTACTCAACAAGCAGCAAAGAACCCATAACACACATTGTACATTCACAACACACACCACATATACAAGCACCAGTAGAACACTCATAAAAAATGACAAAATGTACAACACACAAGGAACCGCTCAATGCACACAACTCACAACCACGCACGTCACACATTGCACGCCACACGGAGAAAATTACACAGAGCAGTGAACTCGACACGCAGTAAAGATCCCACACCACACGTAGTACCTACTCTACACACACAACATGGACAACACACACAAAATAAACAAGGCCCACAGATCACAGTCAACACAAGCCCAAACACACAAGAACACACAGCACACACAGCACAGCCAAACGGAATACACACAGAATCACAACACAAACACCACAAATCATTCACTACCGCATATCAACCACAAATACAGCACACTACACGAAAGAATTCCAGAAAGCACAACACGCACGGATCAAACACGCACAATACACAGTAATAAACACATAACACACAACGCACACAGCAAGACATAAAAAAAAGAAGCAGAAACGACACACAGCACACACAACACAACACACACAAAATGTGCATCACAACAGCGCAGACAACACTCACTACATACAACACTCGCAGAACATACAACACACCGGCCACACACAACACACATGGAGAGCGCCAACACAACACATACAATGCACACGAAAAACACCCACAACACGCCAAAGAGTTTACATACAACCTCTCAACACACAAACATCGCCTCACCCTAAACAACAAACCCCACACACACCGAGCACATGACTGCACACAATACCCATGAACCACGGTTCTCAGAGTAAACACAACACACACAGTGAGGGACACTGACCAAGCATGACCACACACAGTACACACATCACAAATTACACTCAATACTCAAACAGCGAACCCCACACACCACCTGTCAAACACAAACCCACGGTAATCACAACCACATGCAGAACCCGCACCACACACAACACATGCGAAATGACATGGAAGAAATACACAAACCACAAAAGAACACCGAATTTATGAAACACATTTCACAGACTGCACACACCACACAAAACACACATAAAACATACAGCACACAGGGCCTCACAGAACGCACAATGCGAAGCACACAACCTACATACAAAGCACGTCAGACAGAGCACACAATTAATATCCCACTCAACACGTAAAGCACACAGAGGACACAACACAAAGCACAATATGCCAAACAGATTAGGATACACCCAACACACATGCAACTGAGAGCACAATACGTTGCACATCACGGAACACACGTGCGGTCCCATCACACACTAAACATGAAACAGAAAACCATTCACAGACCACATAACATTCCCGACCATGAACACAACATGCTACAAAAAAGTCACCAAACGTACGACACACAAAGACACACTCCAAGCACGCAACACCCAGCGCAGGACCGCCCACAAACACACCAGTCTCACAGCCCTCCACAGAGCAATACACACAGAACATACCCTACAAACAACAAAGTACCCAAACTGCACACCTCACAATCGCAACAGTCACAACACAGAAAGAACACAACACACGGGAAACACACGCTCAGACACATAAACACTGCCATGCACATTAAGCCAGCAGACCACAGACATCAGAGCTAAAAACACACCATAACGCAGTATGCAAAACGCAACACAACACAGAATACACACCCAATCACACAACAAACACCACAACCCATGCCCTACAGTATAAACAAAAGACGAACGACGCACTTCACACATGACACAAAACCCACAAACACAAAGGACCACACAGAAAGACACACAACGCAAACATCGCACACAACACACACATTAAAAGAAACACATCAACACATTGCCGCAACACACAAAATAATACACAAATTACAGAGCAATACATCACACAACACACAAACATCACACACAATTTATACATCACACCTCATAACACACACAACAACCTGCAGTAACAACACAACACACAGACCGATGCAACCACTACATACCATACATAAAGCCACACGCTCAAGGAATAACCACAATAAACTTAAGTAAACTCCCACAAACACAAAGACAGAGGACACACACAAACTCAGCACGCTAAAAGCACAACAGATGAAACAACATACAGCACAAACATCACAGGACATAAAGGCACACGATTCTCAGACACCACGGTTAGCCATATACACACCACACACACAATGAGGTACACGACACGAGCAAAACCACATACAGATAACACGTGTCCCCTCACACACTTAATCAATCACACACACAGCCTCTCAAACACAGCCAAACACGTATCAGAATCACATATGCATCACACACAGAAAACATACAAAACCACATGAAAGCAAACAACCAAGAATAAAGGCAGATAGCACACTTTTCTAACACTGAACACCCCACTCACAACCGCACGCAGACACCCCACACGCATGTATACACGGGCACCTTTACGCAATGCGCGCACAAACACACACACACACACAACATAAAGTAAAAACACAACAGTCACAGGGCGCACACCAGACACAACAGAGCACATGTTTCTCCTAAAACACACAAGTCACATTTGCAAGAGTACATGCACCACGCTCCGTGAGGAACACCAAACACAACCACACACAGGTGACATATCTCACTTCGCAAACATAACAAGCACCCTCACATCACAACTCAAACACAACCATACGCAAATCACAATCACATACGGAAAACACACACAAAACAAATCCCTAGGCAAAACACACACAACCCACAAAGAAGACAAAGAGCGCACATTGCATACACTACACTCTGCAAGCACAACCACGCACAGACACAAAACACGTACATCCTCACGCAGGAGCACAACACAGAAACATGCGAAACAAGGGTCCCAAGACACAGACCACACACCTCAAGGCACATAACTGCTCACAAAACACACACGGAAAACACTGCACAGACTACGTACTGCACACACCATGAGACATACTGAACAAGCGAAACCGCACAGTGAACACTTCTGATATCACGTGCATAACTCAAACAGCCAAACACACACATACAACCTCTCTAACACAACCACACACAAATCACAAACTCCACACATAAGACGGACACAACACATACTAATAATCCACAGACTACTCCCCTATGACGCACTACACACAACACACACAGCCACAAGCAGGCAGTATAGAGCACACACAGGTGCACGCAGACAGCTCGAAAAATCACACCCAAAATACACACTCACAGAACACATCAGACGCAACGCAAAACTAACATCACACAGAATGCTCAAAATACAGAGACCACCCAACATCTATCCTGTATGTAACACACAGAAAGCATATAGACAGCACTCACACAACCCAGAACACAGTACACAACAGAAAGCAGAAAGACCAGACGCAGTACACATGAAACACGACGACGGAAGGCAGACAACAGAAACACAACACACACACAAACACCAACGGATAACTCATAAAAAATGACAAGATATACAACACACAAAGAACCACTCAGTGCACAGAACACACAGCTCACGACCACACCCATGACACATTGCACGCCACACAGAGAAAGTATGCAGAACAATGTACTCAACAAGCAGCAAAGAACCCATAACACACATTGTACATTCACAACACACACCACATATACAAGCACCAGTAGAACACTCATAAAAAATGACAAAATGTACAACACACAAGGAACCGCTCAATGCACACAACTCACAACCACGCACGTCACACATTGCACGCCACACGGAGAAAATTACACAGAGCAGTGAACTCGACACGCAGTAAAGATCCCACACCACACGTAGTACCTACTCTACACACACAACATGGACAACACACACAAAATAAACAAGGCCCACAGATCACAGTCAACACAAGCCCAAACACACAAGAACACACAGCACACACAGCACAGCCAAACGGAATACACACAGAATCACAACACAAACACCACAAATCATTCACTACCGCATATCAACCACAAATACAGCACACTACACGAAAGAATTCCAGAAAGCACAACACGCACGGATCAAACACGCACAATACACAGTAATAAACACATAACACACAACGCACACAGCAAGACATAAAAAAAAGAAGCAGAAACGACACACAGCACACACAACACAACACACACAAAATGTGCATCACAACAGCGCAGACAACACTCACTACATACAACACTCGCAGAACATACAACACACCGGCCACACACAACACACATGGAGAGCGCCAACACAACACATACAATGCACACGAAAAACACCCACAACACGCCAAAGAGTTTACATACAACCTCTCAACACACAAACATCGCCTCACCCTAAACAACAAACCCCACACACACCGAGCACATGACTGCACACAATACCCATGAACCACGGTTCTCAGAGTAAACACAACACACACAGTGAGGGACACTGACCAAGCATGACCACACACAGTACACACATCACAAATTACACTCAATACTCAAACAGCGAACCCCACACACCACCTGTCAAACACAAACCCACGGTAATCACAACCACATGCAGAACCCGCACCACACACAACACATGCGAAATGACATGGAAGAAATACACAAACCACAAAAGAACACCGAATTTATGAAACACATTTCACAGACTGCACACACCACACAAAACACACATGAAACATACAGCACACAGGGCCTCACAGAACGCACAATGCGAAGCACACAACCTACATACAAAGCACGTCAGACAGAGCACACAATTAATATCCCACTCAACACGTAAAGCACACAGAGGACACAACACAAAGCACAATATGCCAAACAGATTAGGATACACCCAACACACATGCAACTGAGAGCACAATACGTTGCACATCACGGAACACACGTGCGGTCCCATCACACACTAAACATGAAACAGAAAACCATTCACAGACCACATAACATTCCCGACCGTGAACACAACATGCTACAAAAAAGTCACCAAACGTACGACACACAAAGACACACTCCAAGCACGCAACACCCAGCGCAGGACCGCCCACAAACACACCAGTCTCACAGCCCTCCACAGAGCAATACACACAGAACATACCCTACAAACAACAAAGTACCCAAACTGCACACCTCACAATCGCAACAGTCACAACACAGAAAGAACACAACACACGGGAAACACACGCTCAGACACATAAACACTGCCATGCACATTAAGCCAGCAGACCACAGACATCAGAGCTAAAAACACACCATAACGCAGTATGCAAAACGCAACACAACACAGAATACACACCCAATCACACAACAAACACCACAACCCATGCCCTACAGTATAAACAAAAGACGAACGACGCACTTCACACATGACACAAAACCCACAAACACAAAGGACCACACAGAAAGACACACAACGCAAACATCGCACACAACACACACATTAAAAGAAACACATCAACACATTGCCGCAACACACAAAATAATACACAAATTACAGAGCAATACATCACACAACACACAAACATCACACACAATTTATACATCACACCTCATAACACACACAACAACCTGCAGTAACAACACAACACACAGACCGATGCAACCACTACATACCATACATAAAGCCACACGCTCAAGGAATAACCACAATAAACTTAAGTAAACTCCCACAAACACAAAGACAGAGGACACACACAAACTCAGCACGCTAAAAGCACAACAGATGAAACAACATACAGCACAAACATCACAGGACATAAAGGCACACGATTCTCAGACACCACGGTTAGCCATATACACACCACACACACAATGAGGTACACGACACGAGCAAAACCACATACAGATAACACGTGTCCCCTCACACACTTAATCAATCACACACACAGCCTCTCAAACACAGCCAAACACGTATCAGAATCACATATGCATCACACACAGAAAACATACAAAACCACATGAAAGCAAACAACCAAGAATAAAGGCAGATAGCACACTTTTCGAACACTGAACACCCCACTCACAACCGCACGCAGACACCCCACACGCATGTATACACGGGCACCTTTACGCAATGCGCGCACAAACACACACACACACACAACATAAAGTAAAAACACAACAGTCACAGGGCGCACACCAGACACAACAGAGCACATGTTTCTCCTAAAACACACAAGTCACATTTGCAAGAGTACATGCACCACGCACCGTGAGGAACACCAAACACAACCACACACAGGTGACATATCTCACTTCGCAAACATAACAAGCACCCTCACATCACAACTCAAACACAACCATACGCAAATCACAATCACATACGGAAAACACACACAAAACAAATCCCTAGGCAAAACACACACAACCCACAAAGAAGACAAAGAGCGCACATTGCATACACTACACCCTGCAAGCACAACCACGCACAGACACAAAACACGTACATCCTCACGCAGGAGCACAACGCAGAGCACACACACAACACAGAAACACACGAAACAAGGGTCCCAAGACACAGACCACACACCTCAAGGCACATAACTGCTCACAAAACACACACGGAAAACACTGCACAGACTACGTACTGCACACACCATGAGACATACTGAACAAGCGAAACCGCACAGTCAACACTTCTGATATCACGTGCATAACTCAAACAGCCAAACACACACACAACCTCTCTAACACAACCACACACAAATCACAAACTCCACACATAAGACGGACACAACACATACTAATAATCCACAGACTACTCCCCTATGACGCACTACACACAACACACACAGCCACAAGCAGGCAGTATAGAGCACACTCAGGTGCACGCAGACAGCTCGAAAAATCACACCCAAAATACACACTCACAGAACACATCAGACGCAACGCAAAACTAACATCACACAGAATGCTCAAAATACAGAGACCACCCAACATCTATCCTGTATGTAACACACAGAAAGCATATAGACAGCGCTCACACAACCCAGAACACAGTACACAACAGAAAGCAGAAAGACCAGACGCAGTACACATGAAACACGACGACGGAAGGCAGACAACAGAAACACAACACACACACAAACACCAACGGATAACTCATAAAAAATGACAAGATATACAACACACAAAGAACCACTCAGTGCACAGAACACACAGCTCACGACCACACCCATGACACATTGCACGCCACACAGAGAAAGTATGCAGAACAATGTACTCAACAAGCAGCAAAGAACCCATAACACACATTGTACATTCACAACACACACCACATATACAAGCACCAGTAGAACACTCATAAAAAATGACAAAATGTACAACACACAAGGAACCGCTCAATGCACACAACTCACAACCACGCACGTCACACATTGCACGCCACACGGAGAAAATTACACAGAGCAGTGAACTCGACACGCAGTAAAGATCCCACACCACACGTAGTACCTACTCTACACACACAACATGGACAACACACACAAAATAAACAAGGCCCACAGATCACAGTCAACACAAGCCCAAACACACAAGAACACACAGCACACACAGCACAGCCAAACGGAATACACACAGAATCACAACACAAACACCACAAATCATTCACTACCGCATATCAACCACAAATACAGCACACTACACGAAAGAATTCCAGAAAGCACAACACGCACGGATCAAACACGCACAATACACAGTAATAAACACATAACACACAACGCACACAGCAAGACATAAAAAAAAGAAGCAGAAACGACACACAGCACACACAACACAACACACACAAAATGTGCATCACAACAGCGCAGACAACACTCACTACATACAACACTCGCAGAACATACAACACACCGGCCACACACAACACACATGGAGAGCGCCAACACAACACATACAATGCACACGAAAAACACCCACAACACGCCAAAGAGTTTACATACAACCTCTCAACACACAAACATCGCCTCACCCTAAACAACAAACCCCACACACACCGAGCACATGACTGCACACAATACCCATGAACCACGGTTCTCAGAGTAAACACAACACACACAGTGAGGGACACTGACCAAGCATGACCACACACAGTACACACATCACAAATTACACTCAATACTCAAACAGCGAACCCCACACACCACCTGTCAAACACAAACCCACGGTAATCACAACCACATGCAGAACCCGCACCACACACAACACATGCGAAATGACATGGAAGAAATACACAAACCACAAAAGAACACCGAATTTATGAAACACATTTCACAGACTGCACACACCACACAAAACACACATAAAACATACAGCACACAGGGCCTCACAGAACGCACAATGCGAAGCACACAACCTACATACAAAGCACGTCAGACAGAGCACACAATTAATATCCCACTCAACACGTAAAGCACACAGAGGACACAACACAAAGCACAATATGCCAAACAGATTAGGATACACCCAACACACATGCAACTGAGAGCACAATACGTTGCACATCACGGAACACACGTGCGGTCCCATCACACACTAAACATGAAACAGAAAACCATTCACAGACCACATAACATTCCCGACCATGAACACAACATGCTACAAAAGAGTCACCAAACGTACGACACACAAAGACACACTCCAAGCACGCAACACCCAGCGCAGGACCGCCCACAAACACACCAGTCTCACAGCCCTCCACAGAGCAATACACACAGAACATACCCTACAAACAACAAAGTACCCAAACTGCACACCTCACAATCGCAACAGTCACAACACAGAAAGAACACAACACACGGGAAACACACGCTCAGACACATAAACACTGCCATGCACATTAAGCCAGCAGACCACAGACATCAGAGCTAAAAACACACCATAACGCAGTATGCAAAACGCAACACAACACAGAATACACACCCAATCACACAACAAACACCACAACCCATGCCCTACAGTATAAACAAAAGACGAACGACGCACTTCACACATGACACAAAACCCACAAACACAAAGGACCACACAGAAAGACACACAATGCAAACATCGCACACAACACACACATTAAAAGAAACACATCAACACATTGCCGCAACACACAAAATAATACACAAATTACAGAGCAATACATCACACAACACACAAACATCACACACAATTTATACATCACACCTCATAACACACACAACAACCTGCAGTAACAACACAACACACAGACCGATGCAACCACTACATACCATACATAAAGCCACACGCTCAAGGAATAACCACAATAAACTTAAGTAAACTCCCACAAACACAAAGACAGAGGACACACACAAACTCAGCACGCTAAAAGCACAACAGATGAAACAACATACAGCACAAACATCACAGGACATAAAGGCACACGATTCTCAGACACCACGATTAGCCATATACACACCACACACACAATGAGGTACACGACACGAGCAAAACCACATACAGATAACACGTGTCCCCTCACACACTTAATCAATCACACACACAGCCTCTCAAACACAGCCAAACACGTATCAGAATCACATATGCATCACACACAGAAAACATACAAAACCACATGAAAGCAAACAACCAAGAATAAAGGCAGATAGCACACTTTTCGAACACTGAACACCCCACTCACAACCGCACGCAGACACCCCACACGCATGTATACACGGGCACCTTTACGCAATGCGCGCACAAACACACACACACACACAACATAAAGTAAAAACACAACAGTCACAGGGCGCACACCAGACACAACAGAGCACATGTTTCTCCTAAAACACACAAGTCACATTTGCAAGAGTACATGCACCACGCACCGTGAGGAACACCAAACACAACCACACACAGGTGACATATCTCACTTCGCAAACATAACAAGCACCCTCACATCACAACTCAAACACAACCATACGCAAATCACAATCACATACGGAAAACACACACAAAACAAATCCCTAGGCAAAACACACACAACCCACAAAGAAGACAAAGAGCGCACATTGCATACACTACACCCTGCAAGCACAACCACGCACAGACACAAAACACGTACATCCTCACGCAGGAGCACAACGCAGAGCACACACACAACACAGAAACACACGAAACAAGGGTCCCAAGACACAGACCACACACCTCAAGGCACATAACTGCTCACAAAACACACACGGAAAACACTGCACAGACTACGTACTGCACACACCATGAGACATACTGAACAAGCGAAACCGCACAGTCAACACTTCTGATATCACGTGCATAACTCAAACAGCCAAACACACACACAACCTCTCTAACACAACCACACACAAATCACAAACTCCACACATAAGACGGACACAACACATACTAATAATCCACAGACTACTCCCCTATGACGCACTACACACAACACACACAGCCACAAGCAGGCAGTATAGAGCACACACAGGTGCACGCAGACAGCTCGAAAAATCACACCCAAAATACACACTCACAGAACACATCAGACGCAACGCAAAACTAACATCACACAGAATGCTCAAAATACAGAGACCACCCAACATCTATCCTGTATGTAACACACAGAAAGCATATAGACAGCGCTCACACAACCCAGAACACAGTACACAACAGAAAGCAGAAAGACCAGACGCAGTACACATGAAACACGACGACGGAAGGCAGACAACAGAAACACAACACACACACAAACACCAACGGATAACTCATAAGAAATGACAAGATATACAACACACAAAGAACCACTCAGTGCACAGAACACACAGCTCACGACCACACCCATGACACATTGCACGCCACACAGAGAAAGTATGCAGAACAATGTACTCAACAAGCAGCAAAGAACCCATAACACACATTGTACATTCACAACACACACCACATATACAAGCACCAGTAGAACACTCATAAAAAATGACAAAATGTACAACACACAAGGAACCGCTCAATGCACACAACTCACAACCACGCACGTCACACATTGCACGCCACACGGAGAAAATTACACAGAGCAGTGAACTCGACACGCAGTAAAGATCCCACACCACACGTAGTACCTACTCTACACACACAACATGGACAACACACACAAAATAAACAAGGCCCACAGATCACAGTCAACACAAGCCCAAACACACAAGAACACACAGCACACACAGCACAGCCAAACGGAATACACACAGAATCACAACACAAACACCACAAATCATTCACTACCGCATATCAACCACAAATACAGCACACTACACGAAAGAATTCCAGAAAGCACAACACGCACGGATCAAACACGCACAATACACAGTAATAAACACATAACACACAACGCACACAGCAAGACATAAAAAAAAGAAGCAGAAACGACACACAGCACACACAACACAACACACACAAAATGTGCATCACAACAGCGCAGACAACACTCACTACATACAACACTCGCAGAACATACAACACACCGGCCACACACAACACACATGGAGAGCGCCAACACAACACATACAATGCACACGAAAAACACCCACAACACGCCAAAGAGTTTACATACAACCTCTCAACACACAAACATCGCCTCACCCTAAACAACAAACCCCACACACACCGAGCACATGACTGCACACAATACCCATGAACCACGGTTCTCAGAGTAAACACAACACACACAGTGAGGGACACTGACCAAGCATGACCACACACAGTACACACATCACAAATTACACTCAATACTCAAACAGCGAACCCCACACACCACCTGTCAAACACAAACCCACGGTAATCACAACCACATGCAGAACCCGCACCACACACAACACATGCGAAATGACATGGAAGAAATACACAAACCACAAAAGAACACCGAATTTATGAAACACATTTCACAGACTGCACACACCACACAAAACACACATAAAACATACAGCACACAGGGCCTCACAGAACGCACAATGCGAAGCACACAACCTACATACAAAGCACGTCAGACAGAGCACACAATTAATATCCCACTCAACACGTAAAGCACACAGAGGACACAACACAAAGCACAATATGCCAAACAGATTAGGATACACCCAACACACATGCAACTGAGAGCACAATACGTTGCACATCACGGAACACACGTGCGGTCCCATCACACACTAAACATGAAACAGAAAACCATTCACAGACCACATAACATTCCCGACCGTGAACACAACATGCTACAAAAAAGTCACCAAACGTACGACACACAAAGACACACTCCAAGCACGCAACACCCAGCGCAGGACCGCCCACAAACACACCAGTCTCACAGCCCTCCACAGAGCAATACACACAGAACATACCCTACAAACAACAAAGTACCCAAACTGCACACCTCACAATCGCAACAGTCACAACACAGAAAGAACACAACACACGGGAAACACACGCTCAGACACATAAACACTGCCATGCACATTAAGCCAGCAGACCACAGACATCAGAGCTAAAAACACACCATAACGCAGTATGCAAAACGCAACACAACACAGAATACACACCCAATCACACAACAAACACCACAACCCATGCCCTACAGTATAAACAAAAGACGAACGACGCACTTCACACATGACACAAAACCCACAAACACAAAGGACCACACAGAAAGACACACAACGCAAACATCGCACACAACACACACATTAAAAGAAACACATCAACACATTGCCGCAACACACAAAATAATACACAAATTACAGAGCAATACATCACACAACACACAAACATCACACACAATTTATACATCACACCTCATAACACACACAACAACCTGCAGTAACAACACAACACACAGACCGATGCAACCACTACATACCATACATAAAGCCACACGCTCAAGGAATAACCACAATAAACTTAAGTAAACTCCCACAAACACAAAGACAGAGGACACACACAAACTCAGCACGCTAAAAGCACAACAGATGAAACAACATACAGCACAAACATCACAGGACATAAAGGCACACGATTCTCAGACACCACGGTTAGCCATATACACACCACACACACAATGAGGTACACGACACGAGCAAAACCACATACAGATAACACGTGTCCCCTCACACACTTAATCAATCACACACACAGCCTCTCAAACACAGCCAAACACGTATCAGAATCACATATGCATCACACACAGAAAACATACAAAACCACATGAAAGCAAACAACCAAGAATAAAGGCAGATAGCACACTTTTCGAACACTGAACACCCCACTCACAACCGCACGCAGACACCCCACACGCATGTATACACGGGCACCTTTACGCAATGCGCGCACAAACACACACACACACACAACATAAAGTAAAAACACAACAGTCACAGGGCGCACACCAGACACAACAGAGCACATGTTTCTCCTAAAACACACAAGTCACATTTGCAAGAGTACATGCACCACGCACCGTGAGGAACACCAAACACAACCACACACAGGTGACATATCTCACTTCGCAAACATAACAAGCACCCTCACATCACAACTCAAACACAACCATACGCAAATCACAATCACATACGGAAAACACACACAAAACAAATCCCTAGGCAAAACACACACAACCCACAAAGAAGACAAAGAGCGCACATTGCATACACTACACCCTGCAAGCACAACCACGCACAGACACAAAACACGTACATCCTCACGCAGGAGCACAACGCAGAGCACACACACAACACAGAAACACACGAAACAAGGGTCCCAAGACACAGACCACACACCTCAAGGCACATAACTGCTCACAAAACACACACGGAAAACACTGCACAGACTACGTACTGCACACACCATGAGACATACTGAACAAGCGAAACCGCACAGTCAACACTTCTGATATCACGTGCATAACTCAAACAGCCAAACACACACACAACCTCTCTAACACAACCACACACAAATCACAAACTCCACACATAAGACGGACACAACACATACTAATAATCCACAGACTACTCCCCTATGACGCACTACACACAACACACACAGCCACAAGCAGGCAGTATAGAGCACACACAGGTGCACGCAGACAGCTCGAAAAATCACACCCAAAATACACACTCACAGAACACATCAGACGCAACGCAAAACTAACATCACACAGAATGCTCAAAATACAGAGACCACCCAACATCTATCCTGTATGTAACACACAGAAAGCATATAGACAGCGCTCACACAACCCAGAACACAGTACACAACAGAAAGCAGAAAGACCAGACGCAGTACACATGAAACACGACGACGGAAGGCAGACAACAGAAACACAACACACACACAAACACCAACGGATAACTCATAAAAAATGACAAGATATACAACACACAAAGAACCACTCAGTGCACAGAACACACAGCTCACGACCACACCCATGACACATTGCACGCCACACAGAGAAAGTATGCAGAACAATGTACTCAACAAGCAGCAAAGAACCCATAACACACATTGTACATTCACAACACACACCACATATACAAGCACCAGTAGAACACTCATAAAAAATGACAAAATGTACAACACACAAGGAACCGCTCAATGCACACAACTCACAACCACGCACGTCACACATTGCACGCCACACGGAGAAAATTACACAGAGCAGTGAACTCGACACGCAGTAAAGATCCCACACCACACGTAGTACCTACTCTACACACACAACATGGACAACACACACAAAATAAACAAGGCCCACAGATCACAGTCAACACAAGCCCAAACACACAAGAACACACAGCACACACAGCACAGCCAAACGGAATACACACAGAATCACAACACAAACACCACAAATCATTCACTACCGCATATCAACCACAAATACAGCACACTACACGAAAGAATTCCAGAAAGCACAACACGCACGGATCAAACACGCACAATACACAGTAATAAACACATAACACACAACGCACACAGCAAGACATAAAAAAAAGAAGCAGAAACGACACACAGCACACACAACACAACACACACAAAATGTGCATCACAACAGCGCAGACAACACTCACTACATACAACACTCGCAGAACATACAACACACCGGCCACACACAACACACATGGAGAGCGCCAACACAACACATACAATGCACACGAAAAACACCCACAACACGCCAGTTTACATACAACCTCTCAACACACAAACATCGCCTCACCCCAAACAACAAACCCCACACACACCGAGCACATGACTGCACACAATACCCATGAACCACGGTTCTCAGAGTAAACACAACACACACAGTGAGGGACACTGACCAAGCATGACCACACACAGTACACACATCACAAATTACACTCAATACTCAAACAGCGAACCCCACACACCACCTGTCAAACACAAACCCACGGTAATCACAACCACATGCAGAACCCGCACCACACACAACACATGCGAAATGACATGGAAGAAATACACAAACCACAAAAGAACACCGAATTTATGAAACACATTTCACAGACTGCACACACCACACAAAACACACATAAAACATACAGCACACAGGGCCTCACAGAACGCACAATGCGAAGCACACAACCTACATACAAAGCACGTCAGACAGAGCACACAATTAATATCCCACTCAACACGTAAAGCACACAGAGGACACAACACAAAGCACAATATGCCAAACAGATTAGGATACACCCAACACACATGCAACTGAGAGCACAATACGTTGCACATCACGGAACACACGTGCGGTCCCATCACACACTAAACATGAAACAGAAAACCATTCACAGACCACATAACATTCCCGACCGTGAACACAACATGCTACAAAAAAGTCACCAAACGTACGACACACAAAGACACACTCCAAGCACGCAACACCCAGCGCAGGACCGCCCACAAACACACCAGTCTCACAGCCCTCCACAGAGCAATACACACAGAACATACCCTACAAACAACAAAGTACCCAAACTGCACACCTCACAATCGCAACAGTCACAACACAGAAAGAACACAACACACGGGAAACACACGCTCAGACACATAAACACTGCCATGCACATTAAGCCAGCAGACCACAGACATCAGAGCTAAAAACACACCATAACGCAGTATGCAAAACGCAACACAACACAGAATACACACCCAATCACACAACAAACACCACAACCCATGCCCTACAGTATAAACAAAAGACGAACGACGCACTTCACACATGACACAAAACCCACAAACACAAAGGACCACACAGAAAGACACACAACGCAAACATCGCACACAACACACACATTAAAAGAAACACATCAACACATTGCCGCAACACACAAAATAATACACAAATTACAGAGCAATACATCACACAACACACAAACATCACACACAATTTATACATCACACCTCATAACACACACAACAACCTGCAGTAACAACACAACACACAGACCGATGCAACCACTACATACCATACATAAAGCCACACGCTCAAGGAATAACCACAATAAACTTAAGTAAACTCCCACAAACACAAAGACAGAGGACACACACAAACTCAGCACGCTAAAAGCACAACAGATGAAACAACATACAGCACAAACATCACAGGACATAAAGGCACACGATTCTCAGACACCACGGTTAGCCATATACACACCACACACACAATGAGGTACACGACACGAGCAAAACCACATACAGATAACACGTGTCCCCTCACACACTTAATCAATCACACACACAGCCTCTCAAACACAGCCAAACACGTATCAGAATCACATATGCATCACACACAGAAAACATACAAAACCACATGAAAGCAAACAACCAAGAATAAAGGCAGATAGCACACTTTTCTAACACTGAACACCCCACTCACAACCGCACGCAGACACCCCACACGCATGTATACACGGGCACCTTTACGCAATGCGCGCACAAACACACACACACACACAACATAAAGTAAAAACACAACAGTCACAGGGCGCACACCAGACACAACAGAGCACATGTTTCTCCTAAAACACACAAGTCACATTTGCAAGAGTACATGCACCACGCACCGTGAGGAACACCAAACACAACCACACACAGGTGACATATCTCACTTCGCAAACATAACAAGCACCCTCACATCACAACTCAAACACAACCATACGCAAATCACAATCACATACGGAAAACACACACAAAACAAATCCCTAGGCAAAACACACACAACCCACAAAGAAGACAAAGAGCGCACATTGCATACACTACACTCTGCAAGCACAACCACGCACAGACACAAAACACGTACATCCTCACGCAGGAGCACAACGCAGAGCACACACACAACACAGAAACATGCGAAACAAGGGTCCCAAGACACAGACCACACACCTCAAGGCACATAACTGCTCACAAAACACACACGGAAAACACTGCACAGACTACGTACTGCACACACCATGAGACATACTGAACAAGCGAAACCGCACAGTCAACACTTCTGATATCACGTGCATAACTCAAACAGCCAAACACACACACACAACCTCTCTAACACAACCACACACAAATCACAAACTCCACACATAAGACGGACACAACACATACTAATAATCCACAGACTACTCCCCTATGACGCACTACACACAACACACACAGCCACAAGCAGGCAGTATAGAGCACACACAGGTGCACGCAGACAGCTCGAAAAATCACACCCAAAATACACACTCACAGAACACATCAGACGCAACGCAAAACTAACATCACACAGAATGCTCAAAATACAGAGACCACCCAACATCTATCCTGTATGTAACACACAGAAAGCATATAGACAGCACTCACACAACCCAGAACACAGTACACAACAGAAAGCAGAAAGACCAGACGCAGTACACATGAAACACGACGACGGAAGGCAGACAACAGAAACACAACACACACACAAACACCAACGGATAACTCATAAAAAATGACAAGATATACAACACACAAAGAACCACTCAGTGCACAGAACACACAGCTCACGACCACACCCATGACACATTGCACGCCACACAGAGAAAGTATGCAGAACAATGTACTCAACAAGCAGCAAAGAACCCATAACACACATTGTACATTCACAACACACACCACATATACAAGCACCAGTAGAACACTCATAAAAAATGACAAAATGTACAACACACAAGGAACCGCTCAATGCACACAACTCACAACCACGCACGTCACACATTGCACGCCACACGGAGAAAATTACACAGAGCAGTGAACTCGACACGCAGTAAAGATCCCACACCACACGTAGTACCTACTCTACACACACAACATGGACAACACACACAAAATAAACAAGGCCCACAGATCACAGTCAACACAAGCCCAAACACACAAGAACACACAGCACACACAGCACAGCCAAACGGAATACACACAGAATCACAACACAAACACCACAAATCATTCACTACCGCATATCAACCACAAATACAGCACACTACACGAAAGAATTCCAGAAAGCACAACACGCACGGATCAAACACGCACAATACACAGTAATAAACACATAACACACAACGCACACAGCAAGACATAAAAAAAAGAAGCAGAAACGACACACAGCACACACAACACAACACACACAAAATGTGCATCACAACAGCGCAGACAACACTCACTACATACAACACTCGCAGAACATACAACACACCGGCCACACACAACACACATGGAGAGCGCCAACACAACACATACAATGCACACGAAAAACACCCACAACACGCCAAAGAGTTTACATACAACCTCTCAACACACAAACATCGCCTCACCCCAAACAACAGACCCCACACACACCGAGCACATGACTGCACACAATACCCATGAACCACGGTTCTCAGAGTAAACACAACACACACAGTGAGGGACACTGACCAAGCATGACCACACACAGTACACACATCACAAATTACACTCAATACTCAAACAGCGAACCCCACACACCACCTGTCAAACACAAACCCACGGTAATCACAACCACATGCAGAACCCGCACCACACACAACACATGCGAAATGACATGGAAGAAATACACAAACCACAAAAGAACACCGAATTTATGAAACACATTTCACAGACTGCACACACCACACAAAACACACATAAAACATACAGCACACAGGGCCTCACAGAACGCACAATGCGAAGCACACAACCTACATACAAAGCACGTCAGACAGAGCACACAATTAATATCCCACTCAACACGTAAAGCACACAGAGGACACAACACAAAGCACAATATGCCAAACAGATTAGGATACACCCAACACACATGCAACTGAGAGCACAATACGTTGCACATCACGGAACACACGTGCGGTCCCATCACACACTAAACATGAAACAGAAAACCATTCACAGACCACATAACATTCCCGACCATGAACACAACATGCTACAAAAAAGTCACCAAACGTACGACACACAAAGACACACTCCAAGCACGCAACACCCAGCGCAGGACCGCCCACAAACACACCAGTCTCACAGCCCTCCACAGAGCAATACACACAGAACATACCCTACAAACAACAAAGTACCCAAACTGCACACCTCACAATCGCAACAGTCACAACACAGAAAGAACACAACACACGGGAAACACACGCTCAGACACATAAACACTGCCATGCACATTAAGCCAGAAGACCACAGACATCAGAGCTAAAAACACACCATAACGCAGTATGCAAAACGCAACACAACGCAGAATACACACCCAATCACACAACAAACACCACAACCCATGCCCTACAGTATAAACAAAAGACGAAGGACGCACTTCACACATGACACAAAACCCACAAACACAAAGGACCACACAGAAAGACGCACAACGCAAACATCGCACACAACACACACATTAAAAGAAACACATCAACACATTGCCGCAACACACAAAATAATACACAAATTACAGAGCAATACATCACACAACACACAAACATCACACACAATTTATACATCACACCTCATAACACACACAACAACCTGCAGTAACAACACAACACACAGACCGATGCAACCACTACATACGATACATAAAGCCACACGCTCAAGGAATAACCACAATAAACTTAAGTAAACTCCCACAAACACAAAGACAGAGGACACACACAAACTCAGCACGCTAAAAGCACAACAGATGAAACAACATACAGCACAAACATCACAGGACATAAAGGCACACGATTCTCAGACACCACGGTTAGCCATATACACACCACACACACAATGAGGTACACGACACGAGCAAAACCACATACAGATAACACGTGTCCCCTCACACACTTAATCAATCACACACACAGCCTCTCAAACACAGCCAAACACGTATCAGAATCACATATGCATCACACACAGAAAACATACAAAACCACATGAAAGCAAACAACCAAGAATAAAGGCAGATAGCACACTTTTCGAACACTGAACACCCCACTCACAACCGCACGCAGACACCCCACACGCATGTATACACGGGCACCTTTACGCAATGCGCGCACAAACACACACACACACACAACATAAAGTAAAAACACAACAGTCACAGGGCGCACACCAGACACAACAGAGCACATGTTTCTCCTAAAACACACAAGTCACATTTGCAAGAGTACATGCACCACGCACCGTGAGGAACACCAAACACAACCACACACAGGTGACATATCTCACTTCGCAAACATAACAAGCACCCTCACATCACAACTCAAACACAACCATACGCAAATCACAATCACATACGGAAAACACACACAAAACAAATCCCTAGGCAAAACACACACAACCCACAAAGAAGACAAAGAGCGCACATTGCATACACTACACCCTGCAAGCACAACCACGCACAGACACAAAACACGTACATCCTCACGCAGGAGCACAACGCAGAGCACACACACAACACAGAAACACACGAAACAAGGGTCCCAAGACACAGACCACACACCTCAAGGCACATAACTGCTCACAAAACACACACGGAAAACACTGCACAGACTACGTACTGCACACACCATGAGACATACTGAACAAGCGAAACCGCACAGTCAACACTTCTGATATCACGTGCATAACTCAAACAGCCAAACACACACACACAACCTCTCTAACACAACCACACACAAATCACAAACTCCACACATAAGACGGACACAACACATACTAATAATCCACAGACTACTCCCCTATGACGCACTACACACAACACACACAGCCACAAGCAGGCAGTATAGAGCACACACAGGTGCACGCAGACAGCTCGAAAAATCACACCCAAAATACACACTCACAGAACACATCAGACGCAACGCAAAACTAACATCACACAGAATGCTCAAAATACAGAGACCACCCAACATCTATCCTGTATGTAACACACAGAAAGCATATAGACAGCGCTCACACAACCCAGAACACAGTACACAACAGAAAGCAGAAAGACCAGACGCAGTACACATGAAACACGACGACGGAAGGCAGACAACAGAAACACAACACACACACAAACACCAACGGATAACTCATAAGAAATGACAAGATATACAACACACAAAGAACCACTCAGTGCACAGAACACACAGCTCACGACCACACCCATGACACATTGCACGCCACACAGAGAAAGTATGCAGAACAATGTACTCAACAAGCAGCAAAGAACCCATAACACACATTGTACATTCACAACACACACCACATATACAAGCACCAGTAGAACACTCATAAAAAATGACAAAATGTACAACACACAAGGAACCGCTCAATGCACACAACTCACAACCACGCACGTCACACATTGCACGCCACACGGAGAAAATTACACAGAGCAGTGAACTCGACACGCAGTAAAGATCCCACACCACACGTAGTACCTACTCTACACACACAACATGGACAACACACACAAAATAAACAAGGCCCACAGATCACAGTCAACACAAGCCCAAACACACAAGAACACACAGCACACACAGCACAGCCAAACGGAATACACACAGAATCACAACACAAACACCACAAATCATTCACTACCGCATATCAACCACAAATACAGCACACTACACGAAAGAATTCCAGAAAGCACAACACGCACGGATCAAACACGCACAATACACAGTAATAAACACATAACACACAACGCACACAGCAAGACATAAAAAAAAGAAGCAGAAACGACACACAGCACACACAACACAACACACACAAAATGTGCATCACAACAGCGCAGACAACACTCACTACATACAACACTCGCAGAACATACAACACACCGGCCACACACAACACACATGGAGAGCGCCAACACAACACATACAATGCACACGAAAAACACCCACAACACGCCAAAGAGTTTACATACAACCTCTCAACACACAAACATCGCCTCACCCTAAACAACAAACCCCACACACACCGAGCACATGACTGCACACAATACCCATGAACCACGGTTCTCAGAGTAAACACAACACACACAGTGAGGGACACTGACCAAGCATGACCACACACAGTACACACATCACAAATTACACTCAATACTCAAACAGCGAACCCCACACACCACCTGTCAAACACAAACCCACGGTAATCACAACCACATGCAGAACCCGCACCACACACAACACATGCGAAATGACATGGAAGAAATACACAAACCACAAAAGAACACCGAATTTATGAAACACATTTCACAGACTGCACACACCACACAAAACACACATAAAACATACAGCACACAGGGCCTCACAGAACGCACAATGCGAAGCACACAACCTACATACAAAGCACGTCAGACAGAGCACACAATTAATATCCCACTCAACACGTAAAGCACACAGAGGACACAACACAAAGCACAATATGCCAAACAGATTAGGATACACCCAACACACATGCAACTGAGAGCACAATACGTTGCACATCACGGAACACACGTGCGGTCCCATCACACACTAAACATGAAACAGAAAACCATTCACAGACCACATAACATTCCCGACCATGAACACAACATGCTACAAAAAAGTCACCAAACGTACGACACACAAAGACACACTCCAAGCACGCAACACCCAGCGCAGGACCGCCCACAAACACACCAGTCTCACAGCCCTCCACAGAGCAATACACACAGAACATACCCTACAAACAACAAAGTACCCAAACTGCACACCTCACAATCGCAACAGTCACAACACAGAAAGAACACAACACACGGGAAACACACGCTCAGACACATAAACACTGCCATGCACATTAAGCCAGCAGACCACAGACATCAGAGCTAAAAACACACCATAACGCAGTATGCAAAACGCAACACAACACAGAATACACATCCAATCACACAACAAACACCACAACCCATGCCCTACAGTATAAACAAAAGACGAACGACGCACTTCACACATGACACAAAACCCACAAACACAAAGGACCACACAGAAAGACACACAACGCAAACATCGCACACAACACACACATTAAAAGAAACACATCAACACATTGCCGCAACACACAAAATAATACACAAATTACAGAGCAATACATCACACAACACACAAACATCACACACAATTTATACATCACACCTCATAACACACACAACAACCTGCAGTAACAACACAACACACAGACCGATGCAACCACTACATACCATACATAAAGCCACACGCTCAAGGAATAACCACAATAAACTTAAGTAAACTCCCACAAACACAAAGACAGAGGACACACACAAACTCAGCACGCTAAAAGCACAACAGATGAAACAACATACAGCACAAACATCACAGGACATAAAGGCACACGATTCTCAGACACCACGGTTAGCCATATACACACCACACACACAATGAGGTACACGACACGAGCAAAACCACATACAGATAACACGTGTCCCCTCACACACTTAATCAATCACACACACAGCCTCTCAAACACAGCCAAACACGTATCAGAATCACATATGCATCACACACAGAAAACATACAAAACCACATGAAAGCAAACAACCAAGAATAAAGGCAGATAGCACACTTTTCTAACACTGAACACCCCACTCACAACCGCACGCAGACACCCCACACGCATGTATACACGGGCACCTTTACGCAATGCGCGCACAAACACACACACACACACAACATAAAGTAAAAACACAACAGTCACAGGGCGCACACCAGACACAACAGAGCACATGTTTCTCCTAAAACACACAAGTCACATTTGCAAGAGTACATGCACCACGCTCCGTGAGGAACACCAAACACAACCACACACAGGTGACATATCTCACTTCGCAAACATAACAAGCACCCTCACATCACAACTCAAACACAACCATACGCAAATCACAATCACATACGGAAAACACACACAAAACAAATCCCTAGGCAAAACACACACAACCCACAAAGAAGACAAAGAGCGCACATTGCATACACTACACTCTGCAAGCACAACCACGCACAGACACAAAACACGTACATCCTCACGCAGGAGCACAACACAGAAACATGCGAAACAAGGGTCCCAAGACACAGACCACACACCTCAAGGCACATAACTGCTCACAAAACACACACGGAAAACACTGCACAGACTACGTACTGCACACACCATGAGACATACTGAACAAGCGAAACCGCACAGTCAACACTTCTGATATCACGTGCATAACTCAAACAGCCAAACACACACACACAACCTCTCTAACACAACCACACACAAATCACAAACTCCACACATAAGACGGACACAACACATACTAATAATCCACAGACTACTCCCCTATGACGCACTACACACAACACACACAGCCACAAGCAGGCAGTATAGAGCACACACAGGTGCACGCAGACAGCTCGAAAAATCACACCCAAAATACACACTCACAGAACACATCAGACGCAACGCAAAACTAACATCACACAGAATGCTCAAAATACAGAGACCACCCAACATCTATCCTGTATGTAACACACAGAAAGCATATAGACAGCACTCACACAACCCAGAACACAGTACACAACAGAAAGCAGAAAGACCAGACGCAGTACACATGAAACACGACGACGGAAGGCAGACAACAGAAACACAACACACACACAAACACCAACGGATAACTCATAAAAAATGACAAGATATACAACACACAAAGAACCACTCAGTGCACAGAACACACAGCTCACGACCACACCCATGACACATTGCACGCCACACAGAGAAAGTATGCAGAACAATGTACTCAACAAGCAGCAAAGAACCCATAACACACATTGTACATTCACAACACACACCACATATACAAGCACCAGTAGAACACTCATAAAAAATGACAAAATGTACAACACACAAGGAACCGCTCAATGCACACA
This sequence comes from Manis pentadactyla, assembly GCF_030020395.1. NCBI lineage: Eukaryota > Metazoa > Chordata > Mammalia > Pholidota > Manidae > Manis > Manis pentadactyla. The sequence continues at coordinate 115,061,373 of NC_080022.1, forward strand.
ACTCACAACCACGCACGTCACACATTGCACGCCACACGGAGAAAATTACACAGAGCAGTGAACTCGACACGCAGTAAAGATCCCACACCACACGTAGTACCTACTCTACACACACAACATGGACAACACACACAAAATAAACAAGGCCCACAGATCACAGTCAACACAAGCCCAAACACACAAGAACACACAGCACACACAGCACAGCCAAACGGAATACACACAGAATCACAACACAAACACCACAAATCATTCACTACCGCATATCAACCACAAATACAGCACACTACACGAAAGAATTCCAGAAAGCACAACACGCACGGATCAAACACGCACAATACACAGTAATAAACACATAACACACAACGCACACAGCAAGACATAAAAAAAAGAAGCAGAAACGACACACAGCACACACAACACAACACACACAAAATGTGCATCACAACAGCGCAGACAACACTCACTACATACAACACTCGCAGAACATACAACACACCGGCCACACACAACACACATGGAGAGCGCCAACACAACACATACAATGCACACGAAAAACACCCACAACACGCCAAAGAGTTTACATACAACCTCTCAACACACAAACATCGCCTCACCCTAAACAACAAACCCCACACACACCGAGCACATGACTGCACACAATACCCATGAACCACGGTTCTCAGAGTAAACACAACACACACAGTGAGGGACACTGACCAAGCATGACCACACACAGTACACACATCACAAATTACACTCAATACTCAAACAGCGAACCCCACACACCACCTGTCAAACACAAACCCACGGTAATCACAACCACATGCAGAACCCGCACCACACACAACACATGCGAAATGACATGGAAGAAATACACAAACCACAAAAGAACACCGAATTTATGAAACACATTTCACAGACTGCACACACCACACAAAACACACATAAAACATACAGCACACAGGGCCTCACAGAACGCACAATGCGAAGCACACAACCTACATACAAAGCACGTCAGACAGAGCACACAATTAATATCCCACTCAACACGTAAAGCACACAGAGGACACAACACAAAGCACAATATGCCAAACAGATTAGGATACACCCAACACACATGCAACTGAGAGCACAATACGTTGCACATCACGGAACACACGTGCGGTCCCATCACACACTAAACATGAAACAGAAAACCATTCACAGACCACATAACATTCCCGACCGTGAACACAACATGCTACAAAAAAGTCACCAAACGTACGACACACAAAGACACACTCCAAGCACGCAACACCCAGCGCAGGACCGCCCACAAACACACCAGTCTCACAGCCCTCCACAGAGCAATACACACAGAACATACCCTACAAACAACAAAGTACCCAAACTGCACACCTCACAATCGCAACAGTCACAACACAGAAAGAACACAACACACGGGAAACACACGCTCAGACACATAAACACTGCCATGCACATTAAGCCAGCAGACCACAGACATCAGAGCTAAAAACACACCATAACGCAGTATGCAAAACGCAACACAACACAGAATACACACCCAATCACACAACAAACACCACAACCCATGCCCTACAGTATAAACAAAAGACGAACGACGCACTTCACACATGACACAAAACCCACAAACACAAAGGACCACACAGAAAGACACACAACGCAAACATCGCACACAACACACACATTAAAAGAAACACATCAACACATTGCCGCAACACACAAAATAATACACAAATTACAGAGCAATACATCACACAACACACAAACATCACACACAATTTATACATCACACCTCATAACACACACAACAACCTGCAGTAACAACACAACACACAGACCGATGCAACCACTACATACCATACATAAAGCCACACGCTCAAGGAATAACCACAATAAACTTAAGTAAACTCCCACAAACACAAAGACAGAGGACACACACAAACTCAGCACGCTAAAAGCACAACAGATGAAACAACATACAGCACAAACATCACAGGACATAAAGGCACACGATTCTCAGACACCACGGTTAGCCATATACACACCACACACACAATGAGGTACACGACACGAGCAAAACCACATACAGATAACACGTGTCCCCTCACACACTTAATCAATCACACACACAGCCTCTCAAACACAGCCAAACACGTATCAGAATCACATATGCATCACACACAGAAAACATACAAAACCACATGAAAGCAAACAACCAAGAATAAAGGCAGATAGCACACTTTTCGAACACTGAACACCCCACTCACAACCGCACGCAGACACCCCACACGCATGTATACACGGGCACCTTTACGCAATGCGCGCACAAACACACACACACACACAACATAAAGTAAAAACACAACAGTCACAGGGCGCACACCAGACACAACAGAGCACATGTTTCTCCTAAAACACACAAGTCACATTTGCAAGAGTACATGCACCACGCACCGTGAGGAACACCAAACACAACCACACACAGGTGACATATCTCACTTCGCAAACATAACAAGCACCCTCACATCACAACTCAAACACAACCATACGCAAATCACAATCACATACGGAAAACACACAGAAAACAAATCCCTAGGCAAAACACACACAACCCACAAAGAAGACAAAGAGCGCACATTGCATACACTACACCCTGCAAGCACAACCACGCACAGACACAAAACACGTACATCCTCACGCAGGAGCACAACGCAGAGCACACACACAACACAGAAACACACGAAACAAGGGTCCCAAGACACAGACCACACACCTCAAGGCACATAACTGCTCACAAAACACACACGGAAAACACTGCACAGACTACGTACTGCACACACCATGAGACATACTGAACAAGCGAAACCGCACAGTCAACACTTCTGATATCACGTGCATAACTCAAACAGCCAAACACACACACAACCTCTCTAACACAACCACACACAAATCACAAACTCCACACATAAGACGGACACAACACATACTAATAATCCACAGACTACTCCCCTATGACGCACTACACACAACACACACAGCCACAAGCAGGCAGTATAGAGCACACACAGGTGCACGCAGACAGCTCGAAAAATCACACCCAAAATACACACTCACAGAACACATCAGACGCAACGCAAAACTAACATCACACAGAATGCTCAAAATACAGAGACCACCCAACATCTATCCTGTATGTAACACACAGAAAGCATATAGACAGCGCTCACACAACCCAGAACACAGTACACAACAGAAAGCAGAAAGACCAGACGCAGTACACATGAAACACGACGACGGAAGGCAGACAACAGAAACACAACACACACACAAACACCAACGGATAACTCATAAAAAATGACAAGATATACAACACACAAAGAACCACTCAGTGCACAGAACACACAGCTCACGACCACACCCATGACACATTGCACGCCACACAGAGAAAGTATGCAGAACAATGTACTCAACAAGCAGCAAAGAACCCATAACACACATTGTACATTCACAACACACACCACATATACAAGCACCAGTAGAACACTCATAAAAAATGACAAAATGTACAACACACAAGGAACCGCTCAATGCACACAACTCACAACCACGCACGTCACACATTGCACGCCACACGGAGAAAATTACACAGAGCAGTGAACTCGACACGCAGTAAAGATCCCACACCACACGTAGTACCTACTCTACACACACAACATGGACAACACACACAAAATAAACAAGGCCCACAGATCACAGTCAACACAAGCCCAAACACACAAGAACACACAGCACACACAGCACAGCCAAACGGAATACACACAGAATCACAACACAAACACCACAAATCATTCACTACCGCATATCAACCACAAATACAGCACACTACACGAAAGAATTCCAGAAAGCACAACACGCACGGATCAAACACGCACAATACACAGTAATAAACACATAACACACAACGCACACAGCAAGACATAAAAAAAAGAAGCAGAAACGACACACAGCACACACAACACAACACACACAAAATGTGCATCACAACAGCGCAGACAACACTCACTACATACAACACTCGCAGAACATACAACACACCGGCCACACACAACACACATGGAGAGCGCCAACACAACACATACAATGCACACGAAAAACACCCACAACACGCCAAAGAGTTTACATACAACCTCTCAACACACAAACATCGCCTCACCCTAAACAACAAACCCCACACACACCGAGCACATGACTGCACACAATACCCATGAACCACGGTTCTCAGAGTAAACACAACACACACAGTGAGGGACACTGACCAAGCATGACCACACACAGTACACACATCACAAATTACACTCAATACTCAAACAGCGAACCCCACACACCACCTGTCAAACACAAACCCACGGTAATCACAACCACATGCAGAACCCGCACCACACACAACACATGCGAAATGACATGGAAGAAATACACAAACCACAAAAGAACACCGAATTTATGAAACACATTTCACAGACTGCACACACCACACAAAACACACATAAAACATACAGCACACAGGGCCTCACAGAACGCACAATGCGAAGCACACAACCTACATACAAAGCACGTCAGACAGAGCACACAATTAATATCCCACTCAACACGTAAAGCACACAGAGGACACAACACAAAGCACAATATGCCAAACAGATTAGGATACACCCAACACACATGCAACTGAGAGCACAATACGTTGCACATCACGGAACACACGTGCGGTCCCATCACACACTAAACATGAAACAGAAAACCATTCACAGACCACATAACATTCCCGACCGTGAACACAACATGCTACAAAAAAGTCACCAAACGTACGACACACAAAGACACACTCCAAGCACGCAACACCCAGCGCAGGACCGCCCACAAACACACCAGTCTCACAGCCCTCCACAGAGCAATACACACAGAACATACCCTACAAACAACAAAGTACCCAAACTGCACACCTCACAATCGCAACAGTCACAACACAGAAAGAACACAACACACGGGAAACACACGCTCAGACACATAAACACTGCCATGCACATTAAGCCAGCAGACCACAGACATCAGAGCTAAAAACACACCATAACGCAGTATGCAAAACGCAACACAACACAGAATACACACCCAATCACACAACAAACACCACAACCCATGCCCTACAGTATAAACAAAAGACGAACGACGCACTTCACACATGACACAAAACCCACAAACACAAAGGACCACACAGAAAGACACACAACGCAAACATCGCACACAACACACACATTAAAAGAAACACATCAACACATTGCCGCAACACACAAAATAATACACAAATTACAGAGCAATACATCACACAACACACAAACATCACACACAATTTATACATCACACCTCATAACACACACAACAACCTGCAGTAACAACACAACACACAGACCGATGCAACCACTACATACCATACATAAAGCCACACGCTCAAGGAATAACCACAATAAACTTAAGTAAACTCCCACAAACACAAAGACAGAGGACACACACAAACTCAGCACGCTAAAAGCACAACAGATGAAACAACATACAGCACAAACATCACAGGACATAAAGGCACACGATTCTCAGACACCACGGTTAGCCATATACACACCACACACACAATGAGGTACACGACACGAGCAAAACCACATACAGATAACACGTGTCCCCTCACACACTTAATCAATCACACACACAGCCTCTCAAACACAGCCAAACACGTATCAGAATCACATATGCATCACACACAGAAAACATACAAAACCACATGAAAGCAAACAACCAAGAATAAAGGCAGATAGCACACTTTTCGAACACTGAACACCCCACTCACAACCGCACGCAGACACCCCACACGCATGTATACACGGGCACCTTTACGCAATGCGCGCACAAACACACACACACACACAACATAAAGTAAAAACACAACAGTCACAGGGCGCACACCAGACACAACAGAGCACATGTTTCTCCTAAAACACACAAGTCACATTTGCAAGAGTACATGCACCACGCACCGTGAGGAACACCAAACACAACCACACACAGGTGACATATCTCACTTCGCAAACATAACAAGCACCCTCACATCACAACTCAAACACAACCATACGCAAATCACAATCACATACGGAAAACACACAGAAAACAAATCCCTAGGCAAAACACACACAACCCACAAAGAAGACAAAGAGCGCACATTGCATACACTACACCCTGCAAGCACAACCACGCACAGACACAAAACACGTACATCCTCACGCAGGAGCACAACGCAGAGCACACACACAACACAGAAACACACGAAACAAGGGTCCCAAGACACAGACCACACACCTCAAGGCACATAACTGCTCACAAAACACACACGGAAAACACTGCACAGACTACGTACTGCACACACCATGAGACATACTGAACAAGCGAAACCGCACAGTCAACACTTCTGATATCACGTGCATAACTCAAACAGCCAAACACACACACAACCTCTCTAACACAACCACACACAAATCACAAACTCCACACATAAGACGGACACAACACATACTAATAATCCACAGACTACTCCCCTATGACGCACTACACACAACACACACAGCCACAAGCAGGCAGTATAGAGCACACACAGGTGCACGCAGACAGCTCGAAAAATCACACCCAAAATACACACTCACAGAACACATCAGACGCAACGCAAAACTAACATCACACAGAATGCTCAAAATACAGAGACCACCCAACATCTATCCTGTATGTAACACACAGAAAGCATATAGACAGCGCTCACACAACCCAGAACACAGTACACAACAGAAAGCAGAAAGACCAGACGCAGTACACATGAAACACGACGACGGAAGGCAGACAACAGAAACACAACACACACACAAACACCAACGGATAACTCATAAAAAATGACAAGATATACAACACACAAAGAACCACTCAGTGCACAGAACACACAGCTCACGACCACACCCATGACACATTGCACGCCACACAGAGAAAGTATGCAGAACAATGTACTCAACAAGCAGCAAAGAACCCATAACACACATTGTACATTCACAACACACACCACATATACAAGCACCAGTAGAACACTCATAAAAAATGACAAAATGTACAACACACAAGGAACCGCTCAATGCACACAACTCACAACCACGCACGTCACACATTGCACGCCACACGGAGAAAATTACACAGAGCAGTGAACTCGACACGCAGTAAAGATCCCACACCACACGTAGTACCTACTCTACACACACAACATGGACAACACACACAAAATAAACAAGGCCCACAGATCACAGTCAACACAAGCCCAAACACACAAGAACACACAGCACACACAGCACAGCCAAACGGAATACACACAGAATCACAACACAAACACCACAAATCATTCACTACCGCATATCAACCACAAATACAGCACACTACACGAAAGAATTCCAGAAAGCACAACACGCACGGATCAAACACGCACAATACACAGTAATAAACACATAACACACAACGCACACAGCAAGACATAAAAAAAAGAAGCAGAAACGACACACAGCACACACAACACAACACACACAAAATGTGCATCACAACAGCGCAGACAACACTCACTACATACAACACTCGCAGAACATACAACACACCGGCCACACACAACACACATGGAGAGCGCCAACACAACACATACAATGCACACGAAAAACACCCACAACACGCCAAAGAGTTTACATACAACCTCTCAACACACAAACATCGCCTCACCCCAAACAACAAACCCCACACACACCGAGCACATGACTGCACACAATACCCATGAACCACGGTTCTCAGAGTAAACACAACACACACAGTGAGGGACACTGACCAAGCATGACCACACACAGTACACACATCACAAATTACACTCAATACTCAAACAGCGAACCCCACACACCACCTGTCAAACACAAACCCACGGTAATCACAACCACATGCAGAACCCGCACCACACACAACACATGCGAAATGACATGGAAGAAATACACAAACCACAAAAGAACACCGAATTTATGAAACACATTTCACAGACTGCACACACCACACAAAACACACATAAAACATACAGCACACAGGGCCTCACAGAACGCACAATGCGAAGCACACAACCTACATACAAAGCACGTCAGACAGAGCACACAATTAATATCCCACTCAACACGTAAAGCACACAGAGGACACAACACAAAGCACAATATGCCAAACAGATTAGGATACACCCAACACACATGCAACTGAGAGCACAATACGTTGCACATCACGGAACACACGTGCGGTCCCATCACACACTAAACATGAAACAGAAAACCATTCACAGACCACATAACATTCCCGACCATGAACACAACATGCTACAAAAAAGTCACCAAACGTACGACACACAAAGACACACTCCAAGCACGCAACACCCAGCGCAGGACCGCCCACAAACACACCAGTCTCACAGCCCTCCACAGAGCAATACACACAGAACATACCCTACAAACAACAAAGTACCCAAACTGCACACCTCACAATCGCAACAGTCACAACACAGAAAGAACACAACACACGGGAAACACACGCTCAGACACATAAACACTGCCATGCACATTAAGCCAGAAGACCACAGACATCAGAGCTAAAAACACACCATAACGCAGTATGCAAAACGCAACACAACACAGAATACACACCCAATCACACAACAAACACCACAACCCATGCCCTACAGTATAAACAAAAGACGAAGGACGCACTTCACACATGACACAAAACCCACAAACACAAAGGACCACACAGAAAGACGCACAACGCAAACATCGCACACAACACACACATTAAAAGAAACACATCAACACATTGCCGCAACACACAAAATAATACACAAATTACAGAGCAATACATCACACAACACACAAACATCACACACAATTTATACATCACACCTCATAACACACACAACAACCTGCAGTAACAACACAACACACAGACCGATGCAACCACTACATACGATACATAAAGCCACACGCTCAAGGAATAACCACAATAAACTTAAGTAAACTCCCACAAACACAAAGACAGAGGACACACACAAACTCAGCACGCTAAAAGCACAACAGATGAAACAACATACAGCACAAACATCACAGGACATAAAGGCACACGATTCTCAGACACCACGGTTAGCCATATACACACCACACACACAATGAGGTACACGACACGAGCAAAACCACATACAGATAACACGTGTCCCCTCACACACTTAATCAATCACACACACAGCCTCTCAAACACAGCCAAACACGTATCAGAATCACATATGCATCACACACAGAAAACATACAAAACCACATGAAAGCAAACAACCAAGAATAAAGGCAGATAGCACACTTTTCTAACACTGAACACCCCACTCACAACCGCACGCAGACACCCCACACGCATGTATACACGGGCACCTTTACGCAATGCGCGCACAAACACACACACACACACAACATAAAGTAAAAACACAACAGTCACAGGGCGCACACCAGACACAACAGAGCACATGTTTCTCCTAAAACACACAAGTCACATTTGCAAGAGTACATGCACCACGCACCGTGAGGAACACCAAACACAACCACACACAGGTGACATATCTCACTTCGCAAACATAACAAGCACCCTCACATCACAACTCAAACACAACCATACGCAAATCACAATCACATACGGAAAACACACACAAAACAAATCCCTAGGCAAAACACACACAACCCACAAAGAAGACAAAGAGCGCACATTGCATACACTACACTCTGCAAGCACAACCACGCACAGACACAAAACACGTACATCCTCACGCAGGAGCACAACGCAGAGCACACACACAACACAGAAACACGCGAAACAAGGGTCCCAAGACACAGACCACACACCTCAAGGCACATAACTGCTCACAAAACACACACGGAAAACACTGCACAGACTACGTACTGCACACACCATGAGACATACTGAACAAGCGAAACCGCACAGTCAACACTTCTGATATCACGTGCATAACTCAAACAGCCAAACACACACACACAACCTCTCTAACACAACCACACACAAATCACAAACTCCACACATAAGACGGACACAACACATACTAATAATCCACAGACTACTCCCCTATGACGCACTACACACAACACACACAGCCACAAGCAGGCAGTATAGAGCACACACAGGTGCACGCAGACAGCTCGAAAAATCACACCCAAAATACACACTCACAGAACACATCAGACGCAACGCAAAACTAACATCACACAGAATGCTCAAAATACAGAGACCACCCAACATCTATCCTGTATGTAACACACAGAAAGCATATAGACAGCGCTCACACAACCCAGAACACAGTACACAACAGAAAGCAGAAAGACCAGACGCAGTACACATGAAACACGACGACGGAAGGCAGACAACAGAAACACAACACACACACAAACACCAACGGATAACTCATAAAAAATGACAAGATATACAACACACAAAGAACCACTCAGTGCACAGAACACACAGCTCACGACCACACCCATGACACATTGCACGCCACACAGAGAAAGTATGCAGAACAATGTACTCAACAAGCAGCAAAGAACCCATAACACACATTGTACATTCACAACACACACCACATATACAAGCACCAGTAGAACACTCATAAAAAATGACAAAATGTACAACACACAAGGAACCGCTCAATGCACACAACTCACAACCACGCACGTCACACATTGCACGCCACACGGAGAAAATTACACAGAGCAGTGAACTCGACACGCAGTAAAGATCCCACACCACACGTAGTACCTACTCTACACACACAACATGGACAACACACACAAAATAAACAAGGCCCACAGATCACAGTCAACACAAGCCCAAACACACAAGAACACACAGCACACACAGCACAGCCAAACGGAATACACACAGAATCACAACACAAACACCACAAATCATTCACTACCGCATATCAACCACAAATACAGCACACTACACGAAAGAATTCCAGAAAGCACAACACGCACGGATCAAACACGCACAATACACAGTAATAAACACATAACACACAAGCACACAGCAAGACATAAAAAAAGAAGCAGAAACGACACACAGCACACACAACACAACACACACAAAATGTGCATCACAACAGCGCAGACAACACTCACTACATACAACACTCGCAGAACATACAACACACCGGCCACACACAACACACATGGAGAGCACCAACACAACACATACAACGCACACGAAAAACACCCACAACACGCCAAAGAGTTTACATACAACCTCTCAACACACAAACATCGCCTCACCCTAAACAACAAACCCCACACACACCGAGCACATGACTGCACACAATACCCATGAACCACGGTTCTCAGAGTAAACACAACACACACAGTGAGGGACACTGACCAAGCATGACCACACACAGTACACACATCACAAATTACACTCAATACTCAAACAGCGAACCCCACACACCACCTGTCAAACACAAACCCACGGTAATCACAACCACATGCAGAACCCGCACCACACACAACACATGCGAAATGACATGGAAGAAATACACAAACCACAAAAGGACACCGAATTTATGAAACACATTTCACAGACTGCACACACCACACAAAACACACATGAAACATACAGCACACAGGGCCTCACAGAACGCACAATGCGAAGCACACAACCTACATACAAAGCACGTCAGACAGAGCACACAATTAATATCCCACTCAACACGTAAAGCACACAGAGGACACAACACAAAGCACAATATGCCAAACAGATTAGGATACACCCAACACACATGCAACTGAGAGCACAATACGTTGCACATCACGGAACACACGTGCGGTCCCATCACACACTAAACATGAAACAGAAAACCATTCACAGACCACATAACATTCCCGACCATGAACACAACATGCTACAAAAAAGTCACCAAACGTACGACACACAAAGACACACTCCAAGCACGCAACACCCAGCGCAGGACCGCCCACAAACACACCAGTCTCACAGCCCTCCACAGAGCAATACACACAGAACATACCCTACAAACAACAAAGTACCCAAACTGCACACCTCACAATCGCAACAGTCACAACACAGAAAGAACACAACACACGGGAAACACACGCTCAGACACATAAACACTGCCATGCACATTAAGCCAGCAGACCACAGACATCAGAGCTAAAAACACACCATAACGCAGTATGCAAAACGCAACACAACACAGAATACACACCCAATCACACAACAAACACCACAACCCATGCCCTACAGTATAAACAAAAGACGAACGACGCACTTCACACACGACACAAAACCCACAAACACAAAGGACCACACAGAAAGACGCACAACGCAAACATCGCACACAACACACACATTAAAAGAAACACATCAACACATTGCCGCAACACACAAAATAATACACAAATTACAGAGCAATACATCACACAACACACAAACATCACACACAATTTATACATCACACCTCATAACACACACAACAACCTGCAGTAACAACACAACACACAGACCGATGCAACCACTACATACCATACATAAAGCCACACGCTCAAGGAATAACCACAATAAACTTAAGTAAACTCCCACAAACACAAAGACAGAGGACACACACAAACTCAGCACGCTAAAAGCACAACAGATGAAACAACATACAGCACAAACATCACAGGACATAAAGGCACACGATTCTCAGACACCACGGTTAGCCATATACACACCACACACACAATGAGGTACACGACACGAGCAAAACCACATACAGATAACACGTGTCCCCTCACACACTTAATCAATCACACACACAGCCTCTCAAACACAGCCAAACACGTATCAGAATCACATATGCATCACACACAGAAAACATACAGAACCACATGAAAGCAAACAACCAAGAATAAAGGCAGATAGCACACTTTTCTAACACTGAACACCCCACTCACAACCGCACGCAGACACCCCACACGCATGTATACACGGGCACCTTTACGCAATGCGCGCACAAACACACACACACACACAACATAAAGTAAAAACACAACAGTCACAGGGCGCACACCAGACACAACAGAGCACATGTTTCTCCTAAAACACACAAGTCACATTTGCAAGAGTACATGCACCACGCACCGTGAGGAACACCAAACACAACCACACACAGGTGACATATCTCACTTCGCAAACATAACAAGCACCCTCACATCACAACTCAAACACAACCATACGCAAATCACAATCACATACGGAAAACACACACAAAACAAATCCCTAGGCAAAACACACACAACCCACAAAGAAGACAAAGAGCGCACATTGCATACACTACACTCTGCAAGCACAACCACGCACAGACACAAAACACGTACATCCTCACGCAGGAGCACAACGCAGAGCACACACACAACACAGAAACACGCGAAACAAGGGTCCCAAGACACAGACCACACACCTCAAGGCACATAACTGCTCACAAAACACACACGGAAAACACTGCACAGACTACGTACTGCACACACCATGAGACATACTGAACAAGCGAAACCGCACAGTCAACACTTCTGATATCACGTGCATAACTCAAACAGCCAAACACACACACACAACCTCTCTAACACAACCACACACAAATCACAAACTCCACACATAAGACGGACACAACACATACTAATAATCCACAGACTACTCCCCTATGACGCACTACACACAACACACACAGCCACAAGCAGGCAGTATAGAGCACACACAGGTGCACGCAGACAGCTCGAAAAATCACACCCAAAATACACACTCACAGAACACATCAGACGCAACGCAAAACTAACATCACACAGAATGCTCAAAATACAGAGACCACCCAACATCTATCCTGTATGTAACACACAGAAAGCATATAGACAGCGCTCACACAACCCAGAACACAGTACACAACAGAAAGCAGAAAGACCAGACGCAGTACACATGAAACACGACGACGGAAGGCAGACAACAGAAACACAACACACACACAAACACCAACGGATAACTCATAAAAAATGACAAGATATACAACACACAAAGAACCACTCAGTGCACAGAACACACAGCTCACGACCACACCCATGACACATTGCACGCCACACAGAGAAAGTATGCAGAACAATGTACTCAACAAGCAGCAAAGGACCCATAACACACATTGTACATTCACAACACACACCACATATACAAGCACCAGTAGAACACTCATAAAAAATGACAAAATGTACAACACACAAGGAACCGCTCAATGCACACAACTCACAACCACGCACGTCACACATTGCACGCCACACGGAGAAAATTACACAGAGCAGTGAACTCGACACGCAGTAAAGATCCCACACCACACGTAGTACCTACTCTACACACACAACATGGACAACACACACAAAATAAACAAGGCCCACAGATCACAGTCAACACAAGCCCAAACACACAAGAACACACAGCACACACAGCACAGCCAAACGGAATACACACAGAATCACAACACAAACACCACAAATCATTCACTACCGCATATCAACCACAAATACAGCACACTACACGAAAGAATTCCAGAAAGCACAACACGCACGGATCAAACACGCACAATACACAGTAATAAACACATAACACACAACGCACACAGCAAGACATAAAAAAAAGAAGCAGAAACGACACACAGCACACACAACACAACACACACAAAATGTGCATCACAACAGCGCAGACAACACTCACTACATACAACACTCGCAGAACATACAACACACCGGCCACACACAACACACATGGAGAGCACCAACACAACACATACAACGCACACGAAAAACACCCACAACACGCCAAAGAGTTTACATACAACCTCTCAACACACAAACATCGCCTCACCCTAAACAACAAACCCCACACACACCGAGCACATGACTGCACACAATACCCATGAACCACGGTTCTCAGAGTAAACACAACACACACAGTGAGGGACACTGACCAAGCATGACCACACACAGTACACACATCACAAATTACACTCAATACTCAAACAGCGAACCCCACACACCACCTGTCAAACACAAACCCACGGTAATCACAACCACATGCAGAACCCGCACCACACACAACACATGCGAAATGACATGGAAGAAATACACAAACCACAAAAGAACACCGAATTTATGAAACACATTTCACAGACTGCACACACCACACAAAACACACATAAAACATACAGCACACAGGGCCTCACAGAACGCACAATGCGAAGCACACAACCTACATACAAAGCACGTCAGACAGAGCACACAATTAATATCCCACTCAACACGTAAAGCACACAGAGGACACAACACAAAGCACAATATGCCAAACAGATTAGGATACACCCAACACACATGCAACTGAGAGCACAATACGTTGCACATCACGGAACACACGTGCGGTCCCATCACACACTAAACATGAAACAGAAAACCATTCACAGACCACATAACATTCCCGACCATGAACACAACATGCTACAAAAAAGTCACCAAACGTACGACACACAAAGACACACTCCAAGCACGCAACACCCAGCGCAGGACCGCCCACAAACACACCAGTCTCACAGCCCTCCACAGAGCAATACACACAGAACATACCCTACAAACAACAAAGTACCCAAACTGCACACCTCACAATCGCAACAGTCACAACACAGAAAGAACACAACACACGGGAAACACACGCTCAGACACATAAACACTGCCATGCACATTAAGCCAGCAGACCACAGACATCAGAGCTAAAAACACACCATAACGCAGTATGCAAAACGCAACACAACACAGAATACACACCCAATCACACAACAAACACCACAACCCATGCCCTACAGTATAAACAAAAGACGAACGACGCACTTCACACACGACACAAAACCCACAAACACAAAGGACCACACAGAAAGACGCACAACGCAAACATCGCACACAACACACACATTAAAAGAAACACATCAACACATTGCCGCAACACACAAAATAATACACAAATTACAGAGCAATACATCACACAACACACAAACATCACACACAATTTATACATCACACCTCATAACACACACAACAACCTGCAGTAACAACACAACACACAGACCGATGCAACCACTACATACGATACATAAAGCCACACGCTCAAGGAATAACCACAATAAACTTAAGTAAACTCCCACAAACACAAAGACAGAGGACACACACAAACTCAGCACGCTAAAAGCACAACAGATGAAACAACATACAGCACAAACATCACAGGACATAAAGGCACACGATTCTCAGACACCACGGTTAGCCATATACACACCACACACACAATGAGGTACACGACACGAGCAAAACCACATACAGATAACACGTGTCCCCTCACACACTTAATCAATCACACACACAGCCTCTCAAACACAGCCAAACACGTATCAGAATCACATATGCATCACACACAGAAAACATACAAAACCACATGAAAGCAAACAACCAAGAATAAAGGCAGATAGCACACTTTTCTAACACTGAACACCCCACTCACAACCGCACGCAGACACCCCACACGCATGTATACACGGGCACCTTTACGCAATGCGCGCACAAACACACACACACACACAACATAAAGTAAAAACACAACAGTCACAGGGCGCACACCAGACACAACAGAGCACATGTTTCTCCTAAAACACACAAGTCACATTTGCAAGAGTACATGCACCACGCACCGTGAGGAACACCAAACACAACCACACACAGGTGACATATCTCACTTCGCAAACATAACAAGCACCCTCACATCACAACTCAAACACAACCATACGCAAATCACAATCACATACGGAAAACACACACAAAACAAATCCCTAGGCAAAACACACACAACCCACAAAGAAGACAAAGAGCGCACATTGCATACACTACACTCTGCAAGCACAACCACGCACAGACACAAAACACGTACATCCTCACGCAGGAGCACAACGCAGAGCACACACACAACACAGAAACACGCGAAACAAGGGTCCCAAGACACAGACCACACACCTCAAGGCACATAACTGCTCACAAAACACACACGGAAAACACTGCACAGACTACGTACTGCACACACCATGAGACATACTGAACAAGCGAAACCGCACAGTCAACACTTCTGATATCACGTGCATAACTCAAACAGCCAAACACACACACACAACCTCTCTAACACAACCACACACAAATCACAAACTCCACACATAAGACGGACACAACACATACTAATAATCCACAGACTACTCCCCTATGACGCACTACACACAACACACACAGCCACAAGCAGGCAGTATAGAGCACACACAGGTGCACGCAGACAGCTCGAAAAATCACACCCAAAATACACACTCACAGAACACATCAGACGCAACGCAAAACTAACATCACACAGAATGCTCAAAATACAGAGACCACCCAACATCTATCCTGTATGTAACACACAGAAAGCATATAGACAGCGCTCACACAACCCAGAACACAGTACACAACAGAAAGCAGAAAGACCAGACGCAGTACACATGAAACACGACGACGGAAGGCAGACAACAGAAACACAACACACACACAAACACCAACGGATAACTCATAAAAAATGACAAGATATACAACACACAAAGAACCACTCAGTGCACAGAACACACAGCTCACGACCACACCCATGACACATTGCACGCCACACAGAGAAAGTATGCAGAACAATGTACTCAACAAGCAGCAAAGAACCCATAACACACATTGTACATTCACAACACACACCACATATACAAGCACCAGTAGAACACTCATAAAAAATGACAAAATGTACAACACACAAGGAACCGCTCAATGCACACAACTCACAACCACGCACGTCACACATTGCACGCCACACGGAGAAAATTACACAGAGCAGTGAACTCGACACGCAGTAAAGATCCCACACCACACGTAGTACCTACTCTACACACACAACATGGACAACACACACAAAATAAACAAGGCCCACAGATCACAGTCAACACAAGCCCAAACACACAAGAACACACAGCACACACAGCACAGCCAAACGGAATACACACAGAATCACAACACAAACACCACAAATCATTCACTACCGCATATCAACCACAAATACAGCACACTACACGAAAGAATTCCAGAAAGCACAACACGCACGGATCAAACACGCACAATACACAGTAATAAACACATAACACACAACGCACACAGCAAGACATAAAAAAAAGAAGCAGAAACGACACACAGCACACACAACACAACACACACAAAATGTGCATCACAACAGCGCAGACAACACTCACTACATACAACACTCGCAGAACATACAACACACCGGCCACACACAACACACATGGAGAGCACCAACACAACACATACAACGCACACGAAAAACACCCA
This sequence comes from Manis pentadactyla, assembly GCF_030020395.1. Taxonomy (NCBI): domain Eukaryota; kingdom Metazoa; phylum Chordata; class Mammalia; order Pholidota; family Manidae; genus Manis; species Manis pentadactyla. The sequence goes on from NC_080022.1 coordinate 115,080,056, forward strand.
CAACACGCCAAAGAGTTTACATACAACCTCTCAACACACAAACATCGCCTCACCCTAAACAACAAACCCCACACACACCGAGCACATGACTGCACACAATACCCATGAACCACGGTTCTCAGAGTAAACACAACACACACAGTGAGGGACACTGACCAAGCATGACCACACACAGTACACACATCACAAATTACACTCAATACTCAAACAGCGAACCCCACACACCACCTGTCAAACACAAACCCACGGTAATCACAACCACATGCAGAACCCGCACCACACACAACACATGCGAAATGACATGGAAGAAATACACAAACCACAAAAGGACACCGAATTTATGAAACACATTTCACAGACTGCACACACCACACAAAACACACATGAAACATACAGCACACAGGGCCTCACAGAACGCACAATGCGAAGCACACAACCTACATACAAAGCACGTCAGACAGAGCACACAATTAATATCCCACTCAACACGTAAAGCACACAGAGGACACAACACAAAGCACAATATGCCAAACAGATTAGGATACACCCAACACACATGCAACTGAGAGCACAATACGTTGCACATCACGGAACACACGTGCGGTCCCATCACACACTAAACATGAAACAGAAAACCATTCACAGACCACATAACATTCCCGACCATGAACACAACATGCTACAAAAAAGTCACCAAACGTACGACACACAAAGACACACTCCAAGCACGCAATACCCAGCGCAGGACCGCCCACAAACACACCAGTCTCACAGCCCTCCACAGAGCAATACACACAGAACATACCCTACAAACAACAAAGTACCCAAACTGCACACCTCACAATCGCAACAGTCACAACACAGAAAGAACACAACACACGGGAAACACACGCTCAGACACATAAACACTGCCATGCACATTAAGCCAGCAGACCACAGACATCAGAGCTAAAAACACACCATAACGCAGTATGCAAAACGCAACACAACACAGAATACACACCCAATCACACAACAAACACCACAACCCATGCCCTACAGTATAAACAAAAGACGAACGACGCACTTCACACACGACACAAAACCCACAAACACAAAGGACCACACAGAAAGACGCACAACGCAAACATCGCACACAACACACACATTAAAAGAAACACATCAACACATTGCCGCAACACACAAAATAATACACAAATTACAGAGCAATACATCACACAACACACAAACATCACACACAATTTATACATCACACCTCATAACACACACAACAACCTGCAGTAACAACACAACACACAGACCGATGCAACCACTACATACCATACATAAAGCCACACGCTCAAGGAATAACCACAATAAACTTAAGTAAACTCCCACAAACACAAAGACAGAGGACACACACAAACTCAGCACGCTAAAAGCACAACAGATGAAACAACATACAGCACAAACATCACAGGACATAAAGGCACACGATTCTCAGACACCACGGTTAGCCATATACACACCACACACACAATGAGGTACACGACACGAGCAAAACCACATACAGATAACACGTGTCCCCTCACACACTTAATCAATCACACACACAGCCTCTCAAACACAGCCAAACACGTATCAGAATCACATATGCATCACACACAGAAAACATACAGAACCACATGAAAGCAAACAACCAAGAATAAAGGCAGATAGCACACTTTTCTAACACTGAACACCCCACTCACAACCGCACGCAGACACCCCACACGCATGTATACACGGGCACCTTTACGCAATGCGCGCACAAACACACACACACACACAACATAAAGTAAAAACACAACAGTCACAGGGCGCACACCAGACACAACAGAGCACATGTTTCTCCTAAAACACACAAGTCACATTTGCAAGAGTACATGCACCACGCACCGTGAGGAACACCAAACACAACCACACACAGGTGACATATCTCACTTCGCAAACATAACAAGCACCCTCACATCACAACTCAAACACAACCATACGCAAATCACAATCACATACGGAAAACACACACAAAACAAATCCCTAGGCAAAACACACACAACCCACAAAGAAGACAAAGAGCGCACATTGCATACACTACACTCTGCAAGCACAACCACGCACAGACACAAAACACGTACATCCTCACGCAGGAGCACAACGCAGAGCACACACACAACACAGAAACACACGAAACAAGGGTCCCAAGACACAGACCACACACCTCAAGGCACATAACTGCTCACAAAACACACACGGAAAACACTGCACAGACTACGTACTGCACACACCATGAGACATACTGAACAAGCGAAACCGCACAGTCAACACTTCTGATATCACGTGCATAACTCAAACAGCCAAACACACACACACAACCTCTCTAACACAACCACACACAAATCACAAACTCCACACATAAGACGGACACAACACATACTAATAATCCACAGACTACTCCCCTATGACGCACTACACACAACACACACAGCCACAAGCAGGCAGTATAGAGCACACACAGGTGCACGCAGACAGCTCGAAAAATCACACCCAAAATACACACTCACAGAACACATCAGACGCAACGCAAAACTAACATCACACAGAATGCTCAAAATACAGAGACCACCCAACATCTATCCTGTATGTAACACACAGAAAGCATATAGACAGCGCTCACACAACCCAGAACACAGTACACAACAGAAAGCAGAAAGACCAGACGCAGTACACATGAAACACGACGACGGAAGGCAGACAACAGAAACACAACACACACACAAACACCAACGGATAACTCATAAAAAATGACAAGATATACAACACACAAAGAACCACTCCGTGCACAGAACACACAGCTCACGACCACACCCATGACACATTGCACGCCACACAGAGAAAGTATGCAGAACAATGTACTCAACAAGCAGCAAAGGACCCATAACACACATTGTACATTCACAGCACACACCACATATACAAGCACCAGTAGAACACTCATAAAAAATGACAAAATGTACAACACACAAGGAACCGCTCAATGCACACAACTCACAACCACGCACGTCACACATTGCACGCCACACGGAGAAAATTACACAGAGCAGTGAACTCGACACGCAGTAAAGATCCCACACCACACGTAGTACCTACTCTACACACACAACATGGACAACACACACAAAATAAACAAGGCCCACAGATCACAGTCAACACAAGCCCAAACACACAAGAACACACAGCACACACAGCACAGCCAAACGGAATACACACAGAATCACAACACAAACACCACAAATCATTCACTACCGCATATCAACCACAAATACAGCACACTACACGAAAGAATTCCAGAAAGCACAACACGCACGGATCAAACACGCACAATACACAGTAATAAACACATAACACACAACGCACACAGCAAGACATAAAAAAAAGAAGCAGAAACGACACACAGCACACACAACACAACACACACAAAATGTGCATCACAACAGCGCAGACAACACTCACTACATACAACACTCGCAGAACATACAACACACCGGCCACACACAACACACATGGAGAGCACCAACACAACACATACAACGCACACGAAAAACACCCACAACACGCCAAAGAGTTTACATACAACCTCTCAACACACAAACATCGCCTCACCCTAAACAACAAACCCCACACACACCGAGCACATGACTGCACACAATACCCATGAACCACGGTTCTCAGAGTAAACACAACACACACAGTGAGGGACACTGACCAAGCATGACCACACACAGTACACACATCACAAATTACACTCAATACTCAAACAGCGAACCCCACACACCACCTGTCAAACACAAACCCACGGTAATCACAACCACATGCAGAACCCGCACCACACACAACACATGCGAAATGACATGGAAGAAATACACAAACCACAAAAGAACACCGAATTTATGAAACACATTTCACAGACTGCACACACCACACAAAACACACATAAAACATACAGCACACAGGGCCTCACAGAACGCACAATGCGAAGCACACAACCTACATACAAAGCACGTCAGACAGAGCACACAATTAATATCCCACTCAACACGTAAAGCACACAGAGGACACAACACAAAGCACAATATGCCAAACAGATTAGGATACACCCAACACACATGCAACTGAGAGCACAATACGTTGCACATCACGGAACACACGTGCGGTCCCATCACACACTAAACATGAAACAGAAAACCATTCACAGACCACATAACATTCCCGACCATGAACACAACATGCTACAAAAAAGTCACCAAACGTACGACACACAAAGACACACTCCAAGCACGCAACACCCAGCGCAGGACCGCCCACAAACACACCAGTCTCACAGCCCTCCACAGAGCAATACACACAGAACATACCCTACAAACAACAAAGTACCCAAACTGCACACCTCACAATCGCAACAGTCACAACACAGAAAGAACACAACACACGGGAAACACACGCTCAGACACATAAACACTGCCATGCACATTAAGCCAGCAGACCACAGACATCAGAGCTAAAAACACACCATAACGCAGTATGCAAAACGCAACACAACACAGAATACACACCCAATCACACAACAAACACCACAACCCATGCCCTACAGTATAAACAAAAGACGAACGACGCACTTCACACACGACACAAAACCCACAAACACAAAGGACCACACAGAAAGACGCACAACGCAAACATCGCACACAACACACACATTAAAAGAAACACATCAACACATTGCCGCAACACACAAAATAATACACAAATTACAGAGCAATACATCACACAACACACAAACATCACACACAATTTATACATCACACCTCATAACACACACAACAACCTGCAGTAACAACACAACACACAGACCGATGCAACCACTACATACCATACATAAAGCCACACGCTCAAGGAATAACCACAATAAACTTAAGTAAACTCCCACAAACACAAAGACAGAGGACACACACAAACTCAGCACGCTAAAAGCACAACAGATGAAACAACATACAGCACAAACATCACAGGACATAAAGGCACACGATTCTCAGACACCACGGTTAGCCATATACACACCACACACACAATGAGGTACACGACACGAGCAAAACCACATACAGATAACACGTGTCCCCTCACACACTTAATCAATCACACACACAGCCTCTCAAACACAGCCAAACACGTATCAGAATCACATATGCATCACACACAGAAAACATACAGAACCACATGAAAGCAAACAACCAAGAATAAAGGCAGATAGCACACTTTTCGAACACTGAACACCCCACTCACAACCGCACGCAGACACCCCACACGCATGTATACACGGGCACCTTTACGCAATGCGCGCACAAACACACACACACACACAACATAAAGTAAAAACACAACAGTCACAGGGCGCACACCAGACACAACAGAGCACATGTTTCTCCTAAAACACACAAGTCACATTTGCAAGAGTACATGCACCACGCACCGTGAGGAACACCAAACACAACCACACACAGGTGACATATCTCACTTCGCAAACATAACAAGCACCCTCACATCACAACTCAAACACAACCATACGCAAATCACAATCACATACGGAAAACACACACAAAACAAATCCCTAGGCAAAACACACACAACCCACAAAGAAGACAAAGAGCGCACATTGCATACACTACACTCTGCAAGCACAACCACGCACAGACACAAAACACGTACATCCTCACGCAGGAGCACAACGCAGAGCACACACACAACACAGAAACACGCGAAACAAGGGTCCCAAGACACAGACCACACACCTCAAGGCACATAACTGCTCACAAAACACACACGGAAAACACTGCACAGACTACGTACTGCACACACCATGAGACATACTGAACAAGCGAAACCGCACAGTCAACACTTCTGATATCACGTGCATAACTCAAACAGCCAAACACACACACACAACCTCTCTAACACAACCACACACAAATCACAAACTCCACACATAAGACGGACACAACACATACTAATAATCCACAGACTACTCCCCTATGACGCACTACACACAACACACACAGCCACAAGCAGGCAGTATAGAGCACACACAGGTGCACGCAGACAGCTCGAAAAATCACACCCAAAATACACACTCACAGAACACATCAGACGCAACGCAAAACTAACATCACACAGAATGCTCAAAATACAGAGACCACCCAACATCTATCCTGTATGTAACACACAGAAAGCATATAGACAGCGCTCACACAACCCAGAACACAGTACACAACAGAAAGCAGAAAGACCAGACGCAGTACACATGAAACACGACGACGGAAGGCAGACAACAGAAACACAACACACACACAAACACCAACGGATAACTCATAAAAAATGACAAGATATACAACACACAAAGAACCACTCAGTGCACAGAACACACAGCTCACGACCACACCCATGACACATTGCACGCCACACAGAGAAAGTATGCAGAACAATGTACTCAACAAGCAGCAAAGGACCCATAACACACATTGTACATTCACAACACACACCACATATACAAGCACCAGTAGAACACTCATAAAAAATGACAAAATGTACAACACACAAGGAACCGCTCAATGCACACAACTCACAACCACGCACGTCACACATTGCACGCCACACGGAGAAAATTACACAGAGCAGTGAACTCGACACGCAGTAAAGATCCCACACCACACGTAGTACCTACTCTACACACACAACATGGACAACACACACAAAATAAACAAGGCCCACAGATCACAGTCAACACAAGCCCAAACACACAAGAACACACAGCACACACAGCACAGCCAAACGGAATACACACAGAATCACAACACAAACACCACAAATCATTCACTACCGCATATCAACCACAAATACAGCACACTACACGAAAGAATTCCAGAAAGCACAACACGCACGGATCAAACACGCACAATACACAGTAATAAACACATAACACACAACGCACACAGCAAGACATAAAAAAAAGAAGCAGAAACGACACACAGCACACACAACACAACACACACAAAATGTGCATCACAACAGCGCAGACAACACTCACTACATACAACACTCGCAGAACATACAACACACCGGCCACACACAACACACATGGAGAGCACCAACACAACACATACAACGCACACGAAAAACACCCACAACACGCCAAAGAGTTTACATACAACCTCTCAACACACAAACATCGCCTCACCCTAAACAACAAACCCCACACACACCGAGCACATGACTGCACACAATACCCATGAACCACGGTTCTCAGAGTAAACACAACACACACAGTGAGGGACACTGACCAAGCATGACCACACACAGTACACACATCACAAATTACACTCAATACTCAAACAGCGAACCCCACACACCACCTGTCAAACACAAACCCACGGTAATCACAACCACATGCAGAACCCGCACCACACACAACACATGCGAAATGACATGGAAGAAATACACAAACCACAAAAGAACACCGAATTTATGAAACACATTTCACAGACTGCACACACCACACAAAACACACATGAAACATACAGCACACAGGGCCTCACAGAACGCACAATGCGAAGCACACAACCTACATACAAAGCACGTCAGACAGAGCACACAATTAATATCCCACTCAACACGTAAAGCACACAGAGGACACAACACAAAGCACAATATGCCAAACAGATTAGGATACACCCAACACACATGCAACTGAGAGCACAATACGTTGCACATCACGGAACACACGTGCGGTCCCATCACACACTAAACATGAAACAGAAAACCATTCACAGACCACATAACATTCCCGACCATGAACACAACATGCTACAAAAAAGTCACCAAACGTACGACACACAAAGACACACTCCAAGCACGCAACACCCAGCGCAGGACCGCCCACAAACACACCAGTCTCACAGCCCTCCACAGAGCAATACACACAGAACATACCCTACAAACAACAAAGTACCCAAACTGCACACCTCACAATCGCAACAGTCACAACACAGAAAGAACACAACACACGGGAAACACACGCTCAGACACATAAACACTGCCATGCACATTAAGCCAGCAGACCACAGACATCAGAGCTAAAAACACACCATAACGCAGTATGCAAAACGCAACACAACACAGAATACACACCCAATCACACAACAAACACCACAACCCATGCCCTACAGTATAAACAAAAGACGAACGACGCACTTCACACACGACACAAAACCCACAAACACAAAGGACCACACAGAAAGACGCACAACGCAAACATCGCACACAACACACACATTAAAAGAAACACATCAACACATTGCCGCAACACACAAAATAATACACAAATTACAGAGCAATACATCACACAACACACAAACATCACACACAATTTATACATCACACCTCATAACACACACAACAACCTGCAGTAACAACACAACACACAGACCGATGCAACCACTACATACCATACATAAAGCCACACGCTCAAGGAATAACCACAATAAACTTAAGTAAACTCCCACAAACACAAAGACAGAGGACACACACAAACTCAGCACGCTAAAAGCACAACAGATGAAACAACATACAGCACAAACATCACAGGACATAAAGGCACACGATTCTCAGACACCACGGTTAGCCATATACACACCACACACACAATGAGGTACACGACACGAGCAAAACCACATACAGATAACACGTGTCCCCTCACACACTTAATCAATCACACACACAGCCTCTCAAACACAGCCAAACACGTATCAGAATCACATATGCATCACACACAGAAAACATACAGAACCACATGAAAGCAAACAACCAAGAATAAAGGCAGATAGCACACTTTTCGAACACTGAACACCCCACTCACAACCGCACGCAGACACCCCACACGCATGTATACACGGGCACCTTTACGCAATGCGCGCACAAACACACACACACACACAACATAAAGTAAAAACACAACAGTCACAGGGCGCACACCAGACACAACAGAGCACATGTTTCTCCTAAAACACACAAGTCACATTTGCAAGAGTACATGCACCACGCACCGTGAGGAACACCAAACACAACCACACACAGGTGACATATCTCACTTCGCAAACATAACAAGCACCCTCACATCACAACTCAAACACAACCATACGCAAATCACAATCACATACGGAAAACACACACAAAACAAATCCCTAGGCAAAACACACACAACCCACAAAGAAGACAAAGAGCGCACATTGCATACACTACACTCTGCAAGCACAACCACGCACAGACACAAAACACGTACATCCTCACGCAGGAGCACAACGCAGAGCACACACACAACACAGAAACACGCGAAACAAGGGTCCCAAGACACAGACCACACACCTCAAGGCACATAACTGCTCACAAAACACACACGGAAAACACTGCACAGACTACGTACTGCACACACCATGAGACATACTGAACAAGCGAAACCGCACAGTCAACACTTCTGATATCACGTGCATAACTCAAACAGCCAAACACACACACACAACCTCTCTAACACAACCACACACAAATCACAAACTCCACACATAAGACGGACACAACACATACTAATAATCCACAGACTACTCCCCTATGACGCACTACACACAACACACACAGCCACAAGCAGGCAGTATAGAGCACACACAGGTGCACGCAGACAGCTCGAAAAATCACACCCAAAATACACACTCACAGAACACATCAGACGCAACGCAAAACTAACATCACACAGAATGCTCAAAATACAGAGACCACCCAACATCTATCCTGTATGTAACACACAGAAAGCATATAGACAGCGCTCACACAACCCAGAACACAGTACACAACAGAAAGCAGAAAGACCAGACGCAGTACACATGAAACACGACGACGGAAGGCAGACAACAGAAACACAACACACACACAAACACCAACGGATAACTCATAAAAAATGACAAGATATACAACACACAAAGAACCACTCAGTGCACAGAACACACAGCTCACGACCACACCCATGACACATTGCACGCCACACAGAGAAAGTATGCAGAACAATGTACTCAACAAGCAGCAAAGGACCCATAACACACATTGTACATTCACAACACACACCACATATACAAGCACCAGTAGAACACTCATAAAAAATGACAAAATGTACAACACACAAGGAACCGCTCAATGCACACAACTCACAACCACGCACGTCACACATTGCACGCCACACGGAGAAAATTACACAGAGCAGTGAACTCGACACGCAGTAAAGATCCCACACCACACGTAGTACCTACTCTACACACACAACATGGACAACACACACAAAATAAACAAGGCCCACAGATCACAGTCAACACAAGCCCAAACACACAAGAACACACAGCACACACAGCACAGCCAAACGGAATACACACAGAATCACAACACAAACACCACAAATCATTCACTACCGCATATCAACCACAAATACAGCACACTACACGAAAGAATTCCAGAAAGCACAACACGCACGGATCAAACACGCACAATACACAGTAATAAACACATAACACACAACGCACACAGCAAGACATAAAAAAAAGAAGCAGAAACGACACACAGCACACACAACACAACACACACAAAATGTGCATCACAACAGCGCAGACAACACTCACTACATACAACACTCGCAGAACATACAACACACCGGCCACACACAACACACATGGAGAGCACCAACACAACACATACAACGCACACGAAAAACACCCACAACACGCCAAAGAGTTTACATACAACCTCTCAACACACAAACATCGCCTCACCCTAAACAACAAACCCCACACACACCGAGCACATGACTGCACACAATACCCATGAACCACGGTTCTCAGAGTAAACACAACACACACAGTGAGGGACACTGACCAAGCATGACCACACACAGTACACACATCACAAATTACACTCAATACTCAAACAGCGAACCCCACACACCACCTGTCAAACACAAACCCACGGTAATCACAACCACATGCAGAACCCGCACCACACACAACACATGCGAAATGACATGGAAGAAATACACAAACCACAAAAGAACACCGAATTTATGAAACACATTTCACAGACTGCACACACCACACAAAACACACATGAAACATACAGCACACAGGGCCTCACAGAACGCACAATGCGAAGCACACAACCTACATACAAAGCACGTCAGACAGAGCACACAATTAATATCCCACTCAACACGTAAAGCACACAGAGGACACAACACAAAGCACAATATGCCAAACAGATTAGGATACACCCAACACACATGCAACTGAGAGCACAATACGTTGCACATCACGGAACACACGTGCGGTCCCATCACACACTAAACATGAAACAGAAAACCATTCACAGACCACATAACATTCCCGACCATGAACACAACATGCTACAAAAAAGTCACCAAACGTACGACACACAAAGACACACTCCAAGCACGCAACACCCAGCGCAGGACCGCCCACAAACACACCAGTCTCACAGCCCTCCACAGAGCAATACACACAGAACATACCCTACAAACAACAAAGTACCCAAACTGCACACCTCACAATCGCAACAGTCACAACACAGAAAGAACACAACACACGGGAAACACACGCTCAGACACATAAACACTGCCATGCACATTAAGCCAGCAGACCACAGACATCAGAGCTAAAAACACACCATAACGCAGTATGCAAAACGCAACACAACACAGAATACACACCCAATCACACAACAAACACCACAACCCATGCCCTACAGTATAAACAAAAGACGAACGACGCACTTCACACACGACACAAAACCCACAAACACAAAGGACCACACAGAAAGACGCACAACGCAAACATCGCACACAACACACACATTAAAAGAAACACATCAACACATTGCCGCAACACACAAAATAATACACAAATTACAGAGCAATACATCACACAACACACAAACATCACACACAATTTATACATCACACCTCATAACACACACAACAACCTGCAGTAACAACACAACACACAGACCGATGCAACCACTACATACCATACATAAAGCCACACGCTCAAGGAATAACCACAATAAACTTAAGTAAACTCCCACAAACACAAAGACAGAGGACACACACAAACTCAGCACGCTAAAAGCACAACAGATGAAACAACATACAGCACAAACATCACAGGACATAAAGGCACACGATTCTCAGACACCACGGTTAGCCATATACACACCACACACACAATGAGGTACACGACACGAGCAAAACCACATACAGATAACACGTGTCCCCTCACACACTTAATCAATCACACACACAGCCTCTCAAACACAGCCAAACACGTATCAGAATCACATATGCATCACACACAGAAAACATACAAAACCACATGAAAGCAAACAACCAAGAATAAAGGCAGATAGCACACTTTTCGAACACTGAACACCCCACTCACAACCGCACGCAGACACCCCACACGCATGTATACACGGGCACCTTTACGCAATGCGCGCACAAACACACACACACACACAACATAAAGTAAAAACACAACAGTCACAGGGCGCACACCAGACACAACAGAGCACATGTTTCTCCTAAAACACACAAGTCACATTTGCAAGAGTACATGCACCACGCACCGTGAGGAACACCAAACACAACCACACACAGGTGACATATCTCACTTCGCAAACATAACAAGCACCCTCACATCACAACTCAAACACAACCATACGCAAATCACAATCACATACGGAAAACACACACAAAACAAATCCCTAGGCAAAACACACACAACCCACAAAGAAGACAAAGAGCGCACATTGCATACACTACACTCTGCAAGCACAACCACGCACAGACACAAAACACGTACATCCTCACGCAGGAGCACAACGCAGAGCACACACACAACACAGAAACATGCGAAACAAGGGTCCCAAGACACAGACCACACACCTCAAGGCACATAACTGCTCACAAAACACACACGGAAAACACTGCACAGACTACGTACTGCACACACCATGAGACATACTGAACAAGCGAAACCGCACAGTCAACACTTCTGATATCACGTGCATAACTCAAACAGCCAAACACACACACACAACCTCTCTAACACAACCACACACAAATCACAAACTCCACACATAAGACGGACACAACACATACTAATAATCCACAGACTACTCCCCTATGACGCACTACACACAACACACACAGCCACAAGCAGGCAGTATAGAGCACACACAGGTGCACGCAGACAGCTCGAAAAATCACACCCAAAATACACACTCACAGAACACATCAGACGCAACGCAAAACTAACATCACACAGAATGCTCAAAATACAGAGACCACCCAACATCTATCCTGTATGTAACACACAGAAAGCATATAGACAGCGCTCACACAACCCAGAACACAGTACACAACAGAAAGCAGAAAGACCAGACGCAGTACACATGAAACACGACGACGGAAGGCAGACAACAGAAACACAACACACACACAAACACCAACGGATAACTCATAAAAAATGACAAGATATACAACACACAAAGAACCACTCAGTGCACAGAACACACAGCTCACGACCACACCCATGACACATTGCACGCCACACAGAGAAAGTATGCAGAACAATGTACTCAACAAGCAGCAAAGGACCCATAACACACATTGTACATTCACAACACACACCACATATACAAGCACCAGTAGAACACTCATAAAAAATGACAAAATGTACAACACACAAGGAACCGCTCAATGCACACAACTCACAACCACGCACGTCACACATTGCACGCCACACGGAGAAAATTACACAGAGCAGTGAACTCGACACGCAGTAAAGATCCCACACCACACGTAGTACCTACTCTACACACACAACATGGACAACACACACAAAATAAACAAGGCCCACAGATCACAGTCAACACAAGCCCAAACACACAAGAACACACAGCACACACAGCACAGCCAAACGGAATACACACAGTATCACAACACAAACACCACAAATCATTCACTACCGCATATCAACCACAAATACAGCACACTACACGAAAGAATTCCAGAAAGCACAACACGCACGGATCAAACACGCACAATACACAGTAATAAACACATAACACACAACGCACACAGCAAGACATAAAAAAAAGAAGCAGAAACGACACACAGCACACACAACACAACACACACAAAATGTGCATCACAACAGCGCAGACAACACTCACTACATACAACACTCGCAGAACATACAACACACCGGCCACACACAACACACATGGAGAGCACCAACACAACACATACAACGCACACGAAAAACACCCACAACACGCCAAAGAGTTTACATACAACCTCTCAACACACAAACATCGCCTCACCCTAAACAACAAACCCCACACACACCGAGCACATGACTGCACACAATACCCATGAACCACGGTTCTCAGAGTAAACACAACACACACAGTGAGGGACACTGACCAAGCATGACCACACACAGTACACACATCACAAATTACACTCAATACTCAAACAGCGAACCCCACACACCACCTGTCAAACACAAACCCACGGTAATCACAACCACATGCAGAACCCGCACCACACACAACACATGCGAAATGACATGGAAGAAATACACAAACCACAAAAGGACACCGAATTTATGAAACACATTTCACAGACTGCACACACCACACAAAACACACATGAAACATACAGCACACAGGGCCTCACAGAACGCACAATGCGAAGCACACAACCTACATACAAAGCACGTCAGACAGAGCACACAATTAATATCCCACTCAACACGTAAAGCACACAGAGGACACAACACAAAGCACAATATGCCAAACAGATTAGGATACACCCAACACACATGCAACTGAGAGCACAATACGTTGCACATCACGGAACACACGTGCGGTCCCATCACACACTAAACATGAAACAGAAAACCATTCACAGACCACATAACATTCCCGACCATGAACACAACATGCTACAAAAAAGTCACCAAACGTACGACACACAAAGACACACTCCAAGCACGCAACACCCAGCGCAGGACCGCCCACAAACACACCAGTCTCACAGCCCTCCACAGAGCAATACACACAGAACATACCCTACAAACAACAAAGTATCCAAACTGCACACCTCACAATCGCAACAGTCACAACACAGAAAGAACACAACACACGGGAAACACACGCTCAGACACATAAACACTGCCATGCACATTAAGCCAGCAGACCACAGACATCAGAGCTAAAAACACACCATAACGCAGTATGCAAAACGCAACACAACACAGAATACACACCCAATCACACAACAAACACCACAACCCATGCCCTACAGTATAAACAAAAGACGAACGACGCACTTCACACACGACACAAAACCCACAAACACAAAGGACCACACAGAAAGACGCACAACGCAAACATCGCACACAACACACACATTAAAAGAAACACATCAACACATTGCCGCAACACACAAAATAATACACAAATTACAGAGCAATACATCACACAACACACAAACATCACACACAATTTATACATCACACCTCATAACACACACAACAACCTGCAGTAACAACACAACACACAGACCGATGCAACCACTACATACCATACATAAAGCCACACGCTCAAGGAATAACCACAATAAACTTAAGTAAACTCCCACAAACACAAAGACAGAGGACACACACAAACTCAGCACGCTAAAAGCACAACAGATGAAACAACATACAGCACAAACATCACAGGACATAAAGGCACACGATTCTCAGACACCACGGTTAGCCATATACACACCACACACACAATGAGGTACACGACACGAGCAAAACCACATACAGATAACACGTGTCCCCTCACACACTTAATCAATCACACACACAGCCTCTCAAACACAGCCAAACACGTATCAGAATCACATATGCATCACACACAGAAAACATACAAAACCACATGAAAGCAAACAACCAAGAATAAAGGCAGATAGCACACTTTTCGAACACTGAACACCCCACTCACAACCGCACGCAGACACCCCACACGCATGTATACACGGGCACCTTTACGCAATGCGCGCACAAACACACACACACACACAACATAAAGTAAAAACACAACAGTCACAGGGCGCACACCAGACACAACAGAGCACATGTTTCTCCTAAAACACACAAGTCACATTTGCAAGAGTACATGCACCACGCACCGTGAGGAACACCAAACACAACCACACACAGGTGACATATCTCACTTCGCAAACATAACAAGCACCCTCACATCACAACTCAAACACAACCATACGCAAATCACAATCACACACGGAAAACACACACAAAACAAATCCCTAGGCAAAACACACACAACCCACAAAGAAGACAAAGAGCGCACATTGCATACACTACACTCTGCAAGCACAACCACGCACAGACACAAAACACGTACATCCTCACGCAGGAGCACAACGCAGAGCACACACACAACACAGAAACATGCGAAACAAGGGTCCCAAGACACAGACCACACACCTCAAGGCACATAACTGCTCACAAAACACACACGGAAAACACTGCACAGACTACGTACTGCACACACCATGAGACATACTGAACAAGCGAAACCGCACAGTCAACACTTCTGATATCACGTGCATAACTCAAACAGCCAAACACACACACACAACCTCTCTAACACAACCACACACAAATCACAAACTCCACACATAAGACGGACACAACACATACTAATAATCCACAGACTACTCCCCTATGACGCACTACACACAACACACACAGCCACAAGCAGGCAGTAGAGAGCACACACAGGTGCACGCAGACAGCTCGAAAAATCACACCCAAAATACACACTCACAGAACACATCAGACGCAACGCAAAACTAACATCACACAGAATGCTCAAAATACAGAGACCACCCAACATCTATCCTGTATGTAACACACAGAAAGCATATAGACAGCGCTCACACAACCCAGAACACAGTACACAACAGAAAGCAGAAAGACCAGACGCAGTACACATGAAACACGACGACGGAAGGCAGACAACAGAAACACAACACACACACAAACACCAACGGATAACTCATAAAAAATGACAAGATATACAACACACAAAGAACCACTCAGTGCACAGAACACACAGCTCACGACCACACCCATGACACATTGCACGCCACACAGAGAAAGTATGCAGAACAATGTACTCAACAAGCAGCAAAGGACCCATAACACACATTGTACATTCACAACACACACCACATATACAAGCACCAGTAGAACACTCATAAAAAATGACAAAATGTACAACACACAAGGAACCGCTCAATGCACACAACTCACAACCACGCACGTCACACATTGCACGCCACACGGAGAAAATTACACAGAGCAGTGAACTCGACACGCAGTAAAGATCCCACACCACACGTAGTACCTACTCTACACACACAACATGGACAACACACACAAAATAAACAAGGCCCACAGATCACAGTCAACACAAGCCCAAACACACAAGAACACACAGCACACACAGCACAGCCAAACGGAATACACACAGAATCACAACACAAACACCACAAATCATTCACTACCGCATATCAACCACAAATACAGCACACTACACGAAAGAATTCCAGAAAGCACAACACGCACGGATCAAACACGCACAATACACAGTAATAAACACATAACACACAACGCACACAGCAAGACATAAAAAAAAGAAGCAGAAACGACACACAGCACACACAACACAACACACACAAAATGTGCATCACAACAGCGCAGACAACACTCACTACATACAACACTCGCAGAACATACAACACACCGGCCACACACAACACACATGGAGAGCACCAACACAACACATACAACGCACACGAAAAACACCCACAACACGCCAAAGAGTTTACATACAACCTCTCAACACACAAACATCGCCTCACCCTAAACAACAAACCCCACACACACCGAGCACATGACTGCACACAATACCCATGAACCACGGTTCTCAGAGTAAACACAACACACACAGTGAGGGACACTGACCAAGCATGACCACACACAGTACACACATCACAAATTACACTCAATACTCAAACAGCGAACCCCACACACCACCTGTCAAACACAAACCCACGGTAATCACAACCACATGCAGAACCCGCACCACACACAACACATGCGAAATGACATGGAAGAAATACACAAACCACAAAAGGACACCGAATTTATGAAACACATTTCACAGACTGCACACACCACACAAAACACACATAAAACATACAGCACACAGGGCCTCACAGAACGCACAATGCGAAGCACACAACCTACATACAAAGCACGTCAGACAGAGCACACAATTAATATCCCACTCAACACGTAAAGCACACAGAGGACACAACACAAAGCACAATATGCCAAACAGATTAGGATACACCCAACACACATGCAACTGAGAGCACAATACGTTGCACATCACGGAACACACGTGCGGTCCCATCACACACTAAACATGAAACAGAAAACCATTCACAGACCACATAACATTCCCGACCATGAACACAACATGCTACAAAAAAGTCACCAAACGTACGACACACAAAGACACACTCCAAGCACGCAACACCCAGCGCAGGACCGCCCACAAACACACCAGTCTCACAGCCCTCCACAGAGCAATACACACAGAACATACCCTACAAACAACAAAGTACCCAAACTGCACACCTCACAATCGCAACAGTCACAACACAGAAAGAACACAACACACGGGAAACACACGCTCAGACACATAAACACTGCCATGCACATTAAGCCAGCAGACCACAGACATCAGAGCTAAAAACACACCATAACGCAGTATGCAAAACGCAACACAACACAGAATACACACCCAATCACACAACAAACACCACAACCCATGCCCTACAGTATAAACAAAAGACGAACGACGCACTTCACACACGACACAAAACCCACAAACACAAAGGACCACACAGAAAGACGCACAACGCAAACATCGCACACAACACACACATTAAAAGAAACACATCAACACATTGCCGCAACACACAAAATAATACACAAATTACAGAGCAATACATCACACAACACACAAACATCACACACAATTTATACATCACACCTCATAACACACACAACAACCTGCAGTAACAACACAACACACAGACCGATGCAACCACTACATACCATACATAAAGCCACACGCTCAAGGAATAACCACAATAAACTTAAGTAAACTCCCACAAACACAAAGACAGAGGACACACACAAACTCAGCACGCTAAAAGCACAACAGATGAAACAACATACAGCACAAACATCACAGGACATAAAGGCACACGATTCTCAGACACCACGGTTAGCCATATACACACCACACACACAATGAGGTACACGACACGAGCAAAACCACATACAGATAACACGTGTCCCCTCACACACTTAATCAATCACACACACAGCCTCTCAAACACAGCCAAACACGTATCAGAATCACATATGCATCACACACAGAAAACATACAAAACCACATGAAAGCAAACAACCAAGAATAAAGGCAGATAGCACACTTTTCTAACACTGAACACCCCACTCACAACCGCACGCAGACACCCCACACGCATGTATACACGGGCACCTTTACGCAATGCGCGCACAAACACACACACACACACAACATAAAGTAAAAACACAACAGTCACAGGGCGCACACCAGACACAACAGAGCACATGTTTCTCCTAAAACACACAAGTCACATTTGCAAGAGTACATGCACCACGCACCGTGAGGAACACCAAACACAACCACACACAGGTGACATATCTCACTTCGCAAACATAACAAGCACCCTCACATCACAACTCAAACACAACCATACGCAAATCACAATCACACACGGAAAACACACACAAAACAAATCCCTAGGCAAAACACACACAACCCACAAAGAAGACAAAGAGCGCACATTGCATACACTACACTCTGCAAGCACAACCACGCACAGACACAAAACACGTACATCCTCACGCAGGAGCACAACGCAGAGCACACACACAACACAGAAACATGCGAAACAAGGGTCCCAAGACACAGACCACACACCTCAAGGCACATAACTGCTCACAAAACACACACGGAAAACACTGCACAGACTACGTACTGCACACACCATGAGACATACTGAACAAGCGAAACCGCACAGTCAACACTTCTGATATCACGTGCATAACTCAAACAGCCAAACACACACACACAACCTCTCTAACACAACCACACACAAATCACAAACTCCACACATAAGACGGACACAACACATACTAATAATCCACAGACTACTCCCCTATGACGCACTACACACAACACACACAGCCACAAGCAGGCAGTATAGAGCACACACAGGTGCACGCAGACAGCTCGAAAAATCACACCCAAAATACACACTCACAGAACACATCAGACGCAACGCAAAACTAACATCACACAGAATGCTCAAAATACAGAGACCACCCAACATCTATCCTGTATGTAACACACAGAAAGCATATAGACAGCGCTCACACAACCCAGAACACAGTACACAACAGAAAGCAGAAAGACCAGACGCAGTACACATGAAACACGACGACGGAAGGCAGACAACAGAAACACAACACACACACAAACACCAACGGATAACTCATAAAAAATGACAAGATATACAACACACAAAGAACCACTCAGTGCACAGAACACACAGCTCACGACCACACCCATGACACATTGCACGCCACACAGAGAAAGTATGCAGAACAATGTACTCAACAAGCAGCAAAGGACCCATAACACACATTGTACATTCACAACACACACCACATATACAAGCACCAGTAGAACACTCATAAAAAATGACAAAATGTACAACACACAAGGAACCGCTCAATGCACACAACTCACAACCACGCACGTCACACATTGCACGCCACACGGAGAAAATTACACAGAGCAGTGAACTCGACACGCAGTAAAGATCCCACACCACACGTAGTACCTACTCTACACACACAACATGGACAACACACACAAAATAAACAAGGCCCACAGATCACAGTCAACACAAGCCCAAACACACAAGAACACACAGCACACACAGCACAGCCAAACGGAATACACACAGAATCACAACACAAACACCACAAATCATTCACTACCGCATATCAACCACAAATACAGCACACTACACGAAAGAATTCCAGAAAGCACAACACGCACGGATCAAACACGCACAATACACAGTAATAAACACATAACACACAACGCACACAGCAAGACATAAAAAAAAGAAGCAGAAACGACACACAGCACACACAACACAACACACACAAAATGTGCATCACAACAGCGCAGACAACACTCACTACATACAACACTCGCAGAACATACAACACACCGGCCACACACAACACACATGGAGAGCACCAACACAACACATACAACGCACACGAAAAACACCCACAACACGCCAAAGAGTTTACATACAACCTCTCAACACACAAACATCGCCTCACCCTAAACAACAAACCCCACACACACCGAGCACATGACTGCACACAATACCCATGAACCACGGTTCTCAGAGTAAACACAACACACACAGTGAGGGACACTGACCAAGCATGACCACACACAGTACACACATCACAAATTACACTCAATACTCAAACAGCGAACCCCACACACCACCTGTCAAACACAAACCCACGGTAATCACAACCACATGCAGAACCCGCACCACACACAACACATGCGAAATGACATGGAAGAAATACACAAACCACAAAAGGACACCGAATTTATGAAACACATTTCACAGACTGCACACACCACACAAAACACACATAAAACATACAGCACACAGGGCCTCACAGAACGCACAATGCGAAGCACACAACCTACATACAAAGCACGTCAGACAGAGCACACAATTAATATCCCACTCAACACGTAAAGCACACAGAGGACACAACACAAAGCACAATATGCCAAACAGATTAGGATACACCCAACACACATGCAACTGAGAGCACAATACGTTGCACATCACGGAACACACGTGCGGTCCCATCACACACTAAACATGAAACAGAAAACCATTCACAGACCACATAACATTCCCGACCATGAACACAACATGCTACAAAAAAGTCACCAAACGTACGACACACAAAGACACACTCCAAGCACGCAACACCCAGCGCAGGACCGCCCACAAACACACCAGTCTCACAGCCCTCCACAGAGCAATACACACAGAACATACCCTACAAACAACAAAGTACCCAAACTGCACACCTCACAATCGCAACAGTCACAACACAGAAAGAACACAACACACGGGAAACACACGCTCAGACACATAAACACTGCCATGCACATTAAGCCAGCAGACCACAGACATCAGAGCTAAAAACACACCATAACGCAGTATGCAAAACGCAACACAACACAGAATACACACCCAATCACACAACAAACACCACAACCCATGCCCTACAGTATAAACAAAAGACGAACGACGCACTTCACACACGACACAAAACCCACAAACACAAAGGACCACACAGAAAGACGCACAACGCAAACATCGCACACAACACACACATTAAAAGAAACACATCAACACATTGCCGCAACACACAAAATAATACACAAATTACAGAGCAATACATCACACAACACACAAACATCACACACAATTTATACATCACACCTCATAACACACACAACAACCTGCAGTAACAACACAACACACAGACCGATGCAACCACTACATACCATACATAAAGCCACACGCTCAAGGAATAACCACAATAAACTTAAGTAAACTCCCACAAACACAAAGACAGAGGACACACACAAACTCAGCACGCTAAAAGCACAACAGATGAAACAACATACAGCACAAACATCACAGGACATAAAGGCACACGATTCTCAGACACCACGGTTAGCCATATACACACCACACACACAATGAGGTACACGACACGAGCAAAACCACATACAGATAACACGTGTCCCCTCACACACTTAATCAATCACACACACAGCCTCTCAAACACAGCCAAACACGTATCAGAATCACATATGCATCACACACAGAAAACATACAAAACCACATGAAAGCAAACAACCAAGAATAAAGGCAGATAGCACACTTTTCTAACACTGAACACCCCACTCACAACCGCACGCAGACACCCCACACGCATGTATACACGGGCACCTTTACGCAATGCGCGCACAAACACACACACACACACAACATAAAGTAAAAACACAACAGTCACAGGGCGCACACCAGACACAACAGAGCACATGTTTCTCCTAAAACACACAAGTCACATTTGCAAGAGTACATGCACCACGCACCGTGAGGAACACCAAACACAACCACACACAGGTGACATATCTCACTTCGCAAACATAACAAGCACCCTCACATCACAACTCAAACACAACCATACGCAAATCACAATCACACACGGAAAACACACACAAAACAAATCCCTAGGCAAAACACACACAACCCACAAAGAAGACAAAGAGCGCACATTGCATACACTACACTCTGCAAGCACAACCACGCACAGACACAAAACACGTACATCCTCACGCAGGAGCACAACGCAGAGCACACACACAACACAGAAACATGCGAAACAAGGGTCCCAAGACACAGACCACACACCTCAAGGCACATAACTGCTCACAAAACACACACGGAAAACACTGCACAGACTACGTACTGCACACACCATGAGACATACTGAACAAGCGAAACCGCACAGTCAACACTTCTGATATCACGTGCATAACTCAAACAGCCAAACACACACACACAACCTCTCTAACACAACCACACACAAATCACAAACTCCACACATAAGACGGACACAACACATACTAATAATCCACAGACTACTCCCCTATGACGCACTACACACAACACACACAGCCACAAGCAGGCAGTAGAGAGCACACACAGGTGCACGCAGACAGCTCGAAAAATCACACCCAAAATACACACTCACAGAACACATCAGACGCAACGCAAAACTAACATCACACAGAATGCTCAAAATACAGAGACCACCCAACATCTATCCTGTATGTAACACACAGAAAGCATATAGACAGCGCTCACACAACCCAGAACACAGTACACAACAGAAAGCAGAAAGACCAGACGCAGTACACATGAAACACGACGACGGAAGGCAGACAACAGAAACACAACACACACACAAACACCAACGGATAACTCATAAAAAATGACAAGATATACAACACACAAAGAACCACTCAGTGCACAGAACACACAGCTCACGACCACACCCATGACACATTGCACGCCACACAGAGAAAGTATGCAGAACAATGTACTCAACAAGCAGCAAAGGACCCATAACACACATTGTACATTCACAACACACACCACATATACAAGCACCAGTAGAACACTCATAAAAAATGACAAAATGTACAACACACAAGGAACCGCTCAATGCACACAACTCACAACCACGCACGTCACACATTGCACGCCACACGGAGAAAATTACACAGAGCAGTGAACTCGACACGCAGTAAAGATCCCACACCACACGTAGTACCTACTCTACACACACAACATGGACAACACACACAAAATAAACAAGGCCCACAGATCACAGTCAACACAAGCCCAAACACACAAGAACACACAGCACACACAGCACAGCCAAACGGAATACACACAGAATCACAACACAAACACCACAAATCATTCACTACCGCATATCAACCACAAATACAGCACACTACACGAAAGAATTCCAGAAAGCACAACACGCACGGATCAAACACGCACAATACACAGTAATAAACACATAACACACAACGCACACAGCAAGACATAAAAAAAAGAAGCAGAAACGACACACAGCACACACAACACAACACACACAAAATGTGCATCACAACAGCGCAGACAACACTCACTACATACAACACTCGCAGAACATACAACACACCGGCCACACACAACACACATGGAGAGCACCAACACAACACATACAACGCACACGAAAAACACCCACAACACGCCAAAGAGTTTACATACAACCTCTCAACACACAAACATCGCCTCACCCTAAACAACAAACCCCACACACACCGAGCACATGACTGCACACAATACCCATGAACCACGGTTCTCAGAGTAAACACAACACACACAGTGAGGGACACTGACCAAGCATGACCACACACAGTACACACATCACAAATTACACTCAATACTCAAACAGCGAACCCCACACACCACCTGTCAAACACAAACCCACGGTAATCACAACCACATGCAGAACCCGCACCACACACAACACATGCGAAATGACATGGAAGAAATACACAAACCACAAAAGGACACCGAATTTATGAAACACATTTCACAGACTGCACACACCACACAAAACACACATAAAACATACAGCACACAGGGCCTCACAGAACGCACAATGCGAAGCACACAACCTACATACAAAGCACGTCAGACAGAGCACACAATTAATATCCCACTCAACACGTAAAGCACACAGAGGACACAACACAAAGCACAATATGCCAAACAGATTAGGATACACCCAACACACATGCAACTGAGAGCACAATACGTTGCACATCACGGAACACACGTGCGGTCCCATCACACACTAAACATGAAACAGAAAACCATTCACAGACCACATAACATTCCCGACCATGAACACAACATGCTACAAAAAAGTCACCAAACGTACGACACACAAAGACACACTTCAAGCACGCAACACCCAGCGCAGGACCGCCCACAAACACACCAGTCTCACAGCCCTCCACAGAGCAATACACACAGAACATACCCTACAAACAACAAAGTACCCAAACTGCACACCTCACAATCGCAACAGTCACAACACAGAAAGAACACAACACACGGGAAACACACGCTCAGACACATAAACACTGCCATGCACATTAAGCCAGCAGACCACAGACATCAGAGCTAAAAACACACCATAACGCAGTATGCAAAACGCAACACAACACAGAATACACACCCAATCACACAACAAACACCAGAACCCATGCCCTACAGTATAAACAAAAGACGAACGACGCACTTCACACACGACACAAAACCCACAAACACAAAGGACCACACAGAAAGACGCACAACGCAAACATCGCACACAACACACACATTAAAAGAAACACATCAACACATTGCCGCAACACACAAAATAATACACAAATTACAGAGCAATACATCACACAACACACAAACATCACACACAATTTATACATCACACCTCATAACACACACAACAACCTGCAGTAACAACACAACACACAGACCGATGCAACCACTACATACCATACATAAAGCCACACGCTCAAGGAATAACCACAATAAACTTAAGTAAACTCCCACAAACACAAAGACAGAGGACACACACAAACTCAGCACGCTAAAAGCACAACAGATGAAACAACATACAGCACAAACATCACAGGACATAAAGGCACACGATTCTCAGACACCACGGTTAGCCATATACACACCACACACACAATGAGGTACACGACACGAGCAAAACCACATACAGATAACACGTGACCCCTCACACACTTAATCAATCACACACACAGCCTCTCAAACACAGCCAAACACGTATCAGAATCACATATGCATCACACACAGAAAACATACAAAACCACATGAAAGCAAACAACCAAGAATAAAGGCAGATAGCACACTTTTCTAACACTGAACACCCCACTCACAACCGCACGCAGACACCCCACACGCATGTATACACGGGCACCTTTACGCAATGCGCGCACAAACACACACACACACACAACATAAAGTAAAAACACAACAGTCACAGGGCGCACACCAGACACAACAGAGCACATGTTTCTCCTAAAACACACAAGTCACATTTGCAAGAGTACATGCACCACGCACCGTGAGGAACACCAAACACAACCACACACAGGTGACATATCTCACTTCGCAAACATAACAAGCACCCTCACATCACAACTCAAACACAACCATACGCAAATCACAATCACACACGGAAAACACACACAAAACAAATCCCTAGGCAAAACACACACAACCCACAAAGAAGACAAAGAGCGCACATTGCATACACTACACTCTGCAAGCACAACCACGCACAGATACAAAACACGTACATCCTCACGCAGGAGCACAACGCAGAGCACACACACAACACAGAAACATGCGAAACAAGGGTCCCAAGACACAGACCACACACCTCAAGGCACATAACTGCTCACAAAACACACACGGAAAACACTGCACAGACTACGTACTGCACACACCATGAGACATACTGAACAAGCGAAACCGCACAGTCAACACTTCTGATATCACGTGCATAACTCAAACAGCCAAACACACACACACAACCTCTCTAACACAACCACACACAAATCACAAACTCCACACATAAGACGGACACAACACATACTAATAATCCACAGACTACTCCCCTATGACGCACTACACACAACACACACAGCCACAAGCAGGCAGTAGAGAGCACACACAGGTGCACGCAGACAGCTCGAAAAATCACACCCAAAATACACACTCACAGAACACATCAGACGCAACGCAAAACTAACATCACACAGAATGCTCAAAATACAGAGACCACCCAACATCTATCCTGTATGTAACACACAGAAAGCATATAGACAGCGCTCACACAACCCAGAACACAGTACACAACAGAAAGCAGAAAGACCAGACGCAGTACACATGAAACACGACGACGGAAGGCAGACAACAGAAACACAACACACACACAAACACCAACGGATAACTCATAAAAAATGACAAGATATACAACACACAAAGAACCACTCAGTGCACAGAACACACAGCTCACGACCACACCCATGACACATTGCACGCCACACAGAGAAAGTATGCAGAACAATGTACTCAACAAGCAGCAAAGGACCCATAACACACATTGTACATTCACAACACACACCACATATACAAGCACCAGTAGAACACTCATAAAAAATGACAAAATGTACAACACACAAGGAACCGCTCAATGCACACAACTCACAACCACGCACGTCACACATTGCACGCCACACGGAGAAAATTACACAGAGCAGTGAACTCGACACGCAGTAAAGATCCCACACCACACGTAGTACCTACTCTACACACACAACATGGACAACACACACAAAATAAACAAGGCCCACAGATCACAGTCAACACAAGCCCAAACACACAAGAACACACAGCACACACAGCACAGCCAAACGGAATACACACAGAATCACAACACAAACACCACAAATCATTCACTACCGCATATCAACCACAAATACAGCACACTACACGAAAGAATTCCAGAAAGCACAACACGCACGGATCAAACACGCACAATACACAGTAATAAACACATAACACACAACGCACACAGCAAGACATAAAAAAAAGAAGCAGAAACGACACACAGCACACACAACACAACACACACAAAATGTGCATCACAACAGCGCAGACAACACTCACTACATACAACACTCGCAGAACATACAACACACCGGCCACACACAACACACATGGAGAGCACCAACACAACACATACAACGCACACGAAAAACACCCACAACACGCCAAAGAGTTTACATACAACCTCTCAACACACAAACATCGCCTCACCCTAAACAACAAACCCCACACACACCGAGCACATGACTGCACACAATACCCATGAACCACGGTTCTCAGAGTAAACACAACACACACAGTGAGGGACACTGACCAAGCATGACCACACACAGTACACACATCACAAATTACACTCAATACTCAAACAGCGAACCCCACACACCACCTGTCAAACACAAACCCACGGTAATCACAACCACATGCAGAACCTGCACCACACACAACACATGCGAAATGACATGGAAGAAATACACAAACCACAAAAGGACACCGAATTTATGAAACACATTTCACAGACTGCACACACCACACAAAACACACATAAAACATACAGCACACAGGGCCTCACAGAACGCACAATGCGAAGCACACAACCTACATACAAAGCACGTCAGACAGAGCACACAATTAATATCCCACTCAACACGTAAAGCACACAGAGGACACAACACAAAGCACAATATGCCAAACAGATTAGGATACACCCAACACACATGCAACTGAGAGCACAATACGTTGCACATCACGGAACACACGTGCGGTCCCATCACACACTAAACATGAAACAGAAAACCATTCACAGACCACATAACATTCCCGACCGTGAACACAACATGCTACAAAAAAGTCACCAAACGTACGACACACAAAGACACACTTCAAGCACGCAACACCCAGCGCAGGACCGCCCACAAACACACCAGTCTCACAGCCCTCCACAGAGCAATACACACAGAACATACCCTACAAACAACAAAGTACCCAAACTGCACACCTCACAATCGCAACAGTCACAACACAGAAATAACACAACACACGGGAAACACACGCTCAGACACATAAACACTGCCATGCACATTAAGCCAGCAGACCACAGACATCAGAGCTAAAAACACACCATAACGCAGTATGCAAAACGCAACACAACACAGAATACACACCCAATCACACAACAAACACCACAACCCATGCCCTACAGTATAAACAAAAGACGAACGACGCACTTCACACACGACACAAAACCCACAAACACAAAGGACCACACAGAAAGACGCACAACGCAAACATCGCACACAACACACACATTAAAAGAAACACATCAACACATTGCCGCAACACACAAAATAATACACAAATTACAGAGCAATACATCACACAACACACAAACATCACACACAATTTATACATCACACCTCATAACACACACAACAACCTGCAGTAACAACACAACACACAGACCGATGCAACCACTACATACCATACGTAAAGCCACACGCTCAAGGAATAACCACAATAAACTTAAGTAAACTCCCACAAACACAAAGACAGAGGACACACACAAACTCAGCACGCTAAAAGCACAACAGATGAAACAACATACAGCACAAACATCACAGGACATAAAGGCACACGATTCTCAGACACCCCGGTTAGCCATATACACACCACACACACAATGAGGTACACGACACGAGCAAAACCACATACAGATAACACGTGTCCCCTCACACACTTAATCAATCACACACACAGCCTCTCAAACACAGCCAAACACGTATCAGAATCACATATGCATCACACACAGAAAACATACAAAACCACATGAAAGCAAACAACCAAGAATAAAGGCAGATAGCACACTTTTCTAACACTGAACACCCCACTCACAACCGCACGCAGACACCCCACACGCATGTATACACGGGCACCTTTACGCAATGCGCGCACAAACACACACACACACACAACATAAAGTAAAAACACAACAGTCACAGGGCGCACACCAGACACAACAGAGCACATGTTTCTCCTAAAACACACAAGTCACATTTGCAAGAGTACATGCACCACGCACCGTGAGGAACACCAAACACAACCACACACAGGTGACATATCTCACTTCGCAAACATAACAAGCACCCTCACATCACAACTCAAACACAACCATACGCAAATCACAATCACACACGGAAAACACACACAAAACAAATCCCTAGGCAAAACACACACAACCCACAAAGAAGACAAAGAGCGCACATTGCATACACTACACTCTGCAAGCACAACCACGCACAGACACAAAACACGTACATCCTCACGCAGGAGCACAACGCAGAGCACACACACAACACAGAAACATGCGAAACAAGGGTCCCAAGACACAGACCACACACCTCAAGGCACATAACTGCTCACAAAACACACACGGAAAACACTGCACAGACTACGTACTGCACACACCATGAGACATACTGAACAAGCGAAACCGCACAGTCAACACTTCTGATATCACGTGCATAACTCAAACAGCCAAACACACACACACAACCTCTCTAACACAACCACACACAAATCACAAACTCCACACATAAGACGGACACAACACATACTAATAATCCACAGACTACTCCCCTATGACGCACTACACACAACACACACAGCCACAAGCAGGCAGTATAGAGCACACACAGGTGCACGCAGACAGCTCGAAAAATCACACCCAAAATACACACTCACAGAACACATCAGACGCAACGCAAAACTAACATCACACAGAATGCTCAAAATACAGAGACCACCCAACATCTATCCTGTATGTAACACACAGAAAGCATATAGACAGCGCTCACACAACCCAGAACACAGTACACAACAGAAAGCAGAAAGACCAGACGCAGTACACATGAAACACGACGACGGAAGGCAGACAACAGAAACACAACACACACACAAACACCAACGGATAACTCATAAAAAATGACAAGATATACAACACACAAAGAACCACTCAGTGCACAGAACACACAGCTCACGACCACACCCATGACACATTGCACGCCACACAGAGAAAGTATGCAGAACAATGTACTCAACAAGCAGCAAAGGACCCATAACACACATTGTACATTCACAACACACACCACATATACAAGCACCAGTAGAACACTCATAAAAAATGACAAAATGTACAACACACAAGGAACCGCTCAATGCACACAACTCACAACCACGCACGTCACACATTGCACGCCACACGGAGAAAATTACACAGAGCAGTGAACTCGACACGCAGTAAAGATCCCACACCACACGTAGTACCTACTCTACACACACAACATGGACAACACACACAAAATAAACAAGGCCCACAGATCACAGTCAACACAAGCCCAAACACACAAGAACACACAGCACACACAGCACAGCCAAACGGAATACACACAGAATCACAACACAAACACCACAAATCATTCACTACCGCATATCAACCACAAATACAGCACACTACACGAAAGAATTCCAGAAAGCACAACACGCACGGATCAAACACGCACAATACACAGTAATAAACACATAACACACAACGCACACAGCAAGACATAAAAAAAAGAAGCAGAAACGACACACAGCACACACAACACAACACACACAAAATGTGCATCACAACAGCGCAGACAACACTCACTACATACAACACTCGCAGAACATACAACACACCGGCCACACACAACACACATGGAGAGCACCAACACAACACATACAACGCACACGAAAAACACCCACAACACGCCAAAGAGTTTACATACAACCTCTCAACACACAAACATCGCCTCACCCTAAACAACAAACCCCACACACACCGAGCACATGACTGCACACAATACCCATGAACCACGGTTCTCAGAGTAAACACAACACACACAGTGAGGGACACTGACCAAGCATGACCACACACAGTACACACATCACAAATTACACTCAATACTCAAACAGCGAACCCCACACACCACCTGTCAAACACAAACCCACGGTAATCACAACCACATGCAGAACCCGCACCACACACAACACATGCGAAATGACATGGAAGAAATACACAAACCACAAAAGAACACCGAATTTATGAAACACATTTCACAGACTGCACACACCACACAAAACACACATAAAACATACAGCACACAGGGCCTCACAGAACGCACAATGCGAAGCACACAACCTACATACAAAGCACGTCAGACAGAGCACACAATTAATATCCCACTCAACACGTAAAGCACACAGAGGACACAACACAAAGCACAATATGCCAAACAGATTAGGATACACCCAACACACATGCAACTGAGAGCACAATACGTTGCACATCACGGAACACACGTGCGGTCCCATCACACACTAAACATGAAACAGAAAACCATTCACAGACCACATAACATTCCCGACCATGAACACAACATGCTACAAAAAATTCACCAAACGTACGACACACAAAGACACACTTCAAGCACGCAACACCCAGCGCAGGACCGCCCACAAACACACCAGTCTCACAGCCCTCCACAGAGCAATACACACAGAACATACCCTACAAACAACAAAGTACCCAAACTGCACACCTCACAATCGCAACAGTCACAACACAGAAAGAACACAACACACGGGAAACACACGCTCAGACACATAAACACTGCCATGCACATTAAGCCAGCAGACCACAGACATCAGAGCTAAAAACACACCATAACGCAGTATGCAAAACGCAACACAACACAGAATACACACCCAATCACACAACAAACACCACAACCCATGCCCTACAGTATAAACAAAAGACGAACGACGCACTTCACACACGACACAAAACCCACAAACACAAAGGACCACACAGAAAGACGCACAACGCAAACATCGCACAGAACACACACATTAAAAGAAACACATCAACACATTGCCGCAACACACAAAATAATACACAAATTACAGAGCAATACATCACACAACACACAAACATCACACACAATTTATACATCACACCTCATAACACACACAACAACCTGCAGTAACAACACAACACACAGACCGATGCAACCACTACATACCATACATAAAGCCACACGCTCAAGGAATAACCACAATAAACTTAAGTAAACTCCCACAAACACAAAGACAGAGGACACACACAAACTCAGCACGCTAAAAGCACAACAGATGAAACAACATACAGCACAAACATCACAGGACATAAAGGCACACGATTCTCAGACACCACGGTTAGCCATATACACACCACACACACAATGAGGTACACGACACGAGCAAAACCACATACAGATAACACGTGTCCCCTCACACACTTAATCAATCACACACACAGCCTCTCAAACACAGCCAAACACGTATCAGAATCACATATGCATCACACACAGAAAACATACAGAACCACATGAAAGCAAACAACCAAGAATAAAGGCAGATAGCACACTTTTCTAACACTGAACACTCCACTCACAACCGCACGCAGACACCCCACACGCATGTATACACGGGCACCTTTACGCAATGCGCGCACAAACACACACACACACACAACATAAAGTAAAAACACAACAGTCACAGGGCGCACACCAGACACAACAGAGCACATGTTTCTCCTAAAACACACAAGTCACATTTGCAAGAGTACATGCACCACGCACCGTGAGGAACACCAAACACAACCACACACAGGTGACATATCTCACTTCGCAAACATAACAAGCACCCTCACATCACAACTCAAACACAACCATACGCAAATCACAATCACATACGGAAAACACACACAAAACAAATCCCTAGGCAAAACACACACAACCCACAAAGAAGACAAAGAGCGCACATTGCATACACTACACTCTGCAAGCACAACCACGCACAGACACAAAACACGTACATCCTCACGCAGGAGCACAACGCAGAGCACACACACAACACAGAAACACGCGAAACAAGGGTCCCAAGACACAGACCACACACCTCAAGGCACATAACTGCTCACAAAACACACACGGAAAACACTGCACAGACTACGTACTGCACACACCATGAGACATACTGAACAAGCGAAACCGCACAGTCAACACTTCTGATATCACGTGCATAACTCAAACAGCCAAACACACACACACAACCTCTCTAACACAACCACACACAAATCACAAACTCCACACATAAGACGGACACAACACATACTAATAATCCACAGACTACTCCCCTATGACGCACTACACACAACACACACAGCCACAAGCAGGCAGTAGAGAGCACACACAGGTGCACGCAGACAGCTCGAAAAATCACACCCAAAATACACACTCACAGAACACATCAGACGCAACGCAAAACTAACATCACACAGAATGCTCAAAATACAGAGACCACCCAACATCTATCCTGTATGTAACACACAGAAAGCATATAGACAGCGCTCACACAACCCAGAACACAGTACACAACAGAAAGCAGAAAGACCAGACGCAGTACACATGAAACACGACGACGGAAGGCAGACAACAGAAACACAACACACACACAAACACCAACGGATAACTCATAAGAAATGACAAGATATACAACACACAAAGAACCACTCAGTGCACAGAACACACAGCTCACGACCACACCCATGACACATTGCACGCCACACAGAGAAAGTATGCAGAACAATGTACTCAACAAGCAGCAAAGAACCCATAACACACATTGTACATTCACAACACACACCACATATACAAGCACCAGTAGAACACTCATAAAAAATGACAAAATGTACAACACACAAGGAACCGCTCAATGCACACAACTCACAACCACACACGTCACACA
This sequence comes from Manis pentadactyla, assembly GCF_030020395.1. Taxonomy (NCBI): domain Eukaryota; kingdom Metazoa; phylum Chordata; class Mammalia; order Pholidota; family Manidae; genus Manis; species Manis pentadactyla. The sequence continues at coordinate 115,115,766 of NC_080022.1, forward strand.
TTGCACGCCACACGGAGAAAATTACACAGAGCAGTGAACTCGACACGCAGTAAAGATCCCACACCACACGTAGTACCTACTCTACACACACAACATGGACAACACACACAAAATAAACAAGGCCCACAGATCACAGTCAACACAAGCCCAAACACACAAGAACACACAGCACACACAGCACAGCCAAACGGAATACACACAGAATCACAACACAAACACCACAAATCATTCACTACCGCATATCAACCACAAATACAGCACACTACACGAAAGAATTCCAGAAAGCACAACACGCACGGATCAAACACGCACAATACACAGTAATAAACACATAACACACAACGCACACAGCAAGACATAAAAAAAAGAAGCAGAAACGACACACAGCACACACAACACAACACACACAAAATGTGCATCACAACAGCGCAGACAACACTCACTACATACAACACTCGCAGAACATACAACACACCGGCCACACACAACACACATGGAGAGCACCAACACAACACATACAACGCACACGAAAAACACCCACAACACGCCAAAGAGTTTACATACAACCTCTCAACACACAAACATCGCCTCACCCTAAACAACAAACCCCACACACACCGAGCACATGACTGCACACAATACCCATGAACCACGGTTCTCAGAGTAAACACAACACACACAGTGAGGGACACTGACCAAGCATGACCACACACAGTACACACATCACAAATTACACTCAATACTCAAACAGCGAACCCCACACACCACCTGTCAAACACAAACCCACGGTAATCACAACCACATGCAGAACCCGCACCACACACAACACATGCGAAATGACATGGAAGAAATACACAAACCACAAAAGGACACCGAATTTATGAAACACATTTCACAGACTGCACACACCACACAAAACACACATGAAACATACAGCACACAGGGCCTCACAGAACGCACAATGCGAAGCACACAACCTACATACAAAGCACGTCAGACAGAGCACACAATTAATATCCCACTCAACACGTAAAGCACACAGAGGACACAACACAAAGCACAATATGCCAAACAGATTAGGATACACCCAACACACATGCAACTGAGAGCACAATACGTTGCACATCACGGAACACACGTGCGGTCCCATCACACACTAAACATGAAACAGAAAACCATTCACAGACCACATAACATTCCCGACCGTGAACACAACATGCTACAAAAAAGTCACCAAACGTACGACACACAAAGACACACTCCAAGCACGCAACACCCAGCGCAGGACCGCCCACAAACACACCAGTCTCACAGCCCTCCACAGAGCAATACACACAGAACATACCCTACAAACAACAAAGTACCCAAACTGCACACCTCACAATCGCAACAGTCACAACACAGAAAGAACACAACACACGGGAAACACACGCTCAGACACATAAACACTGCCATGCACATTAAGCCAGCAGACCACAGACATCAGAGCTAAAAACACACCATAACGCAGTATGCAAAACGCAACACAACACAGAATACACACCCAATCACACAACAAACACCACAACCCATGCCCTACAGTATAAACAAAAGACGAACGACGCACTTCACACACGACACAAAACCCACAAACACAAAGGACCACACAGAAAGACGCACAACGCAAACATCGCACACAACACACACATTAAAAGAAACACATCAACACATTGCCGCAACACACAAAATAATACACAAATTACAGAGCAATACATCACACAACACACAAACATCACACACAATTTATACATCACACCTCATAACACACACAACAACCTGCAGTAACAACACAACACACAGACCGATGCAACCACTACATACCATACATAAAGCCACACGCTCAAGGAATAACCACAATAAACTTAAGTAAACTCCCACAAACACAAAGACAGAGGACACACACAAACTCAGCACGCTAAAAGCACAACAGATGAAACAACATACAGCACAAACATCACAGGACATAAAGGCACACGATTCTCAGACACCACGGTTAGCCATATACACACCACACACACAATGAGGTACACGACACGAGCAAAACCACATACAGATAACACGTGTCCCCTCACACACTTAATCAATCACACACACAGCCTCTCAAACACAGCCAAACACGTATCAGAATCACATATGCATCACACACAGAAAACATACAGAACCACATGAAAGCAAACAACCAAGAATAAAGGCAGATAGCACACTTTTCTAACACTGAACACCCCACTCACAACCGCACGCAGACACCCCACACGCATGTATACACGGGCACCTTTACGCAATGCGCGCACAAACACACACACACACACAACATAAAGTAAAAACACAACAGTCACAGGGCGCACACCAGACACAACAGAGCACATGTTTCTCCTAAAACACACAAGTCACATTTGCAAGAGTACATGCACCACGCACCGTGAGGAACACCAAACACAACCACACACAGGTGACATATCTCACTTCGCAAACATAACAAGCACCCTCACATCACAACTCAAACACAACCATACGCAAATCACAATCACATACGGAAAACACACACAAAACAAATCCCTAGGCAAAACACACACAACCCACAAAGAAGACAAAGAGCGCACATTGCATACACTACACTCTGCAAGCACAACCACGCACAGACACAAAACACGTACATCCTCACGCAGGAGCACAACGCAGAGCACACACACAACACAGAAACACGCGAAACAAGGGTCCCAAGACACAGACCACACACCTCAAGGCACATAACTGCTCACAAAACACACACGGAAAACACTGCACAGACTACGTACTGCACACACCATGAGACATACTGAACAAGCGAAACCGCACAGTCAACACTTCTGATATCACGTGCATAACTCAAACAGCCAAACACACACACACAACCTCTCTAACACAACCACACACAAATCACAAACTCCACACATAAGACGGACACAACACATACTAATAATCCACAGACTACTCCCCTATGACGCACTACACACAACACACACAGCCACAAGCAGGCAGTATAGAGCACACACAGGTGCACGCAGACAGCTCGAAAAATCACACCCAAAATACACACTCACAGAACACATCAGACGCAACGCAAAACTAACATCACACAGAATGCTCAAAATACAGAGACCACCCAACATCTATCCTGTATGTAACACACAGAAAGCATATAGACAGCGCTCACACAACCCAGAACACAGTACACAACAGAAAGCAGAAAGACCAGACGCAGTACACATGAAACACGACGACGGAAGGCAGACAACAGAAACACAACACACACACAAACACCAACGGATAACTCATAAAAAATGACAAGATATACAACACACAAAGAACCACTCAGTGCACAGAACACACAGCTCACGACCACACCCATGACACATTGCACGCCACACAGAGAAAGTATGCAGAACAATGTACTCAACAAGCAGCAAAGGACCCATAACACACATTGTACATTCACAACACACACCACATATACAAGCACCAGTAGAACACTCATAAAAAATGACAAAATGTACAACACACAAGGAACCGCTCAATGCACACAACTCACAACCACGCACGTCACACATTGCACGCCACACGGAGAAAATTACACAGAGCAGTGAACTCGACACGCAGTAAAGATCCCACACCACACGTAGTACCTACTCTACACACACAACATGGACAACACACACAAAATAAACAAGGCCCACAGATCACAGTCAACACAAGCCCAAACACACAAGAACACACAGCACACACAGCACAGCCAAACGGAATACACACAGAATCACAACACAAACACCACAAATCATTCACTACCGCATATCAACCACAAATACAGCACACTACACGAAAGAATTCCAGAAAGCACAACACGCACGGATCAAACACGCACAATACACAGTAATAAACACATAACACACAACGCACACAGCAAGACATAAAAAAAAGAAGCAGAAACGACACACAGCACACACAACACAACACACACAAAATGTGCATCACAACAGCGCAGACAACACTCACTACATACAACACTCGCAGAACATACAACACACCGGCCACACACAACACACATGGAGAGCACCAACACAACACATACAACGCACACGAAAAACACCCACAACACGCCAAAGAGTTTACATACAACCTCTCAACACACAAACATCGCCTCACCCTAAACAACAAACCCCACACACACCGAGCACATGACTGCACACAATACCCATGAACCACGGTTCTCAGAGTAAACACAACACACACAGTGAGGGACACTGACCAAGCATGACCACACACAGTACACACATCACAAATTACACTCAATACTCAAACAGCGAACCCCACACACCACCTGTCAAACACAAACCCACGGTAATCACAACCACATGCAGAACCCGCACCACACACAACACATGCGAAATGACATGGAAGAAATACACAAACCACAAAAGAACACCGAATTTATGAAACACATTTCACAGACTGCACACACCACACAAAACACACATAAAACATACAGCACACAGGGCCTCACAGAACGCACAATGCGAAGCACACAACCTACATACAAAGCACGTCAGACAGAGCACACAATTAATATCCCACTCAACACGTAAAGCACACAGAGGACACAACACAAAGCACAATATGCCAAACAGATTAGGATACACCCAACACACATGCAACTGAGAGCACAATACGTTGCACATCACGGAACACACGTGCGGTCCCATCACACACTAAACATGAAACAGAAAACCATTCACAGACCACATAACATTCCCGACCATGAACACAACATGCTACAAAAAAGTCACCAAACGTACGACACACAAAGACACACTCCAAGCACGCAACACCCAGCGCAGGACCGCCCACAAACACACCAGTCTCACAGCCCTCCACAGAGCAATACACACAGAACATACCCTACAAACAACAAAGTACCCAAACTGCACACCTCACAATCGCAACAGTCACAACACAGAAAGAACACAACACACGGGAAACACACGCTCAGACACATAAACACTGCCATGCACATTAAGCCAGCAGACCACAGACATCAGAGCTAAAAACACACCATAACGCAGTATGCAAAACGCAACACAACACAGAATACACACCCAATCACACAACAAACACCACAACCCATGCCCTACAGTATAAACAAAAGACGAACGACGCACTTCACACACGACACAAAACCCACAAACACAAAGGACCACACAGAAAGACGCACAACGCAAACATCGCACACAACACACACATTAAAAGAAACACATCAACACATTGCCGCAACACACAAAATAATACACAAATTACAGAGCAATACATCACACAACACACAAACATCACACACAATTTATACATCACACCTCATAACACACACAACAACCTGCAGTAACAACACAACACACAGACCGATGCAACCACTACATACGATACATAAAGCCACACGCTCAAGGAATAACCACAATAAACTTAAGTAAACTCCCACAAACACAAAGACAGAGGACACACACAAACTCAGCACGCTAAAAGCACAACAGATGAAACAACATACAGCACAAACATCACAGGACATAAAGGCACACGATTCTCAGACACCACGGTTAGCCATATACACACCACACACACAATGAGGTACACGACACGAGCAAAACCACATACAGATAACACGTGTCCCCTCACACACTTAATCAATCACACACACAGCCTCTCAAACACAGCCAAACACGTATCAGAATCACATATGCATCACACACAGAAAACATACAAAACCACATGAAAGCAAACAACCAAGAATAAAGGCAGATAGCACACTTTTCTAACACTGAACACCCCACTCACAACCGCACGCAGACACCCCACACGCATGTATACACGGGCACCTTTACGCAATGCGCGCACAAACACACACACACACACAACATAAAGTAAAAACACAACAGTCACAGGGCGCACACCAGACACAACAGAGCACATGTTTCTCCTAAAACACACAAGTCACATTTGCAAGAGTACATGCACCACGCACCGTGAGGAACACCAAACACAACCACACACAGGTGACATATCTCACTTCGCAAACATAACAAGCACCCTCACATCACAACTCAAACACAACCATACGCAAATCACAATCACATACGGAAAACACACACAAAACAAATCCCTAGGCAAAACACACACAACCCACAAAGAAGACAAAGAGCGCACATTGCATACACTACACTCTGCAAGCACAACCACGCACAGACACAAAACACGTACATCCTCACGCAGGAGCACAACGCAGAGCACACACACAACACAGAAACACGCGAAACAAGGGTCCCAAGACACAGACCACACACCTCAAGGCACATAACTGCTCACAAAACACACACGGAAAACACTGCACAGACTACGTACTGCACACACCATGAGACATACTGAACAAGCGAAACCGCACAGTCAACACTTCTGATATCACGTGCATAACTCAAACAGCCAAACACACACACACAACCTCTCTAACACAACCACACACAAATCACAAACTCCACACATAAGACGGACACAACACATACTAATAATCCACAGACTACTCCCCTATGACGCACTACACACAACACACACAGCCACAAGCAGGCAGTATAGAGCACACACAGGTGCACGCAGACAGCTCGAAAAATCACACCCAAAATACACACTCACAGAACACATCAGACGCAACGCAAAACTAACATCACACAGAATGCTCAAAATACAGAGACCACCCAACATCTATCCTGTATGTAACACACAGAAAGCATATAGACAGCGCTCACACAACCCAGAACACAGTACACAACAGAAAGCAGAAAGACCAGACGCAGTACACATGAAACACGACGACGGAAGGCAGACAACAGAAACACAACACACACACAAACACCAACGGATAACTCATAAAAAATGACAAGATATACAACACACAAAGAACCACTCAGTGCACAGAACACACAGCTCACGACCACACCCATGACACATTGCACGCCACACAGAGAAAGTATGCAGAACAATGTACTCAACAAGCAGCAAAGAACCCATAACACACATTGTACATTCACAACACACACCACATATACAAGCACCAGTAGAACACTCATAAAAAATGACAAAATGTACAACACACAAGGAACCGCTCAATGCACACAACTCACAACCACGCACGTCACACATTGCACGCCACACGGAGAAAATTACACAGAGCAGTGAACTCGACACGCAGTAAAGATCCCACACCACACGTAGTACCTACTCTACACACACAACATGGACAACACACACAAAATAAACAAGGCCCACAGATCACAGTCAACACAAGCCCAAACACACAAGAACACACAGCACACACAGCACAGCCAAACGGAATACACACAGAATCACAACACAAACACCACAAATCATTCACTACCGCATATCAACCACAAATACAGCACACTACACGAAAGAATTCCAGAAAGCACAACACGCACGGATCAAACACGCACAATACACAGTAATAAACACATAACACACAACGCACACAGCAAGACATAAAAAAAAGAAGCAGAAACGACACACAGCACACACAACACAACACACACAAAATGTGCATCACAACAGCGCAGACAACACTCACTACATACAACACTCGCAGAACATACAACACACCGGCCACACACAACACACATGGAGAGCACCAACACAACACATACAACGCACACGAAAAACACCCACAACACGCCAAAGAGTTTACATACAACCTCTCAACACACAAACATCGCCTCACCCTAAACAACAAACCCCACACACACCGAGCACATGACTGCACACAATACCCATGAACCACGGTTCTCAGAGTAAACACAACACACACAGTGAGGGACACTGACCAAGCATGACCACACACAGTACACACATCACAAATTACACTCAATACTCAAACAGCGAACCCCACACACCACCTGTCAAACACAAACCCACGGTAATCACAACCACATGCAGAACCCGCACCACACACAACACATGCGAAATGACATGGAAGAAATACACAAACCACAAAAGGACACCGAATTTATGAAACACATTTCACAGACTGCACACACCACACAAAACACACATGAAACATACAGCACACAGGGCCTCACAGAACGCACAATGCGAAGCACACAACCTACATACAAAGCACGTCAGACAGAGCACACAATTAATATCCCACTCAACACGTAAAGCACACAGAGGACACAACACAAAGCACAATATGCCAAACAGATTAGGATACACCCAACACACATGCAACTGAGAGCACAATACGTTGCACATCACGGAACACACGTGCGGTCCCATCACACACTAAACATGAAACAGAAAACCATTCACAGACCACATAACATTCCCGACCATGAACACAACATGCTACAAAAAAGTCACCAAACGTACGACACACAAAGACACACTCCAAGCACGCAATACCCAGCGCAGGACCGCCCACAAACACACCAGTCTCACAGCCCTCCACAGAGCAATACACACAGAACATACCCTACAAACAACAAAGTACCCAAACTGCACACCTCACAATCGCAACAGTCACAACACAGAAAGAACACAACACACGGGAAACACACGCTCAGACACATAAACACTGCCATGCACATTAAGCCAGCAGACCACAGACATCAGAGCTAAAAACACACCATAACGCAGTATGCAAAACGCAACACAACACAGAATACACACCCAATCACACAACAAACACCACAACCCATGCCCTACAGTATAAACAAAAGACGAACGACGCACTTCACACACGACACAAAACCCACAAACACAAAGGACCACACAGAAAGACGCACAACGCAAACATCGCACACAACACACACATTAAAAGAAACACATCAACACATTGCCGCAACACACAAAATAATACACAAATTACAGAGCAATACATCACACAACACACAAACATCACACACAATTTATACATCACACCTCATAACACACACAACAACCTGCAGTAACAACACAACACACAGACCGATGCAACCACTACATACCATACATAAAGCCACACGCTCAAGGAATAACCACAATAAACTTAAGTAAACTCCCACAAACACAAAGACAGAGGACACACACAAACTCAGCACGCTAAAAGCACAACAGATGAAACAACATACAGCACAAACATCACAGGACATAAAGGCACACGATTCTCAGACACCACGGTTAGCCATATACACACCACACACACAATGAGGTACACGACACGAGCAAAACCACATACAGATAACACGTGTCCCCTCACACACTTAATCAATCACACACACAGCCTCTCAAACACAGCCAAACACGTATCAGAATCACATATGCATCACACACAGAAAACATACAGAACCACATGAAAGCAAACAACCAAGAATAAAGGCAGATAGCACACTTTTCTAACACTGAACACCCCACTCACAACCGCACGCAGACACCCCACACGCATGTATACACGGGCACCTTTACGCAATGCGCGCACAAACACACACACACACACAACATAAAGTAAAAACACAACAGTCACAGGGCGCACACCAGACACAACAGAGCACATGTTTCTCCTAAAACACACAAGTCACATTTGCAAGAGTACATGCACCACGCACCGTGAGGAACACCAAACACAACCACACACAGGTGACATATCTCACTTCGCAAACATAACAAGCACCCTCACATCACAACTCAAACACAACCATACGCAAATCACAATCACATACGGAAAACACACACAAAACAAATCCCTAGGCAAAACACACACAACCCACAAAGAAGACAAAGAGCGCACATTGCATACACTACACTCTGCAAGCACAACCACGCACAGACACAAAACACGTACATCCTCACGCAGGAGCACAACGCAGAGCACACACACAACACAGAAACACACGAAACAAGGGTCCCAAGACACAGACCACACACCTCAAGGCACATAACTGCTCACAAAACACACACGGAAAACACTGCACAGACTACGTACTGCACACACCATGAGACATACTGAACAAGCGAAACCGCACAGTCAACACTTCTGATATCACGTGCATAACTCAAACAGCCAAACACACACACACAACCTCTCTAACACAACCACACACAAATCACAAACTCCACACATAAGACGGACACAACACATACTAATAATCCACAGACTACTCCCCTATGACGCACTACACACAACACACACAGCCACAAGCAGGCAGTATAGAGCACACACAGGTGCACGCAGACAGCTCGAAAAATCACACCCAAAATACACACTCACAGAACACATCAGACGCAACGCAAAACTAACATCACACAGAATGCTCAAAATACAGAGACCACCCAACATCTATCCTGTATGTAACACACAGAAAGCATATAGACAGCGCTCACACAACCCAGAACACAGTACACAACAGAAAGCAGAAAGACCAGACGCAGTACACATGAAACACGACGACGGAAGGCAGACAACAGAAACACAACACACACACAAACACCAACGGATAACTCATAAAAAATGACAAGATATACAACACACAAAGAACCACTCCGTGCACAGAACACACAGCTCACGACCACACCCATGACACATTGCACGCCACACAGAGAAAGTATGCAGAACAATGTACTCAACAAGCAGCAAAGGACCCATAACACACATTGTACATTCACAGCACACACCACATATACAAGCACCAGTAGAACACTCATAAAAAATGACAAAATGTACAACACACAAGGAACCGCTCAATGCACACAACTCACAACCACGCACGTCACACATTGCACGCCACACGGAGAAAATTACACAGAGCAGTGAACTCGACACGCAGTAAAGATCCCACACCACACGTAGTACCTACTCTACACACACAACATGGACAACACACACAAAATAAACAAGGCCCACAGATCACAGTCAACACAAGCCCAAACACACAAGAACACACAGCACACACAGCACAGCCAAACGGAATACACACAGAATCACAACACAAACACCACAAATCATTCACTACCGCATATCAACCACAAATACAGCACACTACACGAAAGAATTCCAGAAAGCACAACACGCACGGATCAAACACGCACAATACACAGTAATAAACACATAACACACAACGCACACAGCAAGACATAAAAAAAAGAAGCAGAAACGACACACAGCACACACAACACAACACACACAAAATGTGCATCACAACAGCGCAGACAACACTCACTACATACAACACTCGCAGAACATACAACACACCGGCCACACACAACACACATGGAGAGCACCAACACAACACATACAACGCACACGAAAAACACCCACAACACGCCAAAGAGTTTACATACAACCTCTCAACACACAAACATCGCCTCACCCTAAACAACAAACCCCACACACACCGAGCACATGACTGCACACAATACCCATGAACCACGGTTCTCAGAGTAAACACAACACACACAGTGAGGGACACTGACCAAGCATGACCACACACAGTACACACATCACAAATTACACTCAATACTCAAACAGCGAACCCCACACACCACCTGTCAAACACAAACCCACGGTAATCACAACCACATGCAGAACCCGCACCACACACAACACATGCGAAATGACATGGAAGAAATACACAAACCACAAAAGAACACCGAATTTATGAAACACATTTCACAGACTGCACACACCACACAAAACACACATAAAACATACAGCACACAGGGCCTCACAGAACGCACAATGCGAAGCACACAACCTACATACAAAGCACGTCAGACAGAGCACACAATTAATATCCCACTCAACACGTAAAGCACACAGAGGACACAACACAAAGCACAATATGCCAAACAGATTAGGATACACCCAACACACATGCAACTGAGAGCACAATACGTTGCACATCACGGAACACACGTGCGGTCCCATCACACACTAAACATGAAACAGAAAACCATTCACAGACCACATAACATTCCCGACCATGAACACAACATGCTACAAAAAAGTCACCAAACGTACGACACACAAAGACACACTCCAAGCACGCAACACCCAGCGCAGGACCGCCCACAAACACACCAGTCTCACAGCCCTCCACAGAGCAATACACACAGAACATACCCTACAAACAACAAAGTACCCAAACTGCACACCTCACAATCGCAACAGTCACAACACAGAAAGAACACAACACACGGGAAACACACGCTCAGACACATAAACACTGCCATGCACATTAAGCCAGCAGACCACAGACATCAGAGCTAAAAACACACCATAACGCAGTATGCAAAACGCAACACAACACAGAATACACACCCAATCACACAACAAACACCACAACCCATGCCCTACAGTATAAACAAAAGACGAACGACGCACTTCACACACGACACAAAACCCACAAACACAAAGGACCACACAGAAAGACGCACAACGCAAACATCGCACACAACACACACATTAAAAGAAACACATCAACACATTGCCGCAACACACAAAATAATACACAAATTACAGAGCAATACATCACACAACACACAAACATCACACACAATTTATACATCACACCTCATAACACACACAACAACCTGCAGTAACAACACAACACACAGACCGATGCAACCACTACATACCATACATAAAGCCACACGCTCAAGGAATAACCACAATAAACTTAAGTAAACTCCCACAAACACAAAGACAGAGGACACACACAAACTCAGCACGCTAAAAGCACAACAGATGAAACAACATACAGCACAAACATCACAGGACATAAAGGCACACGATTCTCAGACACCACGGTTAGCCATATACACACCACACACACAATGAGGTACACGACACGAGCAAAACCACATACAGATAACACGTGTCCCCTCACACACTTAATCAATCACACACACAGCCTCTCAAACACAGCCAAACACGTATCAGAATCACATATGCATCACACACAGAAAACATACAGAACCACATGAAAGCAAACAACCAAGAATAAAGGCAGATAGCACACTTTTCGAACACTGAACACCCCACTCACAACCGCACGCAGACACCCCACACGCATGTATACACGGGCACCTTTACGCAATGCGCGCACAAACACACACACACACACAACATAAAGTAAAAACACAACAGTCACAGGGCGCACACCAGACACAACAGAGCACATGTTTCTCCTAAAACACACAAGTCACATTTGCAAGAGTACATGCACCACGCACCGTGAGGAACACCAAACACAACCACACACAGGTGACATATCTCACTTCGCAAACATAACAAGCACCCTCACATCACAACTCAAACACAACCATACGCAAATCACAATCACATACGGAAAACACACACAAAACAAATCCCTAGGCAAAACACACACAACCCACAAAGAAGACAAAGAGCGCACATTGCATACACTACACTCTGCAAGCACAACCACGCACAGACACAAAACACGTACATCCTCACGCAGGAGCACAACGCAGAGCACACACACAACACAGAAACACGCGAAACAAGGGTCCCAAGACACAGACCACACACCTCAAGGCACATAACTGCTCACAAAACACACACGGAAAACACTGCACAGACTACGTACTGCACACACCATGAGACATACTGAACAAGCGAAACCGCACAGTCAACACTTCTGATATCACGTGCATAACTCAAACAGCCAAACACACACACACAACCTCTCTAACACAACCACACACAAATCACAAACTCCACACATAAGACGGACACAACACATACTAATAATCCACAGACTACTCCCCTATGACGCACTACACACAACACACACAGCCACAAGCAGGCAGTATAGAGCACACACAGGTGCACGCAGACAGCTCGAAAAATCACACCCAAAATACACACTCACAGAACACATCAGACGCAACGCAAAACTAACATCACACAGAATGCTCAAAATACAGAGACCACCCAACATCTATCCTGTATGTAACACACAGAAAGCATATAGACAGCGCTCACACAACCCAGAACACAGTACACAACAGAAAGCAGAAAGACCAGACGCAGTACACATGAAACACGACGACGGAAGGCAGACAACAGAAACACAACACACACACAAACACCAACGGATAACTCATAAAAAATGACAAGATATACAACACACAAAGAACCACTCAGTGCACAGAACACACAGCTCACGACCACACCCATGACACATTGCACGCCACACAGAGAAAGTATGCAGAACAATGTACTCAACAAGCAGCAAAGGACCCATAACACACATTGTACATTCACAACACACACCACATATACAAGCACCAGTAGAACACTCATAAAAAATGACAAAATGTACAACACACAAGGAACCGCTCAATGCACACAACTCACAACCACGCACGTCACACATTGCACGCCACACGGAGAAAATTACACAGAGCAGTGAACTCGACACGCAGTAAAGATCCCACACCACACGTAGTACCTACTCTACACACACAACATGGACAACACACACAAAATAAACAAGGCCCACAGATCACAGTCAACACAAGCCCAAACACACAAGAACACACAGCACACACAGCACAGCCAAACGGAATACACACAGAATCACAACACAAACACCACAAATCATTCACTACCGCATATCAACCACAAATACAGCACACTACACGAAAGAATTCCAGAAAGCACAACACGCACGGATCAAACACGCACAATACACAGTAATAAACACATAACACACAACGCACACAGCAAGACATAAAAAAAAGAAGCAGAAACGACACACAGCACACACAACACAACACACACAAAATGTGCATCACAACAGCGCAGACAACACTCACTACATACAACACTCGCAGAACATACAACACACCGGCCACACACAACACACATGGAGAGCACCAACACAACACATACAACGCACACGAAAAACACCCACAACACGCCAAAGAGTTTACATACAACCTCTCAACACACAAACATCGCCTCACCCTAAACAACAAACCCCACACACACCGAGCACATGACTGCACACAATACCCATGAACCACGGTTCTCAGAGTAAACACAACACACACAGTGAGGGACACTGACCAAGCATGACCACACACAGTACACACATCACAAATTACACTCAATACTCAAACAGCGAACCCCACACACCACCTGTCAAACACAAACCCACGGTAATCACAACCACATGCAGAACCCGCACCACACACAACACATGCGAAATGACATGGAAGAAATACACAAACCACAAAAGAACACCGAATTTATGAAACACATTTCACAGACTGCACACACCACACAAAACACACATGAAACATACAGCACACAGGGCCTCACAGAACGCACAATGCGAAGCACACAACCTACATACAAAGCACGTCAGACAGAGCACACAATTAATATCCCACTCAACACGTAAAGCACACAGAGGACACAACACAAAGCACAATATGCCAAACAGATTAGGATACACCCAACACACATGCAACTGAGAGCACAATACGTTGCACATCACGGAACACACGTGCGGTCCCATCACACACTAAACATGAAACAGAAAACCATTCACAGACCACATAACATTCCCGACCATGAACACAACATGCTACAAAAAAGTCACCAAACGTACGACACACAAAGACACACTCCAAGCACGCAACACCCAGCGCAGGACCGCCCACAAACACACCAGTCTCACAGCCCTCCACAGAGCAATACACACAGAACATACCCTACAAACAACAAAGTACCCAAACTGCACACCTCACAATCGCAACAGTCACAACACAGAAAGAACACAACACACGGGAAACACACGCTCAGACACATAAACACTGCCATGCACATTAAGCCAGCAGACCACAGACATCAGAGCTAAAAACACACCATAACGCAGTATGCAAAACGCAACACAACACAGAATACACACCCAATCACACAACAAACACCACAACCCATGCCCTACAGTATAAACAAAAGACGAACGACGCACTTCACACACGACACAAAACCCACAAACACAAAGGACCACACAGAAAGACGCACAACGCAAACATCGCACACAACACACACATTAAAAGAAACACATCAACACATTGCCGCAACACACAAAATAATACACAAATTACAGAGCAATACATCACACAACACACAAACATCACACACAATTTATACATCACACCTCATAACACACACAACAACCTGCAGTAACAACACAACACACAGACCGATGCAACCACTACATACCATACATAAAGCCACACGCTCAAGGAATAACCACAATAAACTTAAGTAAACTCCCACAAACACAAAGACAGAGGACACACACAAACTCAGCACGCTAAAAGCACAACAGATGAAACAACATACAGCACAAACATCACAGGACATAAAGGCACACGATTCTCAGACACCACGGTTAGCCATATACACACCACACACACAATGAGGTACACGACACGAGCAAAACCACATACAGATAACACGTGTCCCCTCACACACTTAATCAATCACACACACAGCCTCTCAAACACAGCCAAACACGTATCAGAATCACATATGCATCACACACAGAAAACATACAGAACCACATGAAAGCAAACAACCAAGAATAAAGGCAGATAGCACACTTTTCGAACACTGAACACCCCACTCACAACCGCACGCAGACACCCCACACGCATGTATACACGGGCACCTTTACGCAATGCGCGCACAAACACACACACACACACAACATAAAGTAAAAACACAACAGTCACAGGGCGCACACCAGACACAACAGAGCACATGTTTCTCCTAAAACACACAAGTCACATTTGCAAGAGTACATGCACCACGCACCG
This sequence comes from Manis pentadactyla, assembly GCF_030020395.1. Taxonomy (NCBI): domain Eukaryota; kingdom Metazoa; phylum Chordata; class Mammalia; order Pholidota; family Manidae; genus Manis; species Manis pentadactyla. Next base: position 115,132,725 of record NC_080022.1, read on the forward strand.
TGAGGAACACCAAACACAACCACACACAGGTGACATATCTCACTTCGCAAACATAACAAGCACCCTCACATCACAACTCAAACACAACCATACGCAAATCACAATCACATACGGAAAACACACACAAAACAAATCCCTAGGCAAAACACACACAACCCACAAAGAAGACAAAGAGCGCACATTGCATACACTACACTCTGCAAGCACAACCACGCACAGACACAAAACACGTACATCCTCACGCAGGAGCACAACGCAGAGCACACACACAACACAGAAACACGCGAAACAAGGGTCCCAAGACACAGACCACACACCTCAAGGCACATAACTGCTCACAAAACACACACGGAAAACACTGCACAGACTACGTACTGCACACACCATGAGACATACTGAACAAGCGAAACCGCACAGTCAACACTTCTGATATCACGTGCATAACTCAAACAGCCAAACACACACACACAACCTCTCTAACACAACCACACACAAATCACAAACTCCACACATAAGACGGACACAACACATACTAATAATCCACAGACTACTCCCCTATGACGCACTACACACAACACACACAGCCACAAGCAGGCAGTATAGAGCACACACAGGTGCACGCAGACAGCTCGAAAAATCACACCCAAAATACACACTCACAGAACACATCAGACGCAACGCAAAACTAACATCACACAGAATGCTCAAAATACAGAGACCACCCAACATCTATCCTGTATGTAACACACAGAAAGCATATAGACAGCGCTCACACAACCCAGAACACAGTACACAACAGAAAGCAGAAAGACCAGACGCAGTACACATGAAACACGACGACGGAAGGCAGACAACAGAAACACAACACACACACAAACACCAACGGATAACTCATAAAAAATGACAAGATATACAACACACAAAGAACCACTCAGTGCACAGAACACACAGCTCACGACCACACCCATGACACATTGCACGCCACACAGAGAAAGTATGCAGAACAATGTACTCAACAAGCAGCAAAGGACCCATAACACACATTGTACATTCACAACACACACCACATATACAAGCACCAGTAGAACACTCATAAAAAATGACAAAATGTACAACACACAAGGAACCGCTCAATGCACACAACTCACAACCACGCACGTCACACATTGCACGCCACACGGAGAAAATTACACAGAGCAGTGAACTCGACACGCAGTAAAGATCCCACACCACACGTAGTACCTACTCTACACACACAACATGGACAACACACACAAAATAAACAAGGCCCACAGATCACAGTCAACACAAGCCCAAACACACAAGAACACACAGCACACACAGCACAGCCAAACGGAATACACACAGAATCACAACACAAACACCACAAATCATTCACTACCGCATATCAACCACAAATACAGCACACTACACGAAAGAATTCCAGAAAGCACAACACGCACGGATCAAACACGCACAATACACAGTAATAAACACATAACACACAACGCACACAGCAAGACATAAAAAAAAGAAGCAGAAACGACACACAGCACACACAACACAACACACACAAAATGTGCATCACAACAGCGCAGACAACACTCACTACATACAACACTCGCAGAACATACAACACACCGGCCACACACAACACACATGGAGAGCACCAACACAACACATACAACGCACACGAAAAACACCCACAACACGCCAAAGAGTTTACATACAACCTCTCAACACACAAACATCGCCTCACCCTAAACAACAAACCCCACACACACCGAGCACATGACTGCACACAATACCCATGAACCACGGTTCTCAGAGTAAACACAACACACACAGTGAGGGACACTGACCAAGCATGACCACACACAGTACACACATCACAAATTACACTCAATACTCAAACAGCGAACCCCACACACCACCTGTCAAACACAAACCCACGGTAATCACAACCACATGCAGAACCCGCACCACACACAACACATGCGAAATGACATGGAAGAAATACACAAACCACAAAAGAACACCGAATTTATGAAACACATTTCACAGACTGCACACACCACACAAAACACACATGAAACATACAGCACACAGGGCCTCACAGAACGCACAATGCGAAGCACACAACCTACATACAAAGCACGTCAGACAGAGCACACAATTAATATCCCACTCAACACGTAAAGCACACAGAGGACACAACACAAAGCACAATATGCCAAACAGATTAGGATACACCCAACACACATGCAACTGAGAGCACAATACGTTGCACATCACGGAACACACGTGCGGTCCCATCACACACTAAACATGAAACAGAAAACCATTCACAGACCACATAACATTCCCGACCATGAACACAACATGCTACAAAAAAGTCACCAAACGTACGACACACAAAGACACACTCCAAGCACGCAACACCCAGCGCAGGACCGCCCACAAACACACCAGTCTCACAGCCCTCCACAGAGCAATACACACAGAACATACCCTACAAACAACAAAGTACCCAAACTGCACACCTCACAATCGCAACAGTCACAACACAGAAAGAACACAACACACGGGAAACACACGCTCAGACACATAAACACTGCCATGCACATTAAGCCAGCAGACCACAGACATCAGAGCTAAAAACACACCATAACGCAGTATGCAAAACGCAACACAACACAGAATACACACCCAATCACACAACAAACACCACAACCCATGCCCTACAGTATAAACAAAAGACGAACGACGCACTTCACACACGACACAAAACCCACAAACACAAAGGACCACACAGAAAGACGCACAACGCAAACATCGCACACAACACACACATTAAAAGAAACACATCAACACATTGCCGCAACACACAAAATAATACACAAATTACAGAGCAATACATCACACAACACACAAACATCACACACAATTTATACATCACACCTCATAACACACACAACAACCTGCAGTAACAACACAACACACAGACCGATGCAACCACTACATACCATACATAAAGCCACACGCTCAAGGAATAACCACAATAAACTTAAGTAAACTCCCACAAACACAAAGACAGAGGACACACACAAACTCAGCACGCTAAAAGCACAACAGATGAAACAACATACAGCACAAACATCACAGGACATAAAGGCACACGATTCTCAGACACCACGGTTAGCCATATACACACCACACACACAATGAGGTACACGACACGAGCAAAACCACATACAGATAACACGTGTCCCCTCACACACTTAATCAATCACACACACAGCCTCTCAAACACAGCCAAACACGTATCAGAATCACATATGCATCACACACAGAAAACATACAAAACCACATGAAAGCAAACAACCAAGAATAAAGGCAGATAGCACACTTTTCGAACACTGAACACCCCACTCACAACCGCACGCAGACACCCCACACGCATGTATACACGGGCACCTTTACGCAATGCGCGCACAAACACACACACACACACAACATAAAGTAAAAACACAACAGTCACAGGGCGCACACCAGACACAACAGAGCACATGTTTCTCCTAAAACACACAAGTCACATTTGCAAGAGTACATGCACCACGCACCGTGAGGAACACCAAACACAACCACACACAGGTGACATATCTCACTTCGCAAACATAACAAGCACCCTCACATCACAACTCAAACACAACCATACGCAAATCACAATCACATACGGAAAACACACACAAAACAAATCCCTAGGCAAAACACACACAACCCACAAAGAAGACAAAGAGCGCACATTGCATACACTACACTCTGCAAGCACAACCACGCACAGACACAAAACACGTACATCCTCACGCAGGAGCACAACGCAGAGCACACACACAACACAGAAACATGCGAAACAAGGGTCCCAAGACACAGACCACACACCTCAAGGCACATAACTGCTCACAAAACACACACGGAAAACACTGCACAGACTACGTACTGCACACACCATGAGACATACTGAACAAGCGAAACCGCACAGTCAACACTTCTGATATCACGTGCATAACTCAAACAGCCAAACACACACACACAACCTCTCTAACACAACCACACACAAATCACAAACTCCACACATAAGACGGACACAACACATACTAATAATCCACAGACTACTCCCCTATGACGCACTACACACAACACACACAGCCACAAGCAGGCAGTATAGAGCACACACAGGTGCACGCAGACAGCTCGAAAAATCACACCCAAAATACACACTCACAGAACACATCAGACGCAACGCAAAACTAACATCACACAGAATGCTCAAAATACAGAGACCACCCAACATCTATCCTGTATGTAACACACAGAAAGCATATAGACAGCGCTCACACAACCCAGAACACAGTACACAACAGAAAGCAGAAAGACCAGACGCAGTACACATGAAACACGACGACGGAAGGCAGACAACAGAAACACAACACACACACAAACACCAACGGATAACTCATAAAAAATGACAAGATATACAACACACAAAGAACCACTCAGTGCACAGAACACACAGCTCACGACCACACCCATGACACATTGCACGCCACACAGAGAAAGTATGCAGAACAATGTACTCAACAAGCAGCAAAGGACCCATAACACACATTGTACATTCACAACACACACCACATATACAAGCACCAGTAGAACACTCATAAAAAATGACAAAATGTACAACACACAAGGAACCGCTCAATGCACACAACTCACAACCACGCACGTCACACATTGCACGCCACACGGAGAAAATTACACAGAGCAGTGAACTCGACACGCAGTAAAGATCCCACACCACACGTAGTACCTACTCTACACACACAACATGGACAACACACACAAAATAAACAAGGCCCACAGATCACAGTCAACACAAGCCCAAACACACAAGAACACACAGCACACACAGCACAGCCAAACGGAATACACACAGTATCACAACACAAACACCACAAATCATTCACTACCGCATATCAACCACAAATACAGCACACTACACGAAAGAATTCCAGAAAGCACAACACGCACGGATCAAACACGCACAATACACAGTAATAAACACATAACACACAACGCACACAGCAAGACATAAAAAAAAGAAGCAGAAACGACACACAGCACACACAACACAACACACACAAAATGTGCATCACAACAGCGCAGACAACACTCACTACATACAACACTCGCAGAACATACAACACACCGGCCACACACAACACACATGGAGAGCACCAACACAACACATACAACGCACACGAAAAACACCCACAACACGCCAAAGAGTTTACATACAACCTCTCAACACACAAACATCGCCTCACCCTAAACAACAAACCCCACACACACCGAGCACATGACTGCACACAATACCCATGAACCACGGTTCTCAGAGTAAACACAACACACACAGTGAGGGACACTGACCAAGCATGACCACACACAGTACACACATCACAAATTACACTCAATACTCAAACAGCGAACCCCACACACCACCTGTCAAACACAAACCCACGGTAATCACAACCACATGCAGAACCCGCACCACACACAACACATGCGAAATGACATGGAAGAAATACACAAACCACAAAAGGACACCGAATTTATGAAACACATTTCACAGACTGCACACACCACACAAAACACACATGAAACATACAGCACACAGGGCCTCACAGAACGCACAATGCGAAGCACACAACCTACATACAAAGCACGTCAGACAGAGCACACAATTAATATCCCACTCAACACGTAAAGCACACAGAGGACACAACACAAAGCACAATATGCCAAACAGATTAGGATACACCCAACACACATGCAACTGAGAGCACAATACGTTGCACATCACGGAACACACGTGCGGTCCCATCACACACTAAACATGAAACAGAAAACCATTCACAGACCACATAACATTCCCGACCATGAACACAACATGCTACAAAAAAGTCACCAAACGTACGACACACAAAGACACACTCCAAGCACGCAACACCCAGCGCAGGACCGCCCACAAACACACCAGTCTCACAGCCCTCCACAGAGCAATACACACAGAACATACCCTACAAACAACAAAGTATCCAAACTGCACACCTCACAATCGCAACAGTCACAACACAGAAAGAACACAACACACGGGAAACACACGCTCAGACACATAAACACTGCCATGCACATTAAGCCAGCAGACCACAGACATCAGAGCTAAAAACACACCATAACGCAGTATGCAAAACGCAACACAACACAGAATACACACCCAATCACACAACAAACACCACAACCCATGCCCTACAGTATAAACAAAAGACGAACGACGCACTTCACACACGACACAAAACCCACAAACACAAAGGACCACACAGAAAGACGCACAACGCAAACATCGCACACAACACACACATTAAAAGAAACACATCAACACATTGCCGCAACACACAAAATAATACACAAATTACAGAGCAATACATCACACAACACACAAACATCACACACAATTTATACATCACACCTCATAACACACACAACAACCTGCAGTAACAACACAACACACAGACCGATGCAACCACTACATACCATACATAAAGCCACACGCTCAAGGAATAACCACAATAAACTTAAGTAAACTCCCACAAACACAAAGACAGAGGACACACACAAACTCAGCACGCTAAAAGCACAACAGATGAAACAACATACAGCACAAACATCACAGGACATAAAGGCACACGATTCTCAGACACCACGGTTAGCCATATACACACCACACACACAATGAGGTACACGACACGAGCAAAACCACATACAGATAACACGTGTCCCCTCACACACTTAATCAATCACACACACAGCCTCTCAAACACAGCCAAACACGTATCAGAATCACATATGCATCACACACAGAAAACATACAAAACCACATGAAAGCAAACAACCAAGAATAAAGGCAGATAGCACACTTTTCGAACACTGAACACCCCACTCACAACCGCACGCAGACACCCCACACGCATGTATACACGGGCACCTTTACGCAATGCGCGCACAAACACACACACACACACAACATAAAGTAAAAACACAACAGTCACAGGGCGCACACCAGACACAACAGAGCACATGTTTCTCCTAAAACACACAAGTCACATTTGCAAGAGTACATGCACCACGCACCGTGAGGAACACCAAACACAACCACACACAGGTGACATATCTCACTTCGCAAACATAACAAGCACCCTCACATCACAACTCAAACACAACCATACGCAAATCACAATCACACACGGAAAACACACACAAAACAAATCCCTAGGCAAAACACACACAACCCACAAAGAAGACAAAGAGCGCACATTGCATACACTACACTCTGCAAGCACAACCACGCACAGACACAAAACACGTACATCCTCACGCAGGAGCACAACGCAGAGCACACACACAACACAGAAACATGCGAAACAAGGGTCCCAAGACACAGACCACACACCTCAAGGCACATAACTGCTCACAAAACACACACGGAAAACACTGCACAGACTACGTACTGCACACACCATGAGACATACTGAACAAGCGAAACCGCACAGTCAACACTTCTGATATCACGTGCATAACTCAAACAGCCAAACACACACACACAACCTCTCTAACACAACCACACACAAATCACAAACTCCACACATAAGACGGACACAACACATACTAATAATCCACAGACTACTCCCCTATGACGCACTACACACAACACACACAGCCACAAGCAGGCAGTAGAGAGCACACACAGGTGCACGCAGACAGCTCGAAAAATCACACCCAAAATACACACTCACAGAACACATCAGACGCAACGCAAAACTAACATCACACAGAATGCTCAAAATACAGAGACCACCCAACATCTATCCTGTATGTAACACACAGAAAGCATATAGACAGCGCTCACACAACCCAGAACACAGTACACAACAGAAAGCAGAAAGACCAGACGCAGTACACATGAAACACGACGACGGAAGGCAGACAACAGAAACACAACACACACACAAACACCAACGGATAACTCATAAAAAATGACAAGATATACAACACACAAAGAACCACTCAGTGCACAGAACACACAGCTCACGACCACACCCATGACACATTGCACGCCACACAGAGAAAGTATGCAGAACAATGTACTCAACAAGCAGCAAAGGACCCATAACACACATTGTACATTCACAACACACACCACATATACAAGCACCAGTAGAACACTCATAAAAAATGACAAAATGTACAACACACAAGGAACCGCTCAATGCACACAACTCACAACCACGCACGTCACACATTGCACGCCACACGGAGAAAATTACACAGAGCAGTGAACTCGACACGCAGTAAAGATCCCACACCACACGTAGTACCTACTCTACACACACAACATGGACAACACACACAAAATAAACAAGGCCCACAGATCACAGTCAACACAAGCCCAAACACACAAGAACACACAGCACACACAGCACAGCCAAACGGAATACACACAGAATCACAACACAAACACCACAAATCATTCACTACCGCATATCAACCACAAATACAGCACACTACACGAAAGAATTCCAGAAAGCACAACACGCACGGATCAAACACGCACAATACACAGTAATAAACACATAACACACAACGCACACAGCAAGACATAAAAAAAAGAAGCAGAAACGACACACAGCACACACAACACAACACACACAAAATGTGCATCACAACAGCGCAGACAACACTCACTACATACAACACTCGCAGAACATACAACACACCGGCCACACACAACACACATGGAGAGCACCAACACAACACATACAACGCACACGAAAAACACCCACAACACGCCAAAGAGTTTACATACAACCTCTCAACACACAAACATCGCCTCACCCTAAACAACAAACCCCACACACACCGAGCACATGACTGCACACAATACCCATGAACCACGGTTCTCAGAGTAAACACAACACACACAGTGAGGGACACTGACCAAGCATGACCACACACAGTACACACATCACAAATTACACTCAATACTCAAACAGCGAACCCCACACACCACCTGTCAAACACAAACCCACGGTAATCACAACCACATGCAGAACCCGCACCACACACAACACATGCGAAATGACATGGAAGAAATACACAAACCACAAAAGGACACCGAATTTATGAAACACATTTCACAGACTGCACACACCACACAAAACACACATAAAACATACAGCACACAGGGCCTCACAGAACGCACAATGCGAAGCACACAACCTACATACAAAGCACGTCAGACAGAGCACACAATTAATATCCCACTCAACACGTAAAGCACACAGAGGACACAACACAAAGCACAATATGCCAAACAGATTAGGATACACCCAACACACATGCAACTGAGAGCACAATACGTTGCACATCACGGAACACACGTGCGGTCCCATCACACACTAAACATGAAACAGAAAACCATTCACAGACCACATAACATTCCCGACCATGAACACAACATGCTACAAAAAAGTCACCAAACGTACGACACACAAAGACACACTCCAAGCACGCAACACCCAGCGCAGGACCGCCCACAAACACACCAGTCTCACAGCCCTCCACAGAGCAATACACACAGAACATACCCTACAAACAACAAAGTACCCAAACTGCACACCTCACAATCGCAACAGTCACAACACAGAAAGAACACAACACACGGGAAACACACGCTCAGACACATAAACACTGCCATGCACATTAAGCCAGCAGACCACAGACATCAGAGCTAAAAACACACCATAACGCAGTATGCAAAACGCAACACAACACAGAATACACACCCAATCACACAACAAACACCACAACCCATGCCCTACAGTATAAACAAAAGACGAACGACGCACTTCACACACGACACAAAACCCACAAACACAAAGGACCACACAGAAAGACGCACAACGCAAACATCGCACACAACACACACATTAAAAGAAACACATCAACACATTGCCGCAACACACAAAATAATACACAAATTACAGAGCAATACATCACACAACACACAAACATCACACACAATTTATACATCACACCTCATAACACACACAACAACCTGCAGTAACAACACAACACACAGACCGATGCAACCACTACATACCATACATAAAGCCACACGCTCAAGGAATAACCACAATAAACTTAAGTAAACTCCCACAAACACAAAGACAGAGGACACACACAAACTCAGCACGCTAAAAGCACAACAGATGAAACAACATACAGCACAAACATCACAGGACATAAAGGCACACGATTCTCAGACACCACGGTTAGCCATATACACACCACACACACAATGAGGTACACGACACGAGCAAAACCACATACAGATAACACGTGTCCCCTCACACACTTAATCAATCACACACACAGCCTCTCAAACACAGCCAAACACGTATCAGAATCACATATGCATCACACACAGAAAACATACAAAACCACATGAAAGCAAACAACCAAGAATAAAGGCAGATAGCACACTTTTCTAACACTGAACACCCCACTCACAACCGCACGCAGACACCCCACACGCATGTATACACGGGCACCTTTACGCAATGCGCGCACAAACACACACACACACACAACATAAAGTAAAAACACAACAGTCACAGGGCGCACACCAGACACAACAGAGCACATGTTTCTCCTAAAACACACAAGTCACATTTGCAAGAGTACATGCACCACGCACCGTGAGGAACACCAAACACAACCACACACAGGTGACATATCTCACTTCGCAAACATAACAAGCACCCTCACATCACAACTCAAACACAACCATACGCAAATCACAATCACACACGGAAAACACACACAAAACAAATCCCTAGGCAAAACACACACAACCCACAAAGAAGACAAAGAGCGCACATTGCATACACTACACTCTGCAAGCACAACCACGCACAGACACAAAACACGTACATCCTCACGCAGGAGCACAACGCAGAGCACACACACAACACAGAAACATGCGAAACAAGGGTCCCAAGACACAGACCACACACCTCAAGGCACATAACTGCTCACAAAACACACACGGAAAACACTGCACAGACTACGTACTGCACACACCATGAGACATACTGAACAAGCGAAACCGCACAGTCAACACTTCTGATATCACGTGCATAACTCAAACAGCCAAACACACACACACAACCTCTCTAACACAACCACACACAAATCACAAACTCCACACATAAGACGGACACAACACATACTAATAATCCACAGACTACTCCCCTATGACGCACTACACACAACACACACAGCCACAAGCAGGCAGTATAGAGCACACACAGGTGCACGCAGACAGCTCGAAAAATCACACCCAAAATACACACTCACAGAACACATCAGACGCAACGCAAAACTAACATCACACAGAATGCTCAAAATACAGAGACCACCCAACATCTATCCTGTATGTAACACACAGAAAGCATATAGACAGCGCTCACACAACCCAGAACACAGTACACAACAGAAAGCAGAAAGACCAGACGCAGTACACATGAAACACGACGACGGAAGGCAGACAACAGAAACACAACACACACACAAACACCAACGGATAACTCATAAAAAATGACAAGATATACAACACACAAAGAACCACTCAGTGCACAGAACACACAGCTCACGACCACACCCATGACACATTGCACGCCACACAGAGAAAGTATGCAGAACAATGTACTCAACAAGCAGCAAAGGACCCATAACACACATTGTACATTCACAACACACACCACATATACAAGCACCAGTAGAACACTCATAAAAAATGACAAAATGTACAACACACAAGGAACCGCTCAATGCACACAACTCACAACCACGCACGTCACACATTGCACGCCACACGGAGAAAATTACACAGAGCAGTGAACTCGACACGCAGTAAAGATCCCACACCACACGTAGTACCTACTCTACACACACAACATGGACAACACACACAAAATAAACAAGGCCCACAGATCACAGTCAACACAAGCCCAAACACACAAGAACACACAGCACACACAGCACAGCCAAACGGAATACACACAGAATCACAACACAAACACCACAAATCATTCACTACCGCATATCAACCACAAATACAGCACACTACACGAAAGAATTCCAGAAAGCACAACACGCACGGATCAAACACGCACAATACACAGTAATAAACACATAACACACAACGCACACAGCAAGACATAAAAAAAAGAAGCAGAAACGACACACAGCACACACAACACAACACACACAAAATGTGCATCACAACAGCGCAGACAACACTCACTACATACAACACTCGCAGAACATACAACACACCGGCCACACACAACACACATGGAGAGCACCAACACAACACATACAACGCACACGAAAAACACCCACAACACGCCAAAGAGTTTACATACAACCTCTCAACACACAAACATCGCCTCACCCTAAACAACAAACCCCACACACACCGAGCACATGACTGCACACAATACCCATGAACCACGGTTCTCAGAGTAAACACAACACACACAGTGAGGGACACTGACCAAGCATGACCACACACAGTACACACATCACAAATTACACTCAATACTCAAACAGCGAACCCCACACACCACCTGTCAAACACAAACCCACGGTAATCACAACCACATGCAGAACCCGCACCACACACAACACATGCGAAATGACATGGAAGAAATACACAAACCACAAAAGGACACCGAATTTATGAAACACATTTCACAGACTGCACACACCACGCAAAACACACATAAAACATACAGCACACAGGGCCTCACAGAACGCACAATGCGAAGCACACAACCTACATACAAAGCACGTCAGACAGAGCACACAATTAATATCCCACTCAACACGTAAAGCACACAGAGGACACAACACAAAGCACAATATGCCAAACAGATTAGGATACACCCAACACACATGCAACTGAGAGCACAATACGTTGCACATCACGGAACACACGTGCGGTCCCATCACACACTAAACATGAAACAGAAAACCATTCACAGACCACATAACATTCCCGACCATGAACACAACATGCTACAAAAAAGTCACCAAACGTACGACACACAAAGACACACTCCAAGCACGCAACACCCAGCGCAGGACCGCCCACAAACACACCAGTCTCACAGCCCTCCACAGAGCAATACACACAGAACATACCCTACAAACAACAAAGTACCCAAACTGCACACCTCACAATCGCAACAGTCACAACACAGAAAGAACACAACACACGGGAAACACACGCTCAGACACATAAACACTGCCATGCACATTAAGCCAGCAGACCACAGACATCAGAGCTAAAAACACACCATAACGCAGTATGCAAAACGCAACACAACACAGAATACACACCCAATCACACAACAAACACCACAACCCATGCCCTACAGTATAAACAAAAGACGAACGACGCACTTCACACACGACACAAAACCCACAAACACAAAGGACCACACAGAAAGACGCACAACGCAAACATCGCACACAACACACACATTAAAAGAAACACATCAACACATTGCCGCAACACACAAAATAATACACAAATTACAGAGCAATACATCACACAACACACAAACATCACACACAATTTATACATCACACCTCATAACACACACAACAACCTGCAGTAACAACACAACACACAGACCGATGCAACCACTACATACCATACATAAAGCCACACGCTCAAGGAATAACCACAATAAACTTAAGTAAACTCCCACAAACACAAAGACAGAGGACACACACAAACTCAGCACGCTAAAAGCACAACAGATGAAACAACATACAGCACAAACATCACAGGACATAAAGGCACACGATTCTCAGACACCACGGTTAGCCATATACACACCACACACACAATGAGGTACACGACACGAGCAAAACCACATACAGATAACACGTGACCCCTCACACACTTAATCAATCACACACACAGCCTCTCAAACACAGCCAAACACGTATCAGAATCACATATGCATCACACACAGAAAACATACAAAACCACATGAAAGCAAACAACCAAGAATAAAGGCAGATAGCACACTTTTCTAACACTGAACACCCCACTCACAACCGCACGCAGACACCCCACACGCATGTATACACGGGCACCTTTACGCAATGCGCGCACAAACACACACACACACACAACATAAAGTAAAAACACAACAGTCACAGGGCGCACACCAGACACAACAGAGCACATGTTTCTCCTAAAACACACAAGTCACATTTGCAAGAGTACATGCACCACGCACCGTGAGGAACACCAAACACAACCACACACAGGTGACATATCTCACTTCGCAAACATAACAAGCACCCTCACATCACAACTCAAACACAACCATACGCAAATCACAATCACACACGGAAAACACACACAAAACAAATCCCTAGGCAAAACACACACAACCCACAAAGAAGACAAAGAGCGCACATTGCATACACTACACTCTGCAAGCACAACCACGCACAGACACAAAACACGTACATCCTCACGCAGGAGCACAACGCAGAGCACACACACAACACAGAAACATGCGAAACAAGGGTCCCAAGACACAGACCACACACCTCAAGGCACATAACTGCTCACAAAACACACACGGAAAACACTGCACAGACTACGTACTGCACACACCATGAGACATACTGAACAAGCGAAACCGCACAGTCAACACTTCTGATATCACGTGCATAACTCAAACAGCCAAACACACACACACAACCTCTCTAACACAACCACACACAAATCACAAACTCCACACATAAGACGGACACAACACATACTAATAATCCACAGACTACTCCCCTATGACGCACTACACACAACACACACAGCCACAAGCAGGCAGTAGAGAGCACACACAGGTGCACGCAGACAGCTCGAAAAATCACACCCAAAATACACACTCACAGAACACATCAGACGCAACGCAAAACTAACATCACACAGAATGCTCAAAATACAGAGACCACCCAACATCTATCCTGTATGTAACACACAGAAAGCATATAGACAGCGCTCACACAACCCAGAACACAGTACACAACAGAAAGCAGAAAGACCAGACGCAGTACACATGAAACACGACGACGGAAGGCAGACAACAGAAACACAACACACACACAAACACCAACGGATAACTCATAAAAAATGACAAGATATACAACACACAAAGAACCACTCAGTGCACAGAACACACAGCTCACGACCACACCCATGACACATTGCACGCCACACAGAGAAAGTATGCAGAACAATGTACTCAACAAGCAGCAAAGGACCCATAACACACATTGTACATTCACAACACACACCACATATACAAGCACCAGTAGAACACTCATAAAAAATGACAAAATGTACAACACACAAGGAACCGCTCAATGCACACAACTCACAACCACGCACGTCACACATTGCACGCCACACGGAGAAAATTACACAGAGCAGTGAACTCGACACGCAGTAAAGATCCCACACCACACGTAGTACCTACTCTACACACACAACATGGACAACACACACAAAATAAACAAGGCCCACAGATCACAGTCAACACAAGCCCAAACACACAAGAACACACAGCACACACAGCACAGCCAAACGGAATACACACAGAATCACAACACAAACACCACAAATCATTCACTACCGCATATCAACCACAAATACAGCACACTACACGAAAGAATTCCAGAAAGCACAACACGCACGGATCAAACACGCACAATACACAGTAATAAACACATAACACACAACGCACACAGCAAGACATAAAAAAAAGAAGCAGAAACGACACACAGCACACACAACACAACACACACAAAATGTGCATCACAACAGCGCAGACAACACTCACTACATACAACACTCGCAGAACATACAACACACCGGCCACACACAACACACATGGAGAGCACCAACACAACACATACAACGCACACGAAAAACACCCACAACACGCCAAAGAGTTTACATACAACCTCTCAACACACAAACATCGCCTCACCCTAAACAACAAACCCCACACACACCGAGCACATGACTGCACACAATACCCATGAACCACGGTTCTCAGAGTAAACACAACACACACAGTGAGGGACACTGACCAAGCATGACCACACACAGTACACACATCACAAATTACACTCAATACTCAAACAGCGAACCCCACACACCACCTGTCAAACACAAACCCACGGTAATCACAACCACATGCAGAACCCGCACCACACACAACACATGCGAAATGACATGGAAGAAATACACAAACCACAAAAGGACACCGAATTTATGAAACACATTTCACAGACTGCACACACCACACAAAACACACATAAAACATACAGCACACAGGGCCTCACAGAACGCACAATGCGAAGCACACAACCTACATACAAAGCACGTCAGACAGAGCACACAATTAATATCCCACTCAACACGTAAAGCACACAGAGGACACAACACAAAGCACAATATGCCAAACAGATTAGGATACACCCAACACACATGCAACTGAGAGCACAATACGTTGCACATCACGGAACACACGTGCGGTCCCATCACACACTAAACATGAAACAGAAAACCATTCACAGACCACATAACATTCCCGACCATGAACACAACATGCTACAAAAAAGTCACCAAACGTACGACACACAAAGACACACTTCAAGCACGCAACACCCAGCGCAGGACCGCCCACAAACACACCAGTCTCACAGCCCTCCACAGAGCAATACACACAGAACATACCCTACAAACAACAAAGTACCCAAACTGCACACCTCACAATCGCAACAGTCACAACACAGAAAGAACACAACACACGGGAAACACACGCTCAGACACATAAACACTGCCATGCACATTAAGCCAGCAGACCACAGACATCAGAGCTAAAAACACACCATAACGCAGTATGCAAAACGCAACACAACACAGAATACACACCCAATCACACAACAAACACCAGAACCCATGCCCTACAGTATAAACAAAAGACGAACGACGCACTTCACACACGACACAAAACCCACAAACACAAAGGACCACACAGAAAGACGCACAACGCAAACATCGCACACAACACACACATTAAAAGAAACACATCAACACATTGCCGCAACACACAAAATAATACACAAATTACAGAGCAATACATCACACAACACACAAACATCACACACAATTTATACATCACACCTCATAACACACACAACAACCTGCAGTAACAACACAACACACAGACCGATGCAACCACTACATACCATACATAAAGCCACACGCTCAAGGAATAACCACAATAAACTTAAGTAAACTCCCACAAACACAAAGACAGAGGACACACACAAACTCAGCACGCTAAAAGCACAACAGATGAAACAACATACAGCACAAACATCACAGGACATAAAGGCACACGATTCTCAGACACCACGGTTAGCCATATACACACCACACACACAATGAGGTACACGACACGAGCAAAACCACATACAGATAACACGTGACCCCTCACACACTTAATCAATCACACACACAGCCTCTCAAACACAGCCAAACACGTATCAGAATCACATATGCATCACACACAGAAAACATACAAAACCACATGAAAGCAAACAACCAAGAATAAAGGCAGATAGCACACTTTTCTAACACTGAACACCCCACTCACAACCGCACGCAGACACCCCACACGCATGTATACACGGGCACCTTTACGCAATGCGCGCACAAACACACACACACACACAACATAAAGTAAAAACACAACAGTCACAGGGCGCACACCAGACACAACAGAGCACATGTTTCTCCTAAAACACACAAGTCACATTTGCAAGAGTACATGCACCACGCACCGTGAGGAACACCAAACACAACCACACACAGGTGACATATCTCACTTCGCAAACATAACAAGCACCCTCACATCACAACTCAAACACAACCATACGCAAATCACAATCACACACGGAAAACACACACAAAACAAATCCCTAGGCAAAACACACACAACCCACAAAGAAGACAAAGAGCGCACATTGCATACACTACACTCTGCAAGCACAACCACGCACAGATACAAAACACGTACATCCTCACGCAGGAGCACAACGCAGAGCACACACACAACACAGAAACATGCGAAACAAGGGTCCCAAGACACAGACCACACACCTCAAGGCACATAACTGCTCACAAAACACACACGGAAAACACTGCACAGACTACGTACTGCACACACCATGAGACATACTGAACAAGCGAAACCGCACAGTCAACACTTCTGATATCACGTGCATAACTCAAACAGCCAAACACACACACACAACCTCTCTAACACAACCACACACAAATCACAAACTCCACACATAAGACGGACACAACACATACTAATAATCCACAGACTACTCCCCTATGACGCACTACACACAACACACACAGCCACAAGCAGGCAGTAGAGAGCACACACAGGTGCACGCAGACAGCTCGAAAAATCACACCCAAAATACACACTCACAGAACACATCAGACGCAACGCAAAACTAACATCACACAGAATGCTCAAAATACAGAGACCACCCAACATCTATCCTGTATGTAACACACAGAAAGCATATAGACAGCGCTCACACAACCCAGAACACAGTACACAACAGAAAGCAGAAAGACCAGACGCAGTACACATGAAACACGACGACGGAAGGCAGACAACAGAAACACAACACACACACAAACACCAACGGATAACTCATAAAAAATGACAAGATATACAACACACAAAGAACCACTCAGTGCACAGAACACACAGCTCACGACCACACCCATGACACATTGCACGCCACACAGAGAAAGTATGCAGAACAATGTACTCAACAAGCAGCAAAGGACCCATAACACACATTGTACATTCACAACACACACCACATATACAAGCACCAGTAGAACACTCATAAAAAATGACAAAATGTACAACACACAAGGAACCGCTCAATGCACACAACTCACAACCACGCACGTCACACATTGCACGCCACACGGAGAAAATTACACAGAGCAGTGAACTCGACACGCAGTAAAGATCCCACACCACACGTAGTACCTACTCTACACACACAACATGGACAACACACACAAAATAAACAAGGCCCACAGATCACAGTCAACACAAGCCCAAACACACAAGAACACACAGCACACACAGCACAGCCAAACGGAATACACACAGAATCACAACACAAACACCACAAATCATTCACTACCGCATATCAACCACAAATACAGCACACTACACGAAAGAATTCCAGAAAGCACAACACGCACGGATCAAACACGCACAATACACAGTAATAAACACATAACACACAACGCACACAGCAAGACATAAAAAAAAGAAGCAGAAACGACACACAGCACACACAACACAACACACACAAAATGTGCATCACAACAGCGCAGACAACACTCACTACATACAACACTCGCAGAACATACAACACACCGGCCACACACAACACACATGGAGAGCACCAACACAACACATACAACGCACACGAAAAACACCCACAACACGCCAAAGAGTTTACATACAACCTCTCAACACACAAACATCGCCTCACCCTAAACAACAAACCCCACACACACCGAGCACATGACTGCACACAATACCCATGAACCACGGTTCTCAGAGTAAACACAACACACACAGTGAGGGACACTGACCAAGCATGACCACACACAGTACACACATCACAAATTACACTCAATACTCAAACAGCGAACCCCACACACCACCTGTCAAACACAAACCCACGGTAATCACAACCACATGCAGAACCCGCACCACACACAACACATGCGAAATGACATGGAAGAAATACACAAACCACAAAAGGACACCGAATTTATGAAACACATTTCACAGACTGCACACACCACACAAAACACACATAAAACATACAGCACACAGGGCCTCACAGAACGCACAATGCGAAGCACACAACCTACATACAAAGCACGTCAGACAGAGCACACAATTAATATCCCACTCAACACGTAAAGCACACAGAGGACACAACACAAAGCACAATATGCCAAACAGATTAGGATACACCCAACACACATGCAACTGAGAGCACAATACGTTGCACATCACGGAACACACGTGCGGTCCCATCACACACTAAACATGAAACAGAAAACCATTCACAGACCACATAACATTCCCGACCGTGAACACAACATGCTACAAAAAAGTCACCAAACGTACGACACACAAAGACACACTTCAAGCACGCAACACCCAGCGCAGGACCGCCCACAAACACACCAGTCTCACAGCCCTCCACAGAGCAATACACACAGAACATACCCTACAAACAACAAAGTACCCAAACTGCACACCTCACAATCGCAACAGTCACAACACAGAAAGAACACAACACACGGGAAACACACGCTCAGACACATAAACACTGCCATGCACATTAAGCCAGCAGACCACAGACATCAGAGCTAAAAACACACCATAACGCAGTATGCAAAACGCAACACAACACAGAATACACACCCAATCACACAACAAACACCACAACCCATGCCCTACAGTATAAACAAAAGACGAACGACGCACTTCACACACGACACAAAACCCACAAACACAAAGGACCACACAGAAAGACGCACAACGCAAACATCGCACACAACACACACATTAAAAGAAACACATCAACACATTGCCGCAACACACAAAATAATACACAAATTACAGAGCAATACATCACACAACACACAAACATCACACACAATTTATACATCACACCTCATAACACACACAACAACCTGCAGTAACAACACAACACACAGACCGATGCAACCACTACATACCATACGTAAAGCCACACGCTCAAGGAATAACCACAATAAACTTAAGTAAACTCCCACAAACACAAAGACAGAGGACACACACAAACTCAGCACGCTAAAAGCACAACAGATGAAACAACATACAGCACAAACATCACAGGACATAAAGGCACACGATTCTCAGACACCCCGGTTAGCCATATACACACCACACACACAATGAGGTACACGACACGAGCAAAACCACATACAGATAACACGTGTCCCCTCACACACTTAATCAATCACACACACAGCCTCTCAAACACAGCCAAACACGTATCAGAATCACATATGCATCACACACAGAAAACATACAAAACCACATGAAAGCAAACAACCAAGAATAAAGGCAGATAGCACACTTTTCTAACACTGAACACCCCACTCACAACCGCACGCAGACACCCCACACGCATGTATACACGGGCACCTTTACGCAATGCGCGCACAAACACACACACACACACAACATAAAGTAAAAACACAACAGTCACAGGGCGCACACCAGACACAACAGAGCACATGTTTCTCCTAAAACACACAAGTCACATTTGCAAGAGTACATGCACCACGCACCGTGAGGAACACCAAACACAACCACACACAGGTGACATATCTCACTTCGCAAACATAACAAGCACCCTCACATCACAACTCAAACACAACCATACGCAAATCACAATCACACACGGAAAACACACACAAAACAAATCCCTAGGCAAAACACACACAACCCACAAAGAAGACAAAGAGCGCACATTGCATACACTACACTCTGCAAGCACAACCACGCACAGACACAAAACACGTACATCCTCACGCAGGAGCACAACGCAGAGCACACACACAACACAGAAACATGCGAAACAAGGGTCCCAAGACACAGACCACACACCTCAAGGCACATAACTGCTCACAAAACACACACGGAAAACACTGCACAGACTACGTACTGCACACACCATGAGACATACTGAACAAGCGAAACCGCACAGTCAACACTTCTGATATCACGTGCATAACTCAAACAGCCAAACACACACACACAACCTCTCTAACACAACCACACACAAATCACAAACTCCACACATAAGACGGACACAACACATACTAATAATCCACAGACTACTCCCCTATGACGCACTACACACAACACACACAGCCACAAGCAGGCAGTATAGAGCACACACAGGTGCACGCAGACAGCTCGAAAAATCACACCCAAAATACACACTCACAGAACACATCAGACGCAACGCAAAACTAACATCACACAGAATGCTCAAAATACAGAGACCACCCAACATCTATCCTGTATGTAACACACAGAAAGCATATAGACAGCGCTCACACAACCCAGAACACAGTACACAACAGAAAGCAGAAAGACCAGACGCAGTACACATGAAACACGACGACGGAAGGCAGACAACAGAAACACAACACACACACAAACACCAACGGATAACTCATAAAAAATGACAAGATATACAACACACAAAGAACCACTCAGTGCACAGAACACACAGCTCACGACCACACCCATGACACATTGCACGCCACACAGAGAAAGTATGCAGAACAATGTACTCAACAAGCAGCAAAGGACCCATAACACACATTGTACATTCACAACACACACCACATATACAAGCACCAGTAGAACACTCATAAAAAATGACAAAATGTACAACACACAAGGAACCGCTCAATGCACACAACTCACAACCACGCACGTCACACATTGCACGCCACACGGAGAAAATTACACAGAGCAGTGAACTCGACACGCAGTAAAGATCCCACACCACACGTAGTACCTACTCTACACACACAACATGGACAACACACACAAAATAAACAAGGCCCACAGATCACAGTCAACACAAGCCCAAACACACAAGAACACACAGCACACACAGCACAGCCAAACGGAATACACACAGAATCACAACACAAACACCACAAATCATTCACTACCGCATATCAACCACAAATACAGCACACTACACGAAAGAATTCCAGAAAGCACAACACGCACGGATCAAACACGCACAATACACAGTAATAAACACATAACACACAACGCACACAGCAAGACATAAAAAAAAGAAGCAGAAACGACACACAGCACACACAACACAACACACACAAAATGTGCATCACAACAGCGCAGACAACACTCACTACATACAACACTCGCAGAACATACAACACACCGGCCACACACAACACACATGGAGAGCACCAACACAACACATACAACGCACACGAAAAACACCCACAACACGCCAAAGAGTTTACATACAACCTCTCAACACACAAACATCGCCTCACCCTAAACAACAAACCCCACACACACCGAGCACATGACTGCACACAATACCCATGAACCACGGTTCTCAGAGTAAACACAACACACACAGTGAGGGACACTGACCAAGCATGACCACACACAGTACACACATCACAAATTACACTCAATACTCAAACAGCGAACCCCACACACCACCTGTCAAACACAAACCCACGGTAATCACAACCACATGCAGAACCCGCACCACACACAACACATGCGAAATGACATGGAAGAAATACACAAACCACAAAAGAACACCGAATTTATGAAACACATTTCACAGACTGCACACACCACACAAAACACACATAAAACATACAGCACACAGGGCCTCACAGAACGCACAATGCGAAGCACACAACCTACATACAAAGCACGTCAGACAGAGCACACAATTAATATCCCACTCAACACGTAAAGCACACAGAGGACACAACACAAAGCACAATATGCCAAACAGATTAGGATACACCCAACACACATGCAACTGAGAGCACAATACGTTGCACATCACGGAACACACGTGCGGTCCCATCACACACTAAACATGAAACAGAAAACCATTCACAGACCACATAACATTCCCGACCATGAACACAACATGCTACAAAAAATTCACCAAACGTACGACACACAAAGACACACTTCAAGCACGCAACACCCAGCGCAGGACCGCCCACAAACACACCAGTCTCACAGCCCTCCACAGAGCAATACACACAGAACATACCCTACAAACAACAAAGTACCCAAACTGCACACCTCACAATCGCAACAGTCACAACACAGAAAGAACACAACACACGGGAAACACACGCTCAGACACATAAACACTGCCATGCACATTAAGCCAGCAGACCACAGACATCAGAGCTAAAAACACACCATAACGCAGTATGCAAAACGCAACACAACACAGAATACACACCCAATCACACAACAAACACCACAACCCATGCCCTACAGTATAAACAAAAGACGAACGACGCACTTCACACACGACACAAAACCCACAAACACAAAGGACCACACAGAAAGACGCACAACGCAAACATCGCACAGAACACACACATTAAAAGAAACACATCAACACATTGCCGCAACACACAAAATAATACACAAATTACAGAGCAATACATCACACAACACACAAACATCACACACAATTTATACATCACACCTCATAACACACACAACAACCTGCAGTAACAACACAACACACAGACCGATGCAACCACTACATACCATACATAAAGCCACACGCTCAAGGAATAACCACAATAAACTTAAGTAAACTCCCACAAACACAAAGACAGAGGACACACACAAACTCAGCACGCTAAAAGCACAACAGATGAAACAACATACAGCACAAACATCACAGGACATAAAGGCACACGATTCTCAGACACCACGGTTAGCCATATACACACCACACACACAATGAGGTACACGACACGAGCAAAACCACATACAGATAACACGTGTCCCCTCACACACTTAATCAATCACACACACAGCCTCTCAAACACAGCCAAACACGTATCAGAATCACATATGCATCACACACAGAAAACATACAGAACCACATGAAAGCAAACAACCAAGAATAAAGGCAGATAGCACACTTTTCTAACACTGAACACTCCACTCACAACCGCACGCAGACACCCCACACGCATGTATACACGGGCACCTTTACGCAATGCGCGCACAAACACACACACACACACAACATAAAGTAAAAACACAACAGTCACAGGGCGCACACCAGACACAACAGAGCACATGTTTCTCCTAAAACACACAAGTCACATTTGCAAGAGTACATGCACCACGCACCGTGAGGAACACCAAACACAACCACACACAGGTGACATATCTCACTTCGCAAACATAACAAGCACCCTCACATCACAACTCAAACACAACCATACGCAAATCACAATCACATACGGAAAACACACACAAAACAAATCCCTAGGCAAAACACACACAACCCACAAAGAAGACAAAGAGCGCACATTGCATACACTACACTCTGCAAGCACAACCACGCACAGACACAAAACACGTACATCCTCACGCAGGAGCACAACGCAGAGCACACACACAACACAGAAACACGCGAAACAAGGGTCCCAAGACACAGACCACACACCTCAAGGCACATAACTGCTCACAAAACACACACGGAAAACACTGCACAGACTACGTACTGCACACACCATGAGACATACTGAACAAGCGAAACCGCACAGTCAACACTTCTGATATCACGTGCATAACTCAAACAGCCAAACACACACACACAACCTCTCTAACACAACCACACACAAATCACAAACTCCACACATAAGACGGACACAACACATACTAATAATCCACAGACTACTCCCCTATGACGCACTACACACAACACACACAGCCACAAGCAGGCAGTAGAGAGCACACACAGGTGCACGCAGACAGCTCGAAAAATCACACCCAAAATACACACTCACAGAACACATCAGACGCAACGCAAAACTAACATCACACAGAATGCTCAAAATACAGAGACCACCCAACATCTATCCTGTATGTAACACACAGAAAGCATATAGACAGCGCTCACACAACCCAGAACACAGTACACAACAGAAAGCAGAAAGACCAGACGCAGTACACATGAAACACGACGACGGAAGGCAGACAACAGAAACACAACACACACACAAACACCAACGGATAACTCATAAGAAATGACAAGATATACAACACACAAAGAACCACTCAGTGCACAGAACACACAGCTCACGACCACACCCATGACACATTGCACGCCACACAGAGAAAGTATGCAGAACAATGTACTCAACAAGCAGCAAAGAACCCATAACACACATTGTACATTCACAACACACACCACATATACAAGCACCAGTAGAACACTCATAAAAAATGACAAAATGTACAACACACAAGGAACCGCTCAATGCACACAACTCACAACCACACACGTCACACATTGCACGCCACACGGAGAAAATTACACAGAGCAGTGAACTCGACACGCAGTAAAGATCCCACACCACACGTAGTACCTACTCTACACACACAACATGGACAACACACACAAAATAAACAAGGCCCACAGATCACAGTCAACACAAGCCCAAACACACAAGAACACACAGCACACACAGCACAGCCAAACGGAATACACACAGAATCACAACACAAACACCACAAATCATTCACTACCGCATATCAACCACAAATACAGCACACTACACGAAAGAATTCCAGAAAGCACAACACGCACGGATCAAACACGCACAATACACAGTAATAAACACATAACACACAACGCACACAGCAAGACATAAAAAAAAGAAGCAGAAACGACACACAGCACACACAACACAACACACACAAAATGTGCATCACAACAGCGCAGACAACACTCACTACATACAACACTCGCAGAACATACAACACACCGGCCACACACAACACACATGGAGAGCACCAACACAACACATACAACGCACACGAAAAACACCCACAACACGCCAAAGAGTTTACATACAACCTCTCAACACACAAACATCGCCTCACCCTAAACAACAAACCCCACACACACCGAGCACATGACTGCACACAATACCCATGAACCACGGTTCTCAGAGTAAACACAACACACACAGTGAGGGACACTGACCAAGCATGACCACACACAGTACACACATCACAAATTACACTCAATACTCAAACAGCGAACCCCACACACCACCTGTCAAACACAAACCCACGGTAATCACAACCACATGCAGAACCCGCACCACACACAACACATGCGAAATGACATGGAAGAAATACACAAACCACAAAAGGACACCGAATTTATGAAACACATTTCACAGACTGCACACACCACACAAAACACACATGAAACA
This sequence comes from Manis pentadactyla, assembly GCF_030020395.1. Lineage (NCBI taxonomy): Eukaryota > Metazoa > Chordata > Mammalia > Pholidota > Manidae > Manis > Manis pentadactyla. The sequence goes on from NC_080022.1 coordinate 115,160,197, forward strand.
TACAGCACACAGGGCCTCACAGAACGCACAATGCGAAGCACACAACCTACATACAAAGCACGTCAGACAGAGCACACAATTAATATCCCACTCAACACGTAAAGCACACAGAGGACACAACACAAAGCACAATATGCCAAACAGATTAGGATACACCCAACACACATGCAACTGAGAGCACAATACGTTGCACATCACGGAACACACGTGCGGTCCCATCACACACTAAACATGAAACAGAAAACCATTCACAGACCACATAACATTCCCGACCGTGAACACAACATGCTACAAAAAATTCACCAAACGTACGACACACAAAGACACACTCCAAGCACGCAACACCCAGCGCAGGACCGCCCACAAACACACCAGTCTCACAGCCCTCCACAGAGCAATACACACAGAACATACCCTACAAACAACAAAGTACCCAAACTGCACACCTCACAATCGCAACAGTCACAACACAGAAAGAACACAACACACGGGAAACACACGCTCAGACACATAAACACTGCCATGCACATTAAGCCAGCAGACCACAGACATCAGAGCTAAAAACACACCATAACGCAGTATGCAAAACGCAACACAACACAGAATACACACCCAATCACACAACAAACACCACAACCCATGCCCTACAGTATAAACAAAAGACGAACGACGCACTTCACACACGACACAAAACCCACAAACACAAAGGACCACACAGAAAGACGCACAACGCAAACATCGCACACAACACACACATTAAAAGAAACACATCAACACATTGCCGCAACACACAAAATAATACACAAATTACAGAGCAATACATCACACAACACACAAACATCACACACAATTTATACATCACACCTCATAACACACACAACAACCTGCAGTAACAACACAACACACAGACCGATGCAACCACTACATACCATACATAAAGCCACACGCTCAAGGAATAACCACAATAAACTTAAGTAAACTCCCACAAACACAAAGACAGAGGACACACACAAACTCAGCACGCTAAAAGCACAACAGATGAAACAACATACAGCACAAACATCACAGGACATAAAGGCACACGATTCTCAGACACCACGGTTAGCCATATACACACCACACACACAATGAGGTACACGACACGAGCAAAACCACATACAGATAACACGTGTCCCCTCACACACTTAATCAATCACACACACAGCCTCTCAAACACAGCCAAACACGTATCAGAATCACATATGCATCACACACAGAAAACATACAGAACCACATGAAAGCAAACAACCAAGAATAAAGGCAGATAGCACACTTTTCTAACACTGAACACCCCACTCACAACCGCACGCAGACACCCCACACGCATGTATACACGGGCACCTTTACGCAATGCGCGCACAAACACACACACACACACAACATAAAGTAAAAACACAACAGTCACAGGGCGCACACCAGACACAACAGAGCACATGTTTCTCCTAAAACACACAAGTCACATTTGCAAGAGTACATGCACCACGCACCGTGAGGAACACCAAACACAACCACACACAGGTGACATATCTCACTTCGCAAACATAACAAGCACCCTCACATCACAACTCAAACACAACCATACGCAAATCACAATCACATACGGAAAACACACACAAAACAAATCCCTAGGCAAAACACACACAACCCACAAAGAAGACAAAGAGCGCACATTGCATACACTACACTCTGCAAGCACAACCACGCACAGACACAAAACACGTACATCCTCACGCAGGAGCACAACGCAGAGCACACACACAACACAGAAACACGCGAAACAAGGGTCCCAAGACACAGACCACACACCTCAAGGCACATAACTGCTCACAAAACACACACGGAAAACACTGCACAGACTACGTACTGCACACACCATGAGACATACTGAACAAGCGAAACCGCACAGTCAACACTTCTGATATCACGTGCATAACTCAAACAGCCAAACACACACACACAACCTCTCTAACACAACCACACACAAATCACAAACTCCACACATAAGACGGACACAACACATACTAATAATCCACAGACTACTCCCCTATGACGCACTACACACAACACACACAGCCACAAGCAGGCAGTATAGAGCACACACAGGTGCACGCAGACAGCTCGAAAAATCACACCCAAAATACACACTCACAGAACACATCAGACGCAACGCAAAACTAACATCACACAGAATGCTCAAAATACAGAGACCACCCAACATCTATCCTGTATGTAACACACAGAAAGCATATAGACAGCGCTCACACAACCCAGAACACAGTACACAACAGAAAGCAGAAAGACCAGACGCAGTACACATGAAACACGACGACGGAAGGCAGACAACAGAAACACAACACACACACAAACACCAACGGATAACTCATAAAAAATGACAAGATATACAACACACAAAGAACCACTCAGTGCACAGAACACACAGCTCACGACCACACCCATGACACATTGCACGCCACACAGAGAAAGTATGCAGAACAATGTACTCAACAAGCAGCAAAGAACCCATAACACACATTGTACATTCACAACACACACCACATATACAAGCACCAGTAGAACACTCATAAAAAATGACAAAATGTACAACACACAAGGAACCGCTCAATGCACACAACTCACAACCACGCACGTCACACATTGCACGCCACACGGAGAAAATTACACAGAGCAGTGAACTCGACACGCAGTAAAGATCCCACACCACACGTAGTACCTACTCTACACACACAACATGGACAACACACACAAAATAAACAAGGCCCACAGATCACAGTCAACACAAGCCCAAACACACAAGAACACACAGCACACACAGCACAGCCAAACGGAATACACACAGTATCACAACACAAACACCACAAATCATTCACTACCGCATATCAACCACAAATACAGCACACTACACGAAAGAATTCCAGAAAGCACAACACGCACGGATCAAACACGCACAATACACAGTAATAAACACATAACACACAACGCACACAGCAAAAAAAAAAAAAAGAAGCAGAAACGACACACAGCACACACAACACAACACACACAAAATGTGCATCACAACAGCGCAGACAACACTCACTACATACAACACTCGCAGAACATACAACACACCGGCCACACACAACACACATGGAGAGCACCAACACAACACATACAACGCACACGAAAAACACCCACAACACGCCAAAGAGTTTACATACAACCTCTCAACACACAAACATCGCCTCACCCTAAACAACAAACCCCACACACACCGAGCACATGACTGCACACAATACCCATGAACCACGGTTCTCAGAGTAAACACAACACACACAGTGAGGGACACTGACCAAGCATGACCACACACAGTACACACATCACAAATTACACTCAATACTCAAACAGCGAACCCCACACACCACCTGTCAAACACAAACCCACGGTAATCACAACCACATGCAGAACCCGCACCACACACAACACATGCGAAATGACATGGAAGAAATACACAAACCACAAAAGAACACCGAATTTATGAAACACATTTCACAGACTGCACACACCACACAAAACACACATAAAACATACAGCACACAGGGCCTCACAGAACGCACAATGCGAAGCACACAACCTACATACAAAGCACGTCAGACAGAGCACACAATTAATATCCCACTCAACACGTAAAGCACACAGAGGACACAACACAAAGCACAATATGCCAAACAGATTAGGATACACCCAACACACATGCAACTGAGAGCACAATACGTTGCACATCACGGAACACACGTGCGGTCCCATCACACACTAAACATGAAACAGAAAACCATTCACAGACCACATAACATTCCCGACCGTGAACACAACATGCTACAAAAAAGTCACCAAACGTACGACACACAAAGACACACTCCAAGCACGCAACACCCAGCGCAGGACCGCCCACAAACACACCAGTCTCACAGCCCTCCACAGAGCAATACACACAGAACATACCCTACAAACAACAAAGTACCCAAACTGCACACCTCACAATCGCAACAGTCACAACACAGAAAGAACACAACACACGGGAAACACACGCTCAGACACATAAACACTGCCATGCACATTAAGCCAGCAGACCACAGACATCAGAGCTAAAAACACACCATAACGCAGTATGCAAAACGCAACACAACACAGAATACACACCCAATCACACAACAAACACCACAACCCATGCCCTACAGTATAAACAAAAGACGAACGACGCACTTCACACACGACACAAAACCCACAAACACAAAGGACCACACAGAAAGACGCACAACGCAAACATCGCACACAACACACACATTAAAAGAAACACATCAACACATTGCCGCAACACACAAAATAATACACAAATTACAGAGCAATACATCACACAACACACAAACATCACACACAATTTATACATCACACCTCATAACACACACAACAACCTGCAGTAACAACACAACACACAGACCGATGCAACCACTACATACCATACATAAAGCCACACGCTCAAGGAATAACCACAATAAACTTAAGTAAACTCCCACAAACACAAAGACAGAGGACACACACAAACTCAGCACGCTAAAAGCACAACAGATGAAACAACATACAGCACAAACATCACAGGACATAAAGGCACACGATTCTCAGACACCACGGTTAGCCATATACACACCACACACACAATGAGGTACACGACACGAGCAAAACCACATACAGATAACACGTGTCCCCTCACACACTTAATCAATCACACACACAGCCTCTCAAACACAGCCAAACACGTATCAGAATCACATATGCATCACACACAGAAAACATACAGAACCACATGAAAGCAAACAACCAAGAATAAAGGCAGATAGCACACTTTTCTAACACTGAACACCCCACTCACAACCGCACGCAGACACCCCACACGCATGTATACACGGGCACCTTTACGCAATGCGCGCACAAACACACACACACACACAACATAAAGTAAAAACACAACAGTCACAGGGCGCACACCAGACACAACAGAGCACATGTTTCTCCTAAAACACACAAGTCACATTTGCAAGAGTACATGCACCACGCACCGTGAGGAACACCAAACACAACCACACACAGGTGACATATCTCACTTCGCAAACATAACAAGCACCCTCACATCACAACTCAAACACAACCATACGCAAATCACAATCACATACGGAAAACACACACAAAACAAATCCCTAGGCAAAACACACACAACCCACAAAGAAGACAAAGAGCGCACATTGCATACACTACACTCTGCAAGCACAACCACGCACAGACACAAAACACGTACATCCTCACGCAGGAGCACAACGCAGAGCACACACACAACACAGAAACACGCGAAACAAGGGTCCCAAGACACAGACCACACACCTCAAGGCACATAACTGCTCACAAAACACACACGGAAAACACTGCACAGACTACGTACTGCACACACCATGAGACATACTGAACAAGCGAAACCGCACAGTCAACACTTCTGATATCACGTGCATAACTCAAACAGCCAAACACACACACACAACCTCTCTAACACAACCACACACAAATCACAAACTCCACACATAAGACGGACACAACACATACTAATAATCCACAGACTACTCCCCTATGACGCACTACACACAACACACACAGCCACAAGCAGGCAGTAGAGAGCACACACAGGTGCACGCAGACAGCTCGAAAAATCACACCCAAAATACACACTCACAGAACACATCAGACGCAACGCAAAACTAACATCACACAGAATGCTCAAAATACAGAGACCACCCAACATCTATCCTGTATGTAACACACAGAAAGCATATAGACAGCGCTCACACAACCCAGAACACAGTACACAACAGAAAGCAGAAAGACCAGACGCAGTACACATGAAACACGACGACGGAAGGCAGACAACAGAAACACAACACACACACAAACACCAACGGATAACTCATAAAAAATGACAAGATATACAACACACAAAGAACCACTCAGTGCACAGAACACACAGCTCACGACCACACCCATGACACATTGCACGCCACACAGAGAAAGTATGCAGAACAATGTACTCAACAAGCAGCAAAGAACCCATAACACACATTGTACATTCACAACACACACCACATATACAAGCACCAGTAGAACACTCATAAAAAATGACAAAATGTACAACACACAAGGAACCGCTCAATGCACACAACTCACAACCACGCACGTCACACATTGCACGCCACACGGAGAAAATTACACAGAGCAGTGAACTCGACACGCAGTAAAGATCCCACACCACACGTAGTACCTACTCTACACACACAACATGGACAACACACACAAAATAAACAAGGCCCACAGATCACAGTCAACACAAGCCCAAACACACAAGAACACACAGCACACACAGCACAGCCAAACGGAATACACACAGTATCACAACACAAACACCACAAATCATTCACTACCGCATATCAACCACAAATACAGCACACTACACGAAAGAATTCCAGAAAGCACAACACGCACGGATCAAACACGCACAATACACAGTAATAAACACATAACACACAACGCACACAGCAAGACATAAAAAAAAGAAGCAGAAACGACACACAGCACACACAACACAACACACACAAAATGTGCATCACAACAGCGCAGACAACACTCACTACATACAACACTCGCAGAACATACAACACACCGGCCACACACAACACACATGGAGAGCACCAACACAACACATACAACGCACACGAAAAACACCCACAACACGCCAAAGAGTTTACATACAACCTCTCAACACACAAACATCGCCTCACCCTAAACAACAAACCCCACACACACCGAGCACATGACTGCACACAATACCCATGAACCACGGTTCTCAGAGTAAACACAACACACACAGTGAGGGACACTGACCAAGCATGACCACACACAGTACACACATCACAAATTACACTCAATACTCAAACAGCGAACCCCACACACCACCTGTCAAACACAAACCCACGGTAATCACAACCACATGCAGAACCCGCACCACACACAACACATGCGAAATGACATGGAAGAAATACACAAACCACAAAAGAACACCGAATTTATGAAACACATTTCACAGACTGCACACACCACACAAAACACACATAAAACATACAGCACACAGGGCCTCACAGAACGCACAATGCGAAGCACACAACCTACATACAAAGCACGTCAGACAGAGCACACAATTAATATCCCACTCAACACGTAAAGCACACAGAGGACACAACACAAAGCACAATATGCCAAACAGATTAGGATACACCCAACACACATGCAACTGAGAGCACAATACGTTGCACATCACGGAACACACGTGCGGTCCCATCACACACTAAACATGAAACAGAAAACCATTCACAGACCACATAACATTCCCGACCGTGAACACAACATGCTACAAAAAAGTCACCAAACGTACGACACACAAAGACACACTCCAAGCACGCAACACCCAGCGCAGGACCGCCCACAAACACACCAGTCTCACAGCCCTCCACAGAGCAATACACACAGAACATACCCTACAAACAACAAAGTACCCAAACTGCACACCTCACAATCGCAACAGTCACAACACAGAAAGAACACAACACACGGGAAACACACGCTCAGACACATAAACACTGCCATGCACATTAAGCCAGCAGACCACAGACATCAGAGCTAAAAACACACCATAACGCAGTATGCAAAACGCAACACAACACAGAATACACACCCAATCACACAACAAACACCACAACCCATGCCCTACAGTATAAACAAAAGACGAACGACGCACTTCACACACGACACAAAACCCACAAACACAAAGGACCACACAGAAAGACGCACAACGCAAACATCGCACACAACACACACATTAAAAGAAACACATCAACACATTGCCGCAACACACAAAATAATACACAAATTACAGAGCAATACATCACACAACACACAAACATCACACACAATTTATACATCACACCTCATAACACACACAACAACCTGCAGTAACAACACAACACACAGACCGATGCAACCACTACATACCATACATAAAGCCACACGCTCAAGGAATAACCACAATAAACTTAAGTAAACTCCCACAAACACAAAGACAGAGGACACACACAAACTCAGCACGCTAAAAGCACAACAGATGAAACAACATACAGCACAAACATCACAGGACATAAAGGCACACGATTCTCAGACACCACGGTTAGCCATATACACACCACACACACAATGAGGTACACGACACGAGCAAAACCACATACAGATAACACGTGTCCCCTCACACACTTAATCAATCACACACACAGCCTCTCAAACACAGCCAAACACGTATCAGAATCACATATGCATCACACACAGAAAACATACAGAACCACATGAAAGCAAACAACCAAGAATAAAGGCAGATAGCACACTTTTCTAACACTGAACACCCCACTCACAACCGCACGCAGACACCCCACACGCATGTATACATGGGCACCTTTACGCAATGCGCGCACAAACACACACACACACACAACATAAAGTAAAAACACAACAGTCACAGGGCGCACACCAGACACAACAGAGCACATGTTTCTCCTAAAACACACAAGTCACATTTGCAAGAGTACATGCACCACGCACCGTGAGGAACACCAAACACAACCACACACAGGTGACATATCTCACTTCGCAAACATAACAAGCACCCTCACATCACAACTCAAACACAACCATACGCAAATCACAATCACATACGGAAAACACACACAAAACAAATCCCTAGGCAAAACACACACAACCCACAAAGAAGACAAAGAGCGCACATTGCATACACTACACTCTGCAAGCACAACCACGCACAGACACAAAACACGTACATCCTCACGCAGGAGCACAACGCAGAGCACACACACAACACAGAAACACGCGAAACAAGGGTCCCAAGACACAGACCACACACCTCAAGGCACATAACTGCTCACAAAACACACACGGAAAACACTGCACAGACTACGTACTGCACACACCATGAGACATACTGAACAAGCGAAACCGCACAGTCAACACTTCTGATATCACGTGCATAACTCAAACAGCCAAACACACACACACAACCTCTCTAACACAACCACACACAAATCACAAACTCCACACATAAGACGGACACAACACATACTAATAATCCACAGACTACTCCCCTATGACGCACTACACACAACACACACAGCCACAAGCAGGCAGTATAGAGCACACACAGGTGCACGCAGACAGCTCGAAAAATCACACCCAAAATACACACTCACAGAACACATCAGACGCAACGCAAAACTAACATCACACAGAATGCTCAAAATACAGAGACCACCCAACATCTATCCTGTATGTAACACACAGAAAGCATATAGACAGCGCTCACACAACCCAGAACACAGTACACAACAGAAAGCAGAAAGACCAGACGCAGTACACATGAAACACGACGACGGAAGGCAGACAACAGAAACACAACACACACACAAACACCAACGGATAACTCATAAAAAATGACAAGATATACAACACACAAAGAACCACTCAGTGCACAGAACACACAGCTCACGACCACACCCATGACACATTGCACGCCACACAGAGAAAGTATGCAGAACAATGTACTCAACAAGCAGCAAAGAACCCATAACACACATTGTACATTCACAACACACACCACATATACAAGCACCAGTAGAACACTCATAAAAAATGACAAAATGTACAACACACAAGGAACCGCTCAATGCACACAACTCACAACCACGCACGTCACACATTGCACGCCACACGGAGAAAATTACACAGAGCAGTGAACTCGACACGCAGTAAAGATCCCACACCACACGTAGTACCTACTCTACACACACAACATGGACAACACACACAAAATAAACAAGGCCCACAGATCACAGTCAACACAAGCCCAAACACACAAGAACACACAGCACACACAGCACAGCCAAACGGAATACACACAGTATCACAACACAAACACCACAAATCATTCACTACCGCATATCAACCACAAATACAGCACACTACACGAAAGAATTCCAGAAAGCACAACACGCACGGATCAAACACGCACAATACACAGTAATAAACACATAACACACAACGCACACAGCAAGACATAAAAAAAAGAAGCAGAAACGACACACAGCACACACAACACAACACACACAAAATGTGCATCACAACAGCGCAGACAACACTCACTACATACAACACTCGCAGAACATACAACACACCGGCCACACACAACACACATGGAGAGCACCAACACAACACATACAACGCACACGAAAAACACCCACAACACGCCAAAGAGTTTACATACAACCTCTCAACACACAAACATCGCCTCACCCTAAACAACAAACCCCACACACACCGAGCACATGACTGCACACAATACCCATGAACCACGGTTCTCAGAGTAAACACAACACACACAGTGAGGGACACTGACCAAGCATGACCACACACAGTACACACATCACAAATTACACTCAATACTCAAACAGCGAACCCCACACACCACCTGTCAAATACAAACCCACGGTAATCACAACCACATGCAGAACCCGCACCACACACAACACATGCGAAATGACATGGAAGAAATACACAAACCACAAAAGAACACCGAATTTATGAAACACATTTCACAGACTGCACACACCACACAAAACACACATAAAACATACAGCACACAGGGCCTCACAGAACGCACAATGCGAAGCACACAACCTACATACAAAGCACGTCAGACAGAGCACACAATTAATATCCCACTCAACACGTAAAGCACACAGAGGACACAACACAAAGCACAATATGCCAAACAGATTAGGATACACCCAACACACATGCAACTGAGAGCACAATACGTTGCACATCACGGAACACACGTGCGGTCCCATCACACACTAAACATGAAACAGAAAACCATTCACAGACCACATAACATTCCCGACCGTGAACACAACATGCTACAAAAAAGTCACCAAACGTACGACACACAAAGACACACTCCAAGCACGCAACACCCAGCGCAGGACCGCCCACAAACACACCAGTCTCACAGCCCTCCACAGAGCAATACACACAGAACATACCCTACAAACAACAAAGTACCCAAACTGCACACCTCACAATCGCAACAGTCACAACACAGAAAGAACACAACACACGGGAAACACACGCTCAGACACATAAACACTGCCATGCACATTAAGCCAGCAGACCACAGACATCAGAGCTAAAAACACACCATAACGCAGTATGCAAAACGCAACACAACACAGAATACACACCCAATCACACAACAAACACCACAACCCATGCCCTACAGTATAAACAAAAGACGAACGACGCACTTCACACACGACACAAAACCCACAAACACAAAGGACCACACAGAAAGACGCACAACGCAAACATCGCACACAACACACACATTAAAAGAAACACATCAACACATTGCCGCAACACACAAAATAATACACAAATTACAGAGCAATACATCACACAACACACAAACATCACACACAATTTATACATCACACCTCATAACACACACAACAACCTGCAGTAACAACACAACACACAGACCGATGCAACCACTACATACCATACATAAAGCCACACGCTCAAGGAATAACCACAATAAACTTAAGTAAACTCCCACAAACACAAAGACAGAGGACACACACAAACTCAGCACGCTAAAAGCACAACAGATGAAACAACATACAGCACAAACATCACAGGACATAAAGGCACACGATTCTCAGACACCACGGTTAGCCATATACACACCACACACACAATGAGGTACACGACACGAGCAAAACCACATACAGATAACACGTGTCCCCTCACACACTTAATCAATCACACACACAGCCTCTCAAACACAGCCAAACACGTATCAGAATCACATATGCATCACACACAGAAAACATACAGAACCACATGAAAGCAAACAACCAAGAATAAAGGCAGATAGCACACTTTTCTAACACTGAACACCCCACTCACAACCGCACGCAGACACCCCACACGCATGTATACATGGGCACCTTTACGCAATGCGCGCACAAACACACACACACACACAACATAAAGTAAAAACACAACAGTCACAGGGCGCACACCAGACACAACAGAGCACATGTTTCTCCTAAAACACACAAGTCACATTTGCAAGAGTACATGCACCACGCACCGTGAGGAACACCAAACACAACCACACACAGGTGACATATCTCACTTCGCAAACATAACAAGCACCCTCACATCACAACTCAAACACAACCATACGCAAATCACAATCACATACGGAAAACACACACAAAACAAATCCCTAGGCAAAACACACACAACCCACAAAGAAGACAAAGAGCGCACATTGCATACACTACACTCTGCAAGCACAACCACGCACAGACACAAAACACGTACATCCTCACGCAGGAGCACAACGCAGAGCACACACACAACACAGAAACACGCGAAACAAGGGTCCCAAGAGACAGACCACACACCTCAAGGCACATAACTGCTCACAAAACACACACGGAAAACACTGCACAGACTACGTACTGCACACACCATGAGACATACTGAACAAGCGAAACCGCACAGTCAACACTTCTGATATCACGTGCATAACTCAAACAGCCAAACACACACACACAACCTCTCTAACACAACCACACACAAATCACAAACTCCACACATAAGACGGACACAACACATACTAATAATCCACAGACTACTCCCCTATGACGCACTACACACAACACACACAGCCACAAGCAGGCAGTATAGAGCACACACAGGTGCACGCAGACAGCTCGAAAAATCACACCCAAAATACACACTCACAGAACACATCAGACGCAACGCAAAACTAACATCACACAGAATGCTCAAAATACAGAGACCACCCAACATCTATCCTGTATGTAACACACAGAAAGCATATAGACAGCGCTCACACAACCCAGAACACAGTACACAACAGAAAGCAGAAAGACCAGACGCAGTACACATGAAACACGACGACGGAAGGCAGACAACAGAAACACAACACACACACAAACACCAACGGATAACTCATAAAAAATGACAAGATATACAACACACAAAGAACCACTCAGTGCACAGAACACACAGCTCACGACCACACCCATGACACATTGCACGCCACACAGAGAAAGTATGCAGAACAATGTACTCAACAAGCAGCAAAGAACCCATAACACACATTGTACATTCACAACACACACCACATATACAAGCACCAGTAGAACACTCATAAAAAATGACAAAATGTACAACACACAAGGAACCGCTCAATGCACACAACTCACAACCACGCACGTCACACATTGCACGCCACACGGAGAAAATTACACAGAGCAGTGAACTCGACACGCAGTAAAGATCCCACACCACACGTAGTACCTACTCTACACACACAACATGGACAACACACACAAAATAAACAAGGCCCACAGATCACAGTCAACACAAGCCCAAACACACAAGAACACACAGCACACACAGCACAGCCAAACGGAATACACACAGTATCACAACACAAACACCACAAATCATTCACTACCGCATATCAACCACAAATACAGCACACTACACGAAAGAATTCCAGAAAGCACAACACGCACGGATCAAACACGCACAATACACAGTAATAAACACATAACACAACGCACACAGCAAGACATAAAAAAAAGAAGCAGAAACGACACACAGCACACACAACACAACACACACAAAATGTGCATCACAACAGCGCAGACAACACTCACTACATACAACACTCGCAGAACATACAACACACCGGCCACACACAACACACATGGAGAGCACCAACACAACACATACAACGCACACGAAAAACACCCACAACACGCCAAAGAGTTTACATACAACCTCTCAACACACAAACATCGCCTCACCCTAAACAACAAACCCCACACACACCGAGCACATGACTGCACACAATACCCATGAACCACGGTTCTCAGAGTAAACACAACACACACAGTGAGGGACACTGACCAAGCATGACCACACACAGTACACACATCACAAATTACACTCAATACTCAAACAGCGAACCCCACACACCACCTGTCAAACACAAACCCACGGTAATCACAACCACATGCAGAACCCGCACCACACACAACACATGCGAAATGACATGGAAGAAATACACAAACCACAAAAGAACACCGAATTTATGAAACACATTTCACAGACTGCACACACCACACAAAACACACATAAAACATACAGCACACAGGGCCTCACAGAACGCACAATGCGAAGCACACAACCTACATACAAAGCACGTCAGACAGAGCACACAATTAATATCCCACTCAACACGTAAAGCACACAGAGGACACAACACAAAGCACAATATGCCAAACAGATTAGGATACACCCAACACACATGCAACTGAGAGCACAATACGTTGCACATCACGGAACACACGTGCGGTCCCATCACACACTAAACATGAAACAGAAAACCATTCACAGACCACATAACATTCCCGACCGTGAACACAACATGCTACAAAAAAGTCACCAAACGTACGACACACAAAGACACACTCCAAGCACGCAACACCCAGCGCAGGACCGCCCACAAACACACCAGTCTCACAGCCCTCCACAGAGCAATACACACAGAACATACCCTACAAACAACAAAGTACCCAAACTGCACACCTCACAATCGCAACAGTCACAACACAGAAAGAACACAACACACGGGAAACACACGCTCAGACACATAAACACTGCCATGCACATTAAGCCAGCAGACCACAGACATCAGAGCTAAAAACACACCATAACGCAGTATGCAAAACGCAACACAACACAGAATACACACCCAATCACACAACAAACACCACAACCCATGCCCTACAGTATAAACAAAAGACGAACGACGCACTTCACACACGACACAAAACCCACAAACACAAAGGACCACACAGAAAGACGCACAACGCAAACATCGCACACAACACACACATTAAAAGAAACACATCAACACATTGCCGCAACACACAAAATAATACACAAATTACAGAGCAATACATCACACAACACACAAACATCACACACAATTTATACATCACACCTCATAACACACACAACAACCTGCAGTAACAACACAACACACAGACCGATGCAACCACTACATACCATACATAAAGCCACACGCTCAAGGAATAACCACAATAAACTTAAGTAAACTCCCACAAACACAAAGACAGAGGACACACACAAACTCAGCACGCTAAAAGAACAACAGATGAAACAACATACAGCACAAACATCACAGGACATAAAGGCACACGATTCTCAGACACCACGGTTAGCCATATACACACCACACACACAATGAGGTACACGACACGAGCAAAACCACATACAGATAACACGTGTCCCCTCACACACTTAATCAATCACACACACAGCCTCTCAAACACAGCCAAACACGTATCAGAATCACATATGCATCACACACAGAAAACATACAAAACCACATGAAAGCAAACAACCAAGAATAAAGGCAGATAGCACACTTTTCGAACACTGAACACCCCACTCACAACCGCACGCAGACACCCCACACGCATGTATACACGGGCACCTTTACGCAATGCGTGCACAAACACACACACACACACAACATAAAGTAAAAACACAACAGTCACAGGGCGCACACCAGACACAACAGAGCACATGTTTCTCCTAAAACACAAAAGTCACATTTGCAAGAGTACATGCACCACGCACCGTGAGGAACACCAAACACAACCACACACAGGTGACATATCTCACTTCGCAAACATAACAAGCACCCTCACATCACAACTCAAACACAACCATACGCAAATCACAATCACATACGGAAAACACACACAAAACAAATCCCTAGGTAAAACACACACAACCCACAAAGAAGACAAAGAGCGCACATTGCATACACTACACTCTGCAAGCACAACCACGCACAGACACAAAACACGTACATCCTCACGCAGGAGCACAACGCAGAGCACACACACAACACAGAAACACACGAAACAAGGGTCCCAAGACACAGACCACACACCTCAAGGCACATAACTGCTCACAAAACACACACGGAAAACACTGCACAGACTACGTACTGCACACACCATGAGACATACTGAACAAGCGAAACCGCACAGTCAACACTTCTGATATCACGTGCATAACTCAAACAGCCAAACACACACACAACCTCTCTAACACAACCACACACAAATCACAAACTCCACACATAAGACGGACACAACACATACTAATAATCCACAGACTACTCCCCTATGACGCACTACACACAACACACACAGCCACAAGCAGGCAGTATAGAGCACACACAGGTGCACGCAGACAGCTCGAAAAATCACACCCAAAATACACACTCACAGAACACATCAGACGCAACGCAAAACTAACATCACACAGAATGCTCAAAATACAGAGACCACCCAACATCTATCCTGTATGTAACACACAGAAAGCATATAGACAGCGCTCACACAACCCAGAACACAGTACACAACAGAAAGCAGAAAGACCAGACGCAGTACACATGAAACACGACGACGGAAGGCAGACAACAGAAACACAACACACACACAAACACCAACGGATAACTCATAAAAAATGACAAGATATACAACACACAAAGAACCACTCAGTGCACAGAACACACAGCTCACGACCACACCCATGACACATTGCACGCCACACAGAGAAAGTATGCAGAACAATGTACTCAACAAGCAGCAAAGAACCCATAACACACATTGTACATTCACAACACACACCACATATACAAGCACCAGTAGAACACTCATAAAAAATGACAAAATGTACAACACACAAGGAACCGCTCAATGCACACAACTCACAACCACGCACGTCACACATTGCACGCCACACGGAGAAAATTACACAGAGCAGTGAACTCGACACGCAGTAAAGATCCCACACCACACGTAGTACCTACTCTACACACACAACATGGACAACACACACAAAATAAACAAGGCCCACAGATCACAGTCAACACAAGCCCAAACACACAAGAACACACAGCACACACAGCACAGCCAAACGGAATACACACAGAATCACAACACAAACACCACAAATCATTCACTACCGCATATCAACCACAAATACAGCACACTACACGAAAGAATTCCAGAAAGCACAACACGCACGGATCAAACACGCACAATACACAGTAATAAACACATAACACACAACGCACACAGCAAGACATAAAAAAAAGAAGCAGAAACGACACACAGCACACACAACACAACACACACAAAATGTGCATCACAACAGCGCAGACAACACTCACTACATACAACACTCGCAGAACATACAACACACCGGCCACACACAACACACATGGAGAGCGCCAACACAACACATACAACGCACACGAAAAACACCCACAACACGCCAAAGAGTTTACATACAACCTCTCAACACACAAACATCGCCTCACCCTAAACAACAAACCCCACACACACCGAGCACATGACTGCACACAATACCCATGAACCACGGTTCTCAGAGTAAACACAACACACACAGTGAGGGACACTGACCAAGCATGACCACACACAGTACACACATCACAAATTACACTCAATACTCAAACTGCGAACCCCACACACCACCTGTCAAACACAAACCCACGGTAATCACAACCACATGCAGAACCCGCACCACACACAACACATGCGAAATGACATGGAAGAAATACACAAACCACAAAAGAACACCGAATTTATGAAACACATTTCACAGACTGCACACACCACACAAAACACACATGAAACATACAGCACACAGGGCCTCACAGAACGCACAATGCGAAGCACACAACCTACATACAAAGCACGTCAGACAGAGCACACAATTAATATCCCACTCAACACGTAAAGCACACAGAGGACACAACACAAAGCACAATATGCCAAACAGATTAGGATACACCCAACACACATGCAACTGAGAGCACAATACGTTGCACATCACGGAACATACGTGCGGTCCCATCACACACTAAACATGAAACAGAAAACCATTCACAGACCACATAACATTCCCGACCATGAACACAACACGCTACAAAAAAGACGCCAAACGTACGACACACAAAGACACACTCCAAGCACGCAACACCCAGCGCAGGACCGCCCACAAACACACCAGTCTCACAGCCCTCCACAGAGCAATACACACAGAACATACCCTACAAACAACAAATTACCCAAACTGCACACCTCACAATCACAACAGTCACAACACAGAAAGAACACAACACACGGGAAACACACGCTCAGACACATAAACACTGCCATGCACATTAAGCCAGCAGACCACAGACATCAGAGCTAAAAACACACAATAACGCAGCACGCAAAACGCAACACAACACAGAATACACACCCAATCACACAACAAACACCACAACCCATGCCCTACAGTATAAACAAAAGACGAACGACGCACTTCACACATTACACAAAACCCACAGACACAAAGGACCACACAGAAAGACGCACAACGCAAACATCACACACAACACACACATTAAAAGAAACACATCAACACATTGCCGCAACACACAAAATAATACACAAATTACAGAGCAATACATCACACAACACACAAACATCACACACAATTTATACATCACACCTCATAACACACACAACAACCTGCAGTAACAACACAACACACAGACCGATGCAACCACTACATACCATACGTAAAGCCACACGCTCAAGGAATAACCACAATAAACTTAAGTAAACTCCCACAAACACAAAGACAGAGGACACACACAAACTCAGCACGCTAAAAGCACAACAGATGAAACAACATACAGCACAAACATCACAGGACATAAAGGCACACGATTCTCAGACACCACGGTTAGCCATATACACACCACACACACAATGAGGTACACGACACGAGCAAAACCACATACAGATAACACGTGTCCCCTCACACACTTAATCAATCACACACACAGCCTCTCAAACACAGCCAAACACGTATCAGAATCACATATGCATCACACACAGAAAACATACAAAACCACATGAAAGCAAACAACCAAGAATAAAGGCAGATAGCACACTTTTCTAACACTGAACACCCCACTCACAACCGCACGCAGACACCCCACACGCATGTATACACGGGCACCTTTACGCAATGCGTGCACAAACACACACACACACACAACATAAAGTAAAAACACAACAGTCACAGGGCGCACACCAGACACATCAGAGCACATGTTTCTCCTAAAACACACAAGTCACATTTGCAAGAGTACATGCACCACGCACCGTGAGGAACACCAAACACAACCACACACAGGTGACATATCTCACTTCGCAAACATAACAAGCACCCTCACATCACAACTCAAACACAACCATACGCAAATCACAATCACATACGGAAAACACACACAAAACAAATCCCTAGGCAAAACACACACAACCCACAAAGAAGACAAAGAGCGCACATTGCATACACTACACTCTGCAAGCACAACCACGCACAGACACAAAACACGTACATCCTCACGCAGGAGCACAACGCAGAGCACACACACAACACAGAAACACGCGAAACAAGGGTCCCAAGAGACAGACCACACACCTCAAGGCACATAACTGCTCACAAAACACACACGGAAAACACTGCACAGACTACGTACTGCACACACCATGAGACATACTGAACAAGCGAAACCGCACAGTCAACACTTCTGATATCACGTGCATAACTCAAACAGCCAAACACACACACACAACCTCTCTAACACAACCACACACAAATCACAAACTCCACACATAAGACGGACACAACACATACTAATAATCCACAGACTACTCCCCTATGACGCACTACACACAACACACACAGCCACAAGCAGGCAGTATAGAGCACACACAGGTGCACGCAGACAGCTCGAAAAATCACACCCAAAATACACACTCACAGAACACATCAGACGCAACGCAAAACTAACATCACACAGAATGCTCAAAATACAGAGACCACCCAACATCTATCCTGTATGTAACACACAGAAAGCATATAGACAGCGCTCACACAACCCAGAACACAGTACACAACAGAAAGCAGAAAGACCAGACGCAGTACACATGAAACACGACGACGGAAGGCAGACAACAGAAACACAACACACACACAAACACCAACGGATAACTCATAAAAAATGACAAGATATACAACACACAAAGAACCACTCAGTGCACAGAACACACAGCTCACGACCACACCCATGACACATTGCACGCCACACAGAGAAAGTATGCAGAACAATGTACTCAACAAGCAGCAAAGAACCCATAACACACATTGTACATTCACAACACACACCACATATACAAGCACCAGTAGAACACTCATAAAAAATGACAAAATGTACAACACACAAGGAACCGCTCAATGCACACAACTCACAACCACGCACGTCACACATTGCACGCCACACGGAGAAAATTACACAGAGCAGTGAACTCGACACGCAGTAAAGATCCCACACCACACGTAGTACCTACTCTACACACACAACATGGACAACACACACAAAATAAACAAGGCCCACAGATCACAGTCAACACAAGCCCAAACACACAAGAACACACAGCACACACAGCACAGCCAAACGGAATACACACAGTATCACAACACAAACACCACAAATCATTCACTACCGCATATCAACCACAAATACAGCACACTACACGAAAGAATTCCAGAAAGCACAACACGCACGGATCAAACACGCACAATACACAGTAATAAACACATAACACACAACGCACACAGCAAGACATAAAAAAAAGAAGCAGAAACGACACACAGCACACACAACACAACACACACAAAATGTGCATCACAACAGCGCAGACAACACTCACTACATACAACACTCGCAGAACATACAACACACCGGCCACACACAACACACATGGAGAGCACCAACACAACACATACAACGCACACGAAAAACACCCACAACACGCCAAAGAGTTTACATACAACCTCTCAACACACAAACATCGCCTCACCCTAAACAACAAACCCCACACACACCGAGCACATGACTGCACACAATACCCATGAACCACGGTTCTCAGAGTAAACACAACACACACAGTGAGGGACACTGACCAAGCATGACCACACACAGTACACACATCACAAATTACACTCAATACTCAAACAGCGAACCCCACACACCACCTGTCAAACACAAACCCACGGTAATCACAACCACATGCAGAACCCGCACCACACACAACACATGCGAAATGACATGGAAGAAATACACAAACCACAAAAGAACACCGAATTTATGAAACACATTTCACAGACTGCACACACCACACAAAACACACATAAAACATACAGCACACAGGGCCTCACAGAACGCACAATGCGAAGCACACAACCTACATACAAAGCACGTCAGACAGAGCACACAATTAATATCCCACTCAACACGTAAAGCACACAGAGGACACAACACAAAGCACAATATGCCAAACAGATTAGGATACACCCAACACACATGCAACTGAGAGCACAATACGTTGCACATCACGGAACACACGTGCGGTCCCATCACACACTAAACATGAAACAGAAAACCATTCACAGACCACATAACATTCCCGACCGTGAACACAACATGCTACAAAAAAGTCACCAAACGTACGACACACAAAGACACACTCCAAGCACGCAACACCCAGCGCAGGACCGCCCACAAACACACCAGTCTCACAGCCCTCCACAGAGCAATACACACAGAACATACCCTACAAACAACAAAGTACCCAAACTGCACACCTCACAATCGCAACAGTCACAACACAGAAAGAACACAACACACGGGAAACACACGCTCAGACACATAAACACTGCCATGCACATTAAGCCAGCAGACCACAGACATCAGAGCTAAAAACACACCATAACGCAGTATGCAAAACGCAACACAACACAGAATACACACCCAATCACACAACAAACACCACAACCCATGCCCTACAGTATAAACAAAAGACGAACGACGCACTTCACACACGACACAAAACCCACAAACACAAAGGACCACACAGAAAGACGCACAACGCAAACATCGCACACAACACACACATTAAAAGAAACACATCAACACATTGCCGCAACACACAAAATAATACACAAATTACAGAGCAATACATCACACAACACACAAACATCACACACAATTTATACATCACACCTCATAACACACACAACAACCTGCAGTAACAACACAACACACAGACCGATGCAACCACTACATACCATACATAAAGCCACACGCTCAAGGAATAACCACAATAAACTTAAGTAAACTCCCACAAACACAAAGACAGAGGACACACACAAACTCAGCACGCTAAAAGCACAACAGATGAAACAACATACAGCACAAACATCACAGGACATAAAGGCACACGATTCTCAGACACCACGGTTAGCCATATACACACCACACACACAATGAGGTACACGACACGAGCAAAACCACATACAGATAACACGTGTCCCCTCACACACTTAATCAATCACACACACAGCCTCTCAAACACAGCCAAACACGTATCAGAATCACATATGCATCACACACAGAAAACATACAAAACCACATGAAAGCAAACAACCAAGAATAAAGGCAGATAGCACACTTTTCGAACACTGAACACCCCACTCACAACCGCACGCAGACACCCCACACGCATGTATACACGGGCACCTTTACGCAATGCGTGCACAAACACACACACACACACAACATAAAGTAAAAACACAACAGTCACAGGGCGCACACCAGACACAACAGAGCACATGTTTCTCCTAAAACACACAAGTCACATTTGCAAGAGTACATGCACCACGCACCGTGAGGAACACCAAACACAACCACACACAGGTGACATATCTCACTTCGCAAACATAACAAGCACCCTCACATCACAACTCAAACACAACCATACGCAAATCACAATCACATACGGAAAACACACACAAAACAAATCCCTAGGTAAAACACACACAACCCACAAAGAAGACAAAGAGCGCACATTGCATACACTACACTCTGCAAGCACAACCACGCACAGACACAAAACACGTACATCCTCACGCAGGAGCACAACGCAGAGCACACACACAACACAGAAACACACGAAACAAGGGTCCCAAGACACAGACCACACACCTCAAGGCACATAACTGCTCACAAAACACACACGGAAAACACTGCACAGACTACGTACTGCACACACCATGAGACATACTGAACAAGCGAAACCGCACAGTCAACACTTCTGATATCACGTGCATAACTCAAACAGCCAAACACACACACAACCTCTCTAACACAACCACACACAAATCACAAACTCCACACATAAGACGGACACAACACATACTAATAATCCACAGACTACTCCCCTATGACGCACTACACACAACACACACAGCCACAAGCAGGCAGTATAGAGCACACACAGGTGCACGCAGACAGCTCGAAAAATCACACCCAAAATACACACTCACAGAACACATCAGACGCAACGCAAAACTAACATCACACAGAATGCTCAAAATACAGAGACCACCCAACATCTATCCTGTATGTAACACACAGAAAGCATATAGACAGCGCTCACACAACCCAGAACACAGTACACAACAGAAAGCAGAAAGACCAGACGCAGTACACATGAAACACGACGACGGAAGGCAGACAACAGAAACACAACACACACACAAACACCAACGGATAACTCATAAAAAATGACAAGATATACAACACACAAAGAACCACTCAGTGCACAGAACACACAGCTCACGACCACACCCATGACACATTGCACGCCACACAGAGAAAGTATGCAGAACAATGTACTCAACAAGCAGCAAAGAACCCATAACACACATTGTACATTCACAACACACACCACATATACAAGCACCAGTAGAACACTCATAAAAAATGACAAAATGTACAACACACAAGGAACCGCTCAATGCACACAACTCACAACCACGCACGTCACACATTGCACGCCACACGGAGAAAATTACACAGAGCAGTGAACTCGACACGCAGTAAAGATCCCACACCACACGTAGTACCTACTCTACACACACAACATGGACAACACACACAAAATAAACAAGGCCCACAGATCACAGTCAACACAAGCCCAAACACACAAGAACACACAGCACACACAGCACAGCCAAACGGAATACACACAGAATCACAACACAAACACCACAAATCATTCACTACCGCATATCAACCACAAATACAGCACACTACACGAAAGAATTCCAGAAAGCACAACACGCACGGATCAAACACGCACAATACACAGTAATAAACACATAACACACAACGCACACAGCAAGACATAAAAAAAAGAAGCAGAAACGACACACAGCACACACAACACAACACACACAAAATGTGCATCACAACAGCGCAGACAACACTCACTACATACAACACTCGCAGAACATACAACACACCGGCCACACACAACACACATGGAGAGCGCCAACACAACACATACAACGCACACGAAAAACACCCACAACACGCCAAAGAGTTTACATACAACCTCTCAACACACAAACATCGCCTCACCCTAAACAACAAACCCCACACACACCGAGCACATGACTGCACACAATACCCATGAACCACGGTTCTCAGAGTAAACACAACACACACAGTGAGGGACACTGACCAAGCATGACCACACACAGTACACACATCACAAATTACACTCAATACTCAAACTGCGAACCCCACACACCACCTGTCAAACACAAACCCACGGTAATCACAACCACATGCAGAACCCGCACCACACACAACACATGCGAAATGACATGGAAGAAATACACAAACCACAAAAGAACACCGAATTTATGAAACACATTTCACAGACTGCACACACCACACAAAACACACATGAAACATACAGCACACAGGGCCTCACAGAACGCACAATGCGAAGCACACAACCTACATACAAAGCACGTCAGACAGAGCACACAATTAATATCCCACTCAACACGTAAAGCACACAGAGGACACAACACAAAGCACAATATGCCAAACAGATTAGGATACACCCAACACACATGCAACTGAGAGCACAATACGTTGCACATCACGGAACATACGTGCGGTCCCATCACACACTAAACATGAAACAGAAAACCATTCACAGACCACATAACATTCCCGACCATGAACACAACACGCTACAAAAAAGACGCCAAACGTACGACACACAAAGACACACTCCAAGCACGCAACACCCAGCGCAGGACCGCCCACAAACACACCAGTCTCACAGCCCTCCACAGAGCAATACACACAGAACATACCCTACAAACAACAAATTACCCAAACTGCACACCTCACAATCACAACAGTCACAACACAGAAAGAACACAACACACGGGAAACACACGCTCAGACACATAAACACTGCCATGCACATTAAGCCAGCAGACCACAGACATCAGAGCTAAAAACACACAATAACGCAGCACGCAAAACGCAACACAACACAGAATACACACCCAATCACACAACAAACACCACAACCCATGCCCTACAGTATAAACAAAAGACGAACGACGCACTTCACACATTACACAAAACCCACAGACACAAAGGACCACACAGAAAGACGCACAACGCAAACATCGCACACAACACACACATTAAAAGAAACACATCAACACATTGCCGCAACACACAAAATAATACACAAATTACAGAGCAATACATCACACAACACACAAACATCACACACAATTTATACATCACACCTCATAACACACACAACAACCTGCAGTAACAACACAACACACAGACCGATGCAACCACTACATACCATACGTAAAGCCACACGCTCAAGGAATAACCACAATAAACTTAAGTAAACTCCCACAAACACAAAGACAGAGGACACACACAAACTCAGCACGCTAAAAGCACAACAGATGAAACAACATACAGCACAAACATCACAGGACATAAAGGCACACGATTCTCAGACACCACGGTTAGCCATATACACACCACACACACAATGAGGTACACGACACGAGCAAAACCACATACAGATAACACGTGTCCCCTCACACACTTAATCAATCACACACACAGCCTCTCAAACACAGCCAAACACGTATCAGAATCACATATGCATCACACACAGAAAACATACAAAACCACATGAAAGCAAACAACCAAGAATAAAGGCAGATAGCACACTTTTCTAACACTGAACACCCCACTCACAACCGCACGCAGACACCCCACACGCATGTATACACGGGCACCTTTACGCAATGCGTGCACAAACACACACACACACACAACATAAAGTAAAAACACAACAGTCACAGGGCGCACACCAGACACAACAGAGCACATGTTTCTCCTAAAACACACAAGTCACATTTGCAAGAGTACATGCACCACGCACCGTGAGGAACACCAAACACAACCACACACAGGTGACATATCTCACTTCGCAAACATAACAAGCACCCTCACATCACAACTCAAACACAACCATACGCAAATCACAATCACATACGGAAAACACACACAAAACAAATCCCTAGGTAAAACACACACAACCCACAAAGAAGACAAAGAGCGCACATTGCATACACTACACTCTGCAAGCACAACCACGCACAGACACAAAACACGTACATCCTCACGCAGGAGCACAACGCAGAGCACACACACAACACAGAAACACACGAAACAAGGGTCCCAAGACACAGACCACACACCTCAAGGCACATAACTGCTCACAAAACACACACGGAAAACACTGCACAGACTACGTACTGCACACACCATGAGACATACTGAACAAGCGAAACCGCACAGTCAACACTTCTGATATCACGTGCATAACTCAAACAGCCAAACACACACACAACCTCTCTAACACAACCACACACAAATCACAAACTCCACACATAAGACGGACACAACACATACTAATAATCCACAGACTACTCCCCTATGACGCACTACACACAACACACACAGCCACAAGCAGGCAGTATAGAGCACACACAGGTGCACGCAGACAGCTCGAAAAATCACACCCAAAATACACACTCACAGAACACATCAGACGCAACGCAAAACTAACATCACACAGAATGCTCAAAATACAGAGACCACCCAACATCTATCCTGTATGTAACACACAGAAAGCATATAGACAGCGCTCACACAACCCAGAACACAGTACACAACAGAAAGCAGAAAGACCAGACGCAGTACACATGAAACACGACGACGGAAGGCAGACAACAGAAACACAACACACACACAAACACCAACGGATAACTCATAAAAAATGACAAGATATACAACACACAAAGAACCACTCAGTGCACAGAACACACAGCTCACGACCACACCCATGACACATTGCACGCCACACAGAGAAAGTATGCAGAACAATGTACTCAACAAGCAGCAAAGAACCCATAACACACATTGTACATTCACAACACACACCACATATACAAGCACCAGTAGAACACTCATAAAAAATGACAAAATGTACAACACACAAGGAACCGCTCAATGCACACAACTCACAACCACGCACGTCACACATTGCACGCCACACGGAGAAAATTACACAGAGCAGTGAACTCGACACGCAGTAAAGATCCCACACCACACGTAGTACCTACTCTACACACACAACATGGACAACACACACAAAATAAACAAGGCCCACAGATCACAGTCAACACAAGCCCAAACACACAAGAACACACAGCACACACAGCACAGCCAAACGGAATACACACAGAATCACAACACAAACACCACAAATCATTCACTACCGCATATCAACCACAAATACAGCACACTACACGAAAGAATTCCAGAAAGCACAACACGCACGGATCAAACACGCACAATACACAGTAATAAACACATAACACACAACGCACACAGCAAGACATAAAAAAAAGAAGCAGAAACGACACACAGCACACACAACACAACACACACAAAATGTGCATCACAACAGCGCAGACAACACTCACTACATACAACACTCGCAGAACATACAACACACCGGCCACACACAACACACATGGAGAGCGCCAACACAACACATACAACGCACACGAAAAACACCCACAACACGCCAAAGAGTTTACATACAACCTCTCAACACACAAACATCGCCTCACCCTAAACAACAAACCCCACACACACCGAGCACATGACTGCACACAATACCCATGAACCACGGTTCTCAGAGTAAACACAACACACACAGTGAGGGACACTGACCAAGCATGACCACACACAGTACACACATCACAAATTACACTCAATACTCAAACAGCGAACCCCACACACCACCTGTCAAACACAAACCCACGGTAATCACAACCACATGCAGAACCCGCACCACACACAACACATGCGAAATGACATGGAAGAAATACACAAACCACAAAAGAACACCGAATTTATGAAACACATTTCACAGACTGCACACACCACACAAAACACACATAAAACATACAGCACACAGGGCCTCACAGAACGCACAATGCGAAGCACACAACCTACATACAAAGCACGTCAGACAGAGCACACAATTAATATCCCACTCAACACGTAAAGCACACAGAGGACACAACACAAAGCACAATATGCCAAACAGATTAGGATACACCCAACACACATGCAACTGAGAGCACAATACGTTGCACATCACGGAACATACGTGCGGTCCCATCACACACTAAACATGAAACAGAAAACCATTCACAGACCACATAACATTCCCGACCATGAACACAACACGCTACAAAAAAGACGCCAAACGTACGACACACAAAGACACACTCCAAGCACGCAACACCCAGCGCAGGACCGCCCACAAACACACCAGTCTCACAGCCCTCCACAGAGCAATACACACAGAACATACCCTACAAACAACAAATTACCCAAACTGCACACCTCACAATCACAACAGTCACAACACAGAAAGAACACAACACACGGGAAACACACGCTCAGACACATAAACACTGCCATGCACATTAAGCCAGCAGACCACAGACATCAGAGCTAAAAACACACAATAACGCAGCACGCAAAACGCAACACAACACAGAATACACACCCAATCACACAACAAACACCACAACCCATGCCCTACAGTATAAACAAAAGACGAACGACGCACTTCACACATTACACAAAACCCACAGACACAAAGGACCACACAGAAAGACGCACAACGCAAACATCGCACACAACACACACATTAAAAGAAACACATCAACACATTGCCGCAACACACAAAATAATACACAAATTACAGAGCAATACATCACACAACACACAAACATCACACACAATTTATACATCACACCTCATAACACACACAACAACCTGCAGTAACAACACAACACACAGACCGATGCAACCACTACATACCATACGTAAAGCCACACGCTCAAGGAATAACCACAATAAACTTAAGTAAACTCCCACAAACACAAAGACAGAGGACACACACAAACTCAGCACGCTAAAAGCACAACAGATGAAACAACATACAGCACAAACATCACAGGACATAAAGGCACACGATTCTCAGACACCACGGTTAGCCATATACACACCACACACACAATGAGGTACACGACACGAGCAAAACCACATACAGATAACACGTGTCCCCTCACACACTTAATCAATCACACACACAGCCTCTCAAACACAGCCAAACACGTATCAGAATCACATATGCATCACACACAGAAAACATACAAAACCACATGAAAGCAAACAACCAAGAATAAAGGCAGATAGCACACTTTTCTAACACTGAACACCCCACTCACAACCGCACGCAGACACCCCACACGCATGTATACACGGGCACCTTTACGCAATGCGCGCACAAACACACACACACACACAACATAAAGTAAAAACACAACAGTCACAGGGCGCACACCAGACACAACAGAGCACATGTTTCTCCTAAAACACACAAGTCACATTTGCAAGAGTACATGCACCACGCACCGTGAGGAACACCAAACACAACCACACACAGGTGACATATCTCACTTCGCAAACATAACAAGCACCCTCACATCACAACTCAAACACAACCATACGCAAATCACAATCACATACGGAAAACACACACAAAACAAATCCCTAGGCAAAACACACACAACCCACAAAGAAGACAAAGAGCGCACATTGCATACACTACACTCTGCAAGCACAACCACGCACAGACACAAAACACGTACATCCTCACGCAGGAGCACAACGCAGAGCACACACACAACACAGAAACATGTGAAACAAGGGTCCCAAGACACAGACCACACACCTCAAGGCACATAACTGCTCACAAAACACACACGGAAAACACTGCACAGACTACGTACTGCACACACCATGAGACATACTGAACAAGCGAAACCGCACAGTCAACACTTCTGATATCACGTGCATAACTCAAACAGCCAAACACACACACAACCTCTCTAACACAACCACACACAAATCACAAACTCCACACATAAGACGGACACAACACATACTAATAATCCACAGACTACTCCCCTATGACGCACTACACACAACACACACAGCCACAAGCAGGCAGTATAGAGCACACACAGGTGCACGCAGACAGCTCGAAAAATCACACCCAAAATACACACTCACAGAACACATCAGACGCAACGCAAAACTAACATCACACAGAATGCTCAAAATACAGAGACCACCCAACATCTATCCTGTATGTAACACACAGAAAGCATATAGACAGCGCTCACACAACCCAGAACACAGTACACAACAGAAAGCAGAAAGACCAGACGCAGTACACATGAAACACGACGACGGAAGGCAGACAACAGAAACACAACACACACACAAACACCAACGGATAACTCATAAAAAATGACAAGATATACAACACACAAAGAACCACTCAGTGCACAGAACACACAGCTCACGACCACACCCATGACACATTGCACGCCACACAGAGAAAGTATGCAGAACAATGTACTCAACAAGCAGCAAAGAACCCATAACACACATTGTACATTCACAACACACACCACATATACAAGCACCAGTAGAACACTCATAAAAAATGACAAAATGTACAACACACAAGGAACCGCTCAATGCACACAACTCACAACCACGCACGTCACACATTGCACGCCACACGGAGAAAATTACACAGAGCAGTGAACTCGACACGCAGTAAAGATCCCACACCACACGTAGTACCTACTCTACACACACAACATGGACAACACACACAAAATAAACAAGGCCCACAGATCACAGTCAACACAAGCCCAAACACACAAGAACACACAGCACACACAGCACAGCCAAACGGAATACACACAGAATCACAACACAAACACCACAAATCATTCACTACCGCATATCAACCACAAATACAGCACACTACACGAAAGAATTCCAGAAAGCACAACACGCACGGATCAAACACGCACAATACACAGTAATAAACACATAACACACAACGCACACAGCAAGACATAAAAAAAAGAAGCAGAAACGACACACAGCACACACAACACAACACACACAAAATGTGCATCACAACAGCGCAGACAACACTCACTACATACAACACTCGCAGAACATACAACACACCGGCCACACACAACACACATGGAGAGCGCCAACACAACACATACAACGCACACGAAAAACACCCACAACACGCCAAAGAGTTTACATACAACCTCTCAACACACAAACATCGCCTCACCCTAAACAACAAACCCCACACACACCGAGCACATGACTGCACACAATACCCATGAACCACGGTTCTCAGAGTAAACACAACACACACAGTGAGGGACACTGACCAAGCATGACCACACACAGTACACACATCACAAATTACACTCAATACTCAAACTGCGAACCCCACACACCACCTGTCAAACACAAACCCACGGTAATCACAACCACATGCAGAACCCGCACCACACACAACACATGCGAAATGACATGGAAGAAATACACAAACCACAAAAGAACACCGAATTTATGAAACACATTTCACAGACTGCACACACCACACAAAACACACATGAAACATACAGCACACAGGGCCTCACAGAACGCACAATGCGAAGCACACAACCTACATACAAAGCACGTCAGACAGAGCACACAATTAATATCCCACTCAACACGTAAAGCACACAGAGGACACAACACAAAGCACAATATGCCAAACAGATTAGGATACACCCAACACACATGCAACTGAGAGCACAATACGTTGCACATCACGGAACATACGTGCGGTCCCATCACACACTAAACATGAAACAGAAAACCATTCACAGACCACATAACATTCCCGACAATGAACACAACACGCTACAAAAAAGACGCCAAACGTACGACACACAAAGACACACTCCAAGCACGCAACACCCAGCGCAGGACCGCCCACAAACACACCAGTCTCACAGCCCTCCACAGAGCAATACACACAGAACATACCCTACAAACAACAAATTACCCAAACTGCACACCTCACAATCACAACAGTCACAACACAGAAAGAACACAACACACGGGAAACACACGCTCAGACACATAAACACTGCCATGCACATTAAGCCAGCAGACCACAGACATCAGAGCTAAAAACACACAATAACGCAGCACGCAAAACGCAACACAACACAGAATACACACCCAATCACACAACAAACACCACAACCCATGCCCTACAGTATAAACAAAAGACGAACGACGCACTTCACACATTACACAAAACCCACAGACACAAAGGACCACACAGAAAGACGCACAACGCAAACATCGCACACAACACACACATTAAAAGAAACACATCAACACATTGCCGCAACACACAAAATAATACACAAATTACAGAGCAATACATCACACAACACACAAACATCACACACAATTTATACATCACACCTCATAACACACACAACAACCTGCAGTAACAACACAACACACAGACCGATGCAACCACTACATACCATACGTAAAGCCACACGCTCAAGGAATAACCACAATAAACTTAAGTAAACTCCCACAAACACAAAGACAGAGGACACACACAAACTCAGCACGCTAAAAGCACAACAGATGAAACAACATACAGCACAAACATCACAGGACATAAAGGCACACGATTCTCAGACACCACGGTTAGCCATATACACACCACACACACAATGAGGTACACGACACGAGCAAAACCACATACAGATAACACGTGTCCCCTCACACACTTAATCAATCACACACACAGCCTCTCAAACACAGCCAAACACGTATCAGAATCACATATGCATCACACACAGAAAACATACAAAACCACATGAAAGCAAACAACCAAGAATAAAGGCAGATAGCACACTTTTCTAACACTGAACACCCCACTCACAACCGCACGCAGACACCCCACACGCATGTATACACGGGCACCTTTACGCAATGCGTGCACAAACACACACACACACACAACATAAAGTAAAAACACAACAGTCACAGGGCGCACACCAGACACAACAGAGCACATGTTTCTCCTAAAACACACAAGTCACATTTGCAAGAGTACATGCACCACGCACCGTGAGGAACACCAAACACAACCACACACAGGTGACATATCTCACTTCGCAAACATAACAAGCACCCTCACATCACAACTCAAACACAACCATACGCAAATCACAATCACATACGGAAAACACACACAAAACAAATCCCTAGGTAAAACACACACAACCCACAAAGAAGACAAAGAGCGCACATTGCATACACTACACTCTGCAAGCACAACCACGCACAGACACAAAACACGTACATCCTCACGCAGGAGCACAACGCAGAGCACACACACAACACAGAAACACACGAAACAAGGGTCCGAAGACACAGACCACACACCTCAAGGCACATAACTGCTCACAAAACACACACGGAAAACACTGCACAGACTACGTACTGCACACACCATGAGACATACTGAACAAGCGAAACCGCACAGTCAACACTTCTGATATCACGTGCATAACTCAAACAGCCAAACACACACACAACCTCTCTAACACAACCACACACAAATCACAAACTCCACACATAAGACGGACACAACACATACTAATAATCCACAGACTACTCCCCTATGACGCACTACACACAACACACACAGCCACAAGCAGGCAGTATAGAGCACACACAGGTGCACGCAGACAGCTCGAAAAATCACACCCAAAATACACACTCACAGAACACATCAGACGCAACGCAAAACTAACATCACACAGAATGCTCAAAATACAGAGACCACCCAACATCTATCCTGTATGTAACACACAGAAAGCATATAGACAGCGCTCACACAACCCAGAACACAGTACACAACAGAAAGCAGAAAGACCAGACGCAGTACACATGAAACACGACGACGGAAGGCAGACAACAGAAACACAACACACACACAAACACCAACGGATAACTCATAAAAAATGACAAGATATACAACACACAAAGAACCACTCAGTGCACAGAACACACAGCTCACGACCACACCCATGACACATTGCACGCCACACAGAGAAAGTATGCAGAACAATGTACTCAACAAGCAGCAAAGAACCCATAACACACATTGTACATTCACAACACACACCACATATACAAGCACCAGTAGAACACTCATAAAAAATGACAAAATGTACAACACACAAGGAACCGCTCAATGCACACAACTCACAACCACGCACGTCACACATTGCACGCCACACGGAGAAAATTACACAGAGCAGTGAACTCGACACGCAGTAAAGATCCCACACCACACGTAGTACCTACTCTACACACACAACATGGACAACACACACAAAATAAACAAGGCCCACAGATCACAGTCAACACAAGCCCAAACACACAAGAACACACAGCACACACAGCACAGCCAAACGGAATACACACAGAATCACAACACAAACACCACAAATCATTCACTACCGCATATCAACCACAAATACAGCACACTACACGAAAGAATTCCAGAAAGCACAACACGCACGGATCAAACACGCACAATACACAGTAATAAACACATAACACACAACGCACACAGCAAGACATAAAAAAAAGAAGCAGAAACGACACACAGCACACACAACACAACACACACAAAATGTGCATCACAACAGCGCAGACAACACTCACTACATACAACACTCGCAGAACATACAACACACCGGCCACACACAACACACATGGAGAGCGCCAACACAACACATACAACGCACACGAAAAACACCCACAACACGCCAAAGAGTTTACATACAACCTCTCAACACACAAACATCGCCTCACCCTAAACAACAAACCCCACACACACCGAGCACATGACTGCACACAATACCCATGAACCACGGTTCTCAGAGTAAACACAACACACACAGTGAGGGACACTGACCAAGCATGACCACACACAGTACACACATCACAAATTACACTCAATACTCAAACTGCGAACCCCACACACCACCTGTCAAACACAAACCCACGGTAATCACAACCACATGCAGAACCCGCACCACACACAACACATGCGAAATGACATGGAAGAAATACACAAACCACAAAAGAACACCGAATTTATGAAACACATTTCACAGACTGCACACACCACACAAAACACACATAAAACATACAGCACACAGGGCCTCACAGAACGCACAATGCGAAGCACACAACCTACATACAAAGCACGTCAGACAGAGCACACAATTAATATCCCACTCAACACGTAAAGCACACAGAGGACACAACACAAAGCACAATATGCCAAACAGATTAGGATACACCCAACACACATGCAACTGAGAGCACAATACGTTGCACATCACGGAACATACGTGCGGTCCCATCACACACTAAACATGAAACAGAAAACCATTCACAGACCACATAACATTCCCGACCATGAACACAACACGCTACAAAAAAGACGCCAAACGTACGACACACAAAGACACACTCCAAGCACGCAACACCCAGCGCAGGACCGCCCACAAACACACCAGTCTCACAGCCCTCCACAGAGCAATACACACAGAACATACCCTACAAACAACAAATTACCCAAACTGCACACCTCACAATCACAACAGTCACAACACAGAAAGAACACAACACACGGGAAACACACGCTCAGACACATAAACACTGCCATGCACATTAAGCCAGCAGACCACAGACATCAGAGCTAAAAACACACAATAACGCAGCACGCAAAACGCAACACAACACAGAATACACACCCAATCACACAACAAACACCACAACCCATGCCCTACAGTATAAACAAAAGACGAACGACGCACTTCACACATTACACAAAACCCACAGACACAAAGGACCACACAGAAAGACGCACAACGCAAACATCGCACACAACACACACATTAAAAGAAACACATCAACACATTGCCGCAACACACAAAATAATACACAAATTACAGAGCAATACATCACACAACACACAAACATCACACACAATTTATACATCACACCTCATAACACACACAACAACCTGCAGTAACAACACAACACACAGACCGATGCAACCACTACATACCATACGTAAAGCCACACGCTCAAGGAATAACCACAATAAACTTAAGTAAACTCCCACAAACACAAAGACAGAGGACACACACAAACTCAGCACGCTAAAAGCACAACAGATGAAACAACATACAGCACAAACATCACAGGACATAAAGGCACACGATTCTCAGACACCACGGTTAGCCATATACACACCACACACACAATGAGGTACACGACACGAGCAAAACCACATACAGATAACACGTGTCCCCTCACACACTTAATCAATCACACACACAGCCTCTCAAACACAGCCAAACACGTATCAGAATCACATATGCATCACACACAGAAAACATACAAAACCACATGAAAGCAAACAACCAAGAATAAAGGCAGATAGCACACTTTTCTAACACTGAACACCCCACTCACAACCGCACGCAGACACCCCACACGCATGTATACACGGGCACCTTTACGCAATGCGCGCACAAACACACACACACACACAACATAAAGTAAAAACACAACAGTCACAGGGCGCACACCAGACACAACAGAGCACATGTTTCTCCTAAAACACACAAGTCACATTTGCAAGAGTACATGCACCACGCACCGTGAGGAACACCAAACACAACCACACACAGGTGACATATCTCACTTCGCAAACATAACAAGCACCCTCACATCACAACTCAAACACAACCATACGCAAATCACAATCACATACGGAAAACACACACAAAACAAATCCCTAGGCAAAACACACACAACCCACAAAGAAGACAAAGAGCGCACATTGCATACACTACACTCTGCAAGCACAACCACGCACAGACACAAAACACGTACATCCTCACGCAGGAGCACAACGCAGAGCACACACACAACACAGAAACATGTGAAACAAGGGTCCCAAGACACAGACCACACACCTCAAGGCACATAACTGCTCACAAAACACACACGGAAAACACTGAACAGACTACGTACTGCACACACCATGAGACATACTGAACAAGCGAAACCGCACAGTCAACACTTCTGATATCACGTGCATAACTCAAACAGCCAAACACACACACACAACCTCTCTAACACAACCACACACAAATAACAAACTCCACACATAAGACGGACACAACACATACTAATAATCCACAGACTACTCCCCTATGACGCACTACACACAACACACACAGCCACAAGCAGGCAGTATAGAGCACACACAGGTGCACGCAGACAGCTCGAAAAATCACACCCAAAATACACACTCACAGAACACATCAGACGCAACGCAAAACTAACATCACACAGAATGCTCAAAATACAGAGACCACCCAACATCTATCCTGTATGTAACACACAGAAAGCATATAGACAGCGCTCACACAACCCAGAACACAGTACACAACAGAAAGCAGAAAGACCAGACGCAGTACACATGAAACACGACGACGGAAGGCAGACAACAGAAACACAACACACACACAAACACCAACGGATAACTCATAAAAAATGACAAGATATACAACACACAAAGAACCACTCAGTGCACAGAACACACAGCTCACGACCACACCCATGACACATTGCACGCCACACAGAGAAAGTATGCAGAACAATGTACTCAACAAGCAGCAAAGGACCCATAACACACATTGTACATTCACAACACACACCACATATACAAGCACCAGTAGAACACTCATAAAAAATGACAAAATGTACAACACACAAGGAACCGCTCAATGCACACAACTCACAACCACGCACGTCACACATTGCACGCCACACGGAGAAAATTACACAGAGCAGTGAACTCGACACGCAGTAAAGATCCCACACCACACGTAGTACCTACTCTACACACACAACATGGACAACACACACAAAATAAACAAGGCCCACAGATCACAGTCAACACAAGCCCAAACACACAAGAACACACAGCACACACAGCACAGCCAAACGGAATACACACAGAATCACAACACAAACACCACAAATCATTCACTACCGCATATCAACCACAAATACAGCACACTACACGAAAGAATTCCAGAAAGCACAACACGCACGGATCAAACACGCACAATACACAGTAATAAACCCATAACACACAACGCACACAGCAAGACATAAAAAAAGAAGCAGAAACGACACACAGCACACACAACACAACACACACAAAATGTGCATCACAACAGCGCAGACAACACTCACTACATACAACACTCGCAGAACATACAACACACCGGCCACACACAACACACATGGAGAGCACCAACACAACACATACAACGCACACGAAAAACACCCACAACACGCCAAAGAGTTTACATACAACCTCTCAACACACAAACATCGCCTCACCCTAAACAACAAACCCCACACACACCGAGCACATGACTGCACACAATACCCATGAACCACGGTTCTCAGAGTAAACACAACACACACAGTGAGGGACACTGACCAAGCATGACCACACACAGTACACACATCACAAATTACACTCAATACTCAAACTGCGAACCCCACACACCACCTGTCAAACACAAACCCACGGTAATCACAACCACATGCAGAACCCGCACCACACACAACACATGCGAAATGACATGGAAGAAATACACAAACCACAAAAGAACACCGAATTTATGAAACACATTTCACAGACTGCACACACCACACAAAACACACATGAAACATACAGCACACAGGGCCTCACAGAACGCACAATGCGAAGCACACAACCTACATACAAAGCACGTCAGACAGAGCACACAATTAATATCCCACTCAACACGTAAAGCACACAGAGGACACAACACAAAGCACAATATGCCAAACAGATTAGGATACACCCAACACACATGCAACTGAGAGCACAATACGTTGCACATCACGGAACATACGTGCGGTCCCATCACACACTAAACATGAAACAGAAAACCATTCACAGACCACATAACATTCCCGACCATGAACACAACACGCTACAAAAAAGACGCCAAACGTACGACACACAAAGACACACTCCAAGCACGCAACACCCAGCGCAGGACCGCCCACAAACACACCAGTCTCACAGCCCTCCACAGAGCAATACACACAGAACATACCCTACAAACAACAAATTACCCAAACTGCACACCTCACAATCACAACAGTCACAACACAGAAAGAACACAACACACGGGAAACACACGCTCAGACACATAAACACTGCCATGCACATTAAGCCAGCAGACCACAGACATCAGAGCTAAAAACACACAATAACGCAGCACGCAAAACGCAACACAACACAGAATACACACCCAATCACACAACAAACACCACAACCCATGCCCTACAGTATAAACAAAAGACGAACGACGCACTTCACACATTACACAAAACCCACAGACACAAAGGACCACACAGAAAGACGCACAACGCAAACATCGCACACAACACACACATTAAAAGAAACACATCAACACATTGCCGCAACACACAAAATAATACACAAATTACAGAGCAATACATCACACAACACACAAACATCACACACAATTTATACATCACACCTCATAACACACACAACAACCTGCAGTAACAACACAACACACAGACCGATGCAACCACTACATACCATACGTAAAGCCACACGCTCAAGGAATAACCACAATAAACTTAAGTAAACTCCCACAAACACAAAGACAGAGGACACACACAAACTCAGCACGCTAAAAGCACAACAGATGAAACAACATACAGCACAAACATCACAGGACATAAAGGCACACGATTCTCAGACACCACGGTTAGCCATATACACACCACACACACAATGAGGTACACGACACGAGCAAAACCACATACAGATAACACGTGTCCCCTCACACACTTAATCAATCACACACACAGCCTCTCAAACACAGCCAAACACGTATCAGAATCACATATGCATCACACACAGAAAACATACAAAACCACATGAAAGCAAACAACCAAGAATAAAGGCAGATAGCACACTTTTCTAACACTGAACACCCCACTCACAACCGCATGCAGACACCCCACACGCATGTATACACGGGCACCTTTACGCAATGCGTGCACAAACACACACACACACACAACATAAAGTAAAAACACAACAGTCACAGGGCGCACACCAGACACAACAGAGCAC
Source organism: Manis pentadactyla (assembly GCF_030020395.1). NCBI lineage: Eukaryota > Metazoa > Chordata > Mammalia > Pholidota > Manidae > Manis > Manis pentadactyla. The sequence goes on from NC_080022.1 coordinate 115,201,530, forward strand.
ATGTTTCTCCTAAAACACACAAGTCACATTTGCAAGAGTACATGCACCACGCACCGTGAGGAACACCAAACACAACCACACACAGGTGACATATCTCACTTCGCAAACATAACAAGCACCCTCACATCACAACTCAAACACAACCATACGCAAATCACAATCACATACGGAAAACACACACAAAACAAATCCCTAGGTAAAACACACACAACCCACAAAGAAGACAAAGAGCGCACATTGCATACACTACACTCTGCAAGCACAACCACGCACAGACACAAAACACGTACATCCTCACGCAGGAGCACAACGCAGAGCACACACACAACACAGAAACACACGAAACAAGGGTCCCAAGACACAGACCACACACCTCAAGGCACATAACTGCTCACAAAACACACACGGAAAACACTGCACAGACTACGTACTGCACACACCATGAGACATACTGAACAAGCGAAACCGCACAGTCAACACTTCTGATATCACGTGCATAACTCAAACAGCCAAACACACACACAACCTCTCTAACACAACCACACACAAATCACAAACTCCACACATAAGACGGACACAACACATACTAATAATCCACAGACTACTCCCCTATGACGCACTACACACAACACACACAGCCACAAGCAGGCAGTATAGAGCACACACAGGTGCACGCAGACAGCTCGAAAAATCACACCCAAAATACACACTCACAGAACACATCAGACGCAACGCAAAACTAACATCACACAGAATGCTCAAAATACAGAGACCACCCAACATCTATCCTGTATGTAACACACAGAAAGCATATAGACAGCGCTCACACAACCCAGAACACAGTACACAACAGAAAGCAGAAAGACCAGACGCAGTACACATGAAACACGACGACGGAAGGCAGACAACAGAAACACAACACACACACAAACACCAACGGATAACTCATAAAAAATGACAAGATATACAACACACAAAGAACCACTCAGTGCACAGAACACACAGCTCACGACCACACCCATGACACATTGCACGCCACACAGAGAAAGTATGCAGAACAATGTACTCAACAAGCAGCAAAGAACCCATAACACACATTGTACATTCACAACACACACCACATATACAAGCACCAGTAGAACACTCATAAAAAATGACAAAATGTACAACACACAAGGAACCGCTCAATGCACACAACTCACAACCACGCACGTCACACATTGCACGCCACACGGAGAAAATTACACAGAGCAGTGAACTCGACACGCAGTAAAGATCCCACACCACACGTAGTACCTACTCTACACACACAACATGGACAACACACACAAAATAAACAAGGCCCACAGATCACAGTCAACACAAGCCCAAACACACAAGAACACACAGCACACACAGCACAGCCAAACGGAATACACACAGAATCACAACACAAACACCACAAATCATTCACTACCGCATATCAACCACAAATACAGCACACTACACGAAAGAATTCCAGAAAGCACAACACGCACGGATCAAACACGCACAATACACAGTAATAAACACATAACACACAACGCACACAGCAAGACATAAAAAAAAGAAGCAGAAACGACACACAGCACACACAACACAACACACACAAAATGTGCATCACAACAGCGCAGACAACACTCACTACATACAACACTCGCAGAACATACAACACACCGGCCACACACAACACACATGGAGAGCGCCAACACAACACATACAACGCACACGAAAAACACCCACAACACGCCAAAGAGTTTACATACAACCTCTCAACACACAAACATCGCCTCACCCTAAACAACAAACCCCACACACACCGAGCACATGACTGCACACAATACCCATGAACCACGGTTCTCAGAGTAAACACAACACACACAGTGAGGGACACTGACCAAGCATGACCACACACAGTACACACATCACAAATTACACTCAATACTCAAACTGCGAACCCCACACACCACCTGTCAAACACAAACCCACGGTAATCACAACCACATGCAGAACCCGCACCACACACAACACATGCGAAATGACATGGAAGAAATACACAAACCACAAAAGAACACCGAATTTATGAAACACATTTCACAGACTGCACACACCACACAAAACACACATAAAACATACAGCACACAGGGCCTCACAGAACGCACAATGCGAAGCACACAACCTACATACAAAGCACGTCAGACAGAGCACACAATTAATATCCCACTCAACACGTAAAGCACACAGAGGACACAACACAAAGCACAATATGCCAAACAGATTAGGATACACCCAACACACATGCAACTGAGAGCACAATACGTTGCACATCACGGAACATACGTGCGGTCCCATCACACACTAAACATGAAACAGAAAACCATTCACAGACCACATAACATTCCCGACCATGAACACAACACGCTACAAAAAAGACGCCAAACGTACGACACACAAAGACACACTCCAAGCACGCAACACCCAGCGCAGGACCGCCCACAAACACACCAGTCTCACAGCCCTCCACAGAGCAATACACACAGAACATACCCTACAAACAACAAATTACCCAAACTGCACACCTCACAATCACAACAGTCACAACACAGAAAGAACACAACACACGGGAAACACACGCTCAGACACATAAACACTGCCATGCACATTAAGCCAGCAGACCACAGACATCAGAGCTAAAAACACACAATAACGCAGCACGCAAAACGCAACACAACACAGAATACACACCCAATCACACAACAAACACCACAACCCATGCCCTACAGTATAAACAAAAGACGAACGACGCACTTCACACATTACACAAAACCCACAGACACAAAGGACCACACAGAAAGACGCACAACGCAAACATCGCACACAACACACACATTAAAAGAAACACATCAACACATTGCCGCAACACACAAAATAATACACAAATTACAGAGCAATACATCACACAACACACAAACATCACACACAATTTATACATCACACCTCATAACACACACAACAACCTGCAGTAACAACACAACACACAGACCGATGCAACCACTACATACCATACGTAAAGCCACACGCTCAAGGAATAACCACAATAAACTTAAGTAAACTCCCACAAACACAAAGACAGAGGACACACACAAACTCAGCACGCTAAAAGCACAACAGATGAAACAACATACAGCACAAACATCACAGGACATAAAGGCACACGATTCTCAGACACCACGGTTAGCCATATACACACCACACACACAATGAGGTACACGACACGAGCAAAACCACATACAGATAACACGTGTCCCCTCACACACTTAATCAATCACACACACAGCCTCTCAAACACAGCCAAACACGTATCAGAATCACATATGCATCACACACAGAAAACATACAAAACCACATGAAAGCAAACAACCAAGAATAAAGGCAGATAGCACACTTTTCTAACACTGAACACCCCACTCACAACCGCACGCAGACACCCCACACGCATGTATACACGGGCACCTTTACGCAATGCGCGCACAAACACACACACACACAACATAAAGTAAAAACACAACAGTCACAGGGCGCACACCAGACACAACAGAGCACATGTTTCTCCTAAAACACACAAGTCACATTTGCAAGAGTACATGCACCACGCACCGTGAGGAACACCAAACACAACCACACACAGGTGACATATCTCACTTCGCAAACATAACAAGCACCCTCACATCACAACTCAAACACAACCATACGCAAATCACAATCACATACGGAAAACACACACAAAACAAATCCCTAGGCAAAACACACACAACCCACAAAGAAGACAAAGAGCGCACATTGCATACACTACACTCTGCAAGCACAACCACGCACAGACACAAAACACGTACATCCTCACGCAGGAGCACAACGCAGAGCACACACACAACACAGAAACATGTGAAACAAGGGTCCCAAGACACAGACCACACACCTCAAGGCACATAACTGCTCACAAAACACACACGGAAAACACTGAACAGACTACGTACTGCACACACCATGAGACATACTGAACAAGCGAAACCGCACAGTCAACACTTCTGATATCACGTGCATAACTCAAACAGCCAAACACACACACACAACCTCTCTAACACAACCACACACAAATAACAAACTCCACACATAAGACGGACACAACACATACTAATAATCCACAGACTACTCCCCTATGACGCACTACACACAACACACACAGCCACAAGCAGGCAGTATAGAGCACACACAGGTGCACGCAGACAGCTCGAAAAATCACACCCAAAATACACACTCACAGAACACATCAGACGCAACGCAAAACTAACATCACACAGAATGCTCAAAATACAGAGACCACCCAACATCTATCCTGTATGTAACACACAGAAAGCATATAGACAGCGCTCACACAACCCAGAACACAGTACACAACAGAAAGCAGAAAGACCAGACGCAGTACACATGAAACACGACGACGGAAGGCAGACAACAGAAACACAACACACACACAAACACCAACGGATAACTCATAAAAAATGACAAGATATACAACACACAAAGAACCACTCAGTGCACAGAACACACAGCTCACGACCACACCCATGACACATTGCACGCCACACAGAGAAAGTATGCAGAACAATGTACTCAACAAGCAGCAAAGGACCCATAACACACATTGTACATTCACAACACACACCACATATACAAGCACCAGTAGAACACTCATAAAAAATGACAAAATGTACAACACACAAGGAACCGCTCAATGCACACAACTCACAACCACGCACGTCACACATTGCACGCCACACGGAGAAAATTACACAGAGCAGTGAACTCGACACGCAGTAAAGATCCCACACCACACGTAGTACCTACTCTACACACACAACATGGACAACACACACAAAATAAACAAGGCCCACAGATCACAGTCAACACAAGCCCAAACACACAAGAACACACAGCACACACAGCACAGCCAAACGGAATACACACAGAATCACAACACAAACACCACAAATCATTCACTACCGCATATCAACCACAAATACAGCACACTACACGAAAGAATTCCAGAAAGCACAACACGCACGGATCAAACACGCACAATACACAGTAATAAACACATAACACACAACGCACACAGCAAGACATAAAAAAAAGAAGCAGAAACGACACACAGCACACACAACACAACACACACAAAATGTGCATCACAACAGCGCAGACAACACTCACTACATACAACACTCGCAGAACATACAACACACCGGCCACACACAACACACATGGAGAGCACCAACACAACACATACAACGCACACGAAAAACACCCACAACACGCCAAAGAGTTTACATACAACCTCTCAACACACAAACATCGCCTCACCCTAAACAACAAACCCCACACACACCGAGCACATGACTGCACACAATACCCATGAACCACGGTTCTCAGAGTAAACACAACACACACAGTGAGGGACACTGACCAAGCATGACCACACACAGTACACACATCACAAATTACACTCAATACTCAAACAGCGAACCCCACACACCACCTGTCAAACACAAACCCACGGTAATCACAACCACATGCAGAACCCGCACCACACACAACACATGCGAAATGACATGGAAGAAATACACAAACCACAAAAGAACACCGAATTTATGAAACACATTTCACAGACTGCACACACCACACAAAACACACATAAAACATACAGCACACAGGGCCTCACAGAACGCACAATGCGAAGCACACAACCTACATACAAAGCACGTCAGACAGAGCACACAATTAATATCCCACTCAACACGTAAAGCACACAGAGGACACAACACAAAGCACAATATGCCAAACAGATTAGGATACACCCAACACACATGCAACTGAGAGCACAATACGTTGCACATCACGGAACACACGTGCGGTCCCATCACACACTAAACATGAAACAGAAAACCATTCACAGACCACATAACATTCCCGACCGTGAACACAACATGCTACAAAAAAGTCACCAAACGTACGACACACAAAGACACACTCCAAGCACGCAACACCCAGCGCAGGACCGCCCACAAACACACCAGTCTCACAGCCCTCCACAGAGCAATACACACAGAACATACCCTACAAACAACAAAGTACCCAAACTGCACACCTCACAATCGCAACAGTCACAACACAGAAAGAACACAACACACGGGAAACACACGCTCAGACACATAAACACTGCCATGCACATTAAGCCAGCAGACCACAGACATCAGAGCTAAAAACACACCATAACGCAGTATGCAAAACGCAACACAACACAGAATACACACCCAATCACACAACAAACACCACAACCCATGCCCTACAGTATAAACAAAAGACGAACGATGCACTTCACACATGACACAAAACCCACAAACACAAAGGACCACACAGAAAGACGCACAACGCAAACATCGCACACAACACACACATTAAAAGAAACACATCAACACATTGCCGCAACACACAAAATAATACACAAATTACAGAGCAATACATCACACAACACACAAACATCACACACAATTTATACATCACACCTCATAACACACACAACATCCTGCAGTAACAACACAACACACAGACCGATGCAACCACTACATACCATACGTAAAGCCACACGCTCAAGGAATAACCACAATAAACTTAAGTAAACTCCCACAAACACAAAGACAGAGGACACACACAAACTCAGCACGCTAAAAGCACAACAGATGAAACAACATACAGCACAAACATCACAGGACATAAAGGCACACGATTCTCAGACACCACGGTTAGCCATATACACACCACACACACAATGAGGTACACGACACGAGCAAAACCACATACAGATAACACGTGTCCCCTCACACACTTAATCAATCACACACACAGCCTCTCAAACACAGCCAAACACGTATCAGAATCACATATGCATCACACACAGAAAACATACAAAACCACATGAAAGCAAACAACCAAGAATAAAGGCAGATAGCACACACTTCTAACACTGAACACCCCACTCACAACCGCACGCAGACACCCCACACGCATGTATACACGGGCACCTTTACGCAATGCGCGCACAAACACACACACACACACAACATAAAGTAAAAACACAACAGTCACAGGGCGCACACCAGACACAACAGAGCACATGTTTCTCCTAAAACACACAAGTCACATTTGCAAGAGTACATGCACCACGCACCGTGAGGAACACCAAACACAACCACACACAGGTGACATATCTCACTTCGCAAACATAACAAGCACCCTCACATCACAACTCAAACACAACCATACGCAAATCACAATCACATACGGAAAACACACACAAAACAAATCCCTAGGCAAAACACACACAACCCACAAAGAAGACAAAGAGCGCACATTGCATACACAACACTCTGCAAGCACAACCACGCACAGACACAAAACACGTACATCCTCACGCAGGAGCACAACGCAGAGCACACACACAACACAGAAACACGCGAAACAAGGGTCCCAAGACACAGACCACACACCTCAAGGCACATAACTGCTCACAAAACACACACGGAAAACACTGCACAGACTACGTACTGCACACACCATGAGACATACTGAACAAGCGAAACCGCACAGTCAACACTTCTGATATCACGTGCATAACTCAAACAGCCAAACACACACACACAACCTCTCTAACACAACCACACACAAATCACAAACTCCACACATAAGACGGACACAACACATACTAATAATCCACAGACTACTCCCCTATGACGCACTACACACAACACACACAGCCACAAGCAGGCAGTATAGAGCACACACAGGTGCACGCAGACAGCTCGAAAAATCACACCCAAAATACACACTCACAGAACACATCAGACGCAACGCAAAACTAACATCACACAGAATGCTCAAAATACAGAGACCACCCAACATCTATCCTGTATGTAACACACAGAAAGCATATAGACAGCGCTCACACAACCCAGAACACAGTACACAACAGAAAGCAGAAAGACCAGACGCAGTACACATGAAACACGACGACGGAAGGCAGACAACAGAAACACAACACACACACAAACACCAACGGATAACTCATAAAAAATGACAAGATATACAACACACAAAGAACCACTCAGTGCACAGAACACACAGCTCACGACCACACCCATGACACATTGCACACGACACAGAGAAAGTATGCAGAACAATGTACTCAACAAGCAGCAAAGGACCCATAACACACATTGTACATTCACAACACACACCACATATACAAGCACCAGTAGAACACTCATAAAAAATGACAAAATGTACAACACACAAGGAACCGCTCAATGCACACAACTCACAACCACGCACGTCACACATTGCACGCCACACGGAGAAAATTACACAGAGCAGTGAACTCGACACGCAGTAAAGATCCCACACCACACGTAGTACCTACTCTACACACACAACATGGACAACACACACAAAATAAACAAGGCCCACAGATCACAGTCAACACAAGCCCAAACACACAAGAACACACAGCACACACAGCACAGCCAAACGGAATACACACAGAATCACAACACAAACACCACAAATCATTCACTACCGCATATCAACCACAAATACAGCACACTACACGAAAGAATTCCAGAAAGCACAACACGCACGGATCAAACACGCACAATACACAGTAATAAACACATAACACACAACGCACACAGCAAGACATAAAAAAAAGAAGCAGAAACGACACACAGCACACACAACACAACACACACAAAATGTGCATCACAACAGCGCAGACAACACTCACTACATACAACACTCACAGAACATACAACACACCGGCCACACACAACACACATGGAGAGCACCAACACAACACATACAACGCACACGAAAAACACCCACAACACGCCAAAGAGTTTACATACAACCTCTCAACACACAAACATCGCCTCACCCTAAACAACAAACCCCACACACACCGAGCACATGACTGCACACAATACCCATGAACCACGGTTCTCAGAGTAAACACAACACACACAGTGAGGGACACTGACCAAGCATGACCACACACAGTACACACATCACAAATTACACTCAATACTCAAACAGCGAACCCCACACACCACCTGTCAAACACGAACCCACGGTAATCACAACCACATGCAGAACCCGCACCACACACAACACATGCGAAATGACATGGAAGAAATACACAAACCACAAAAGGACACCGAATTTATGAAACACATTTCACAGACTGCACACACCACACAAAACACACATAAAACATACAGCACACAGGGCCTCACAGAACGCACAATGCGAAGCACACAACCTACATACAAAGCACGTCAGACAGAGCACACAATTAATATCCCACTCAACACGTAAAGCACACAGAGGACACAACACAAAGCACAATATGCCAAACAGATTAGGATACACCCAACACACATGCAACTGAGAGCACAATACGTTGCACATCACGGAACACACGTGCGGTCCCATCACACACTAAACATGAAACAGATAACCATTCACAGACCACATAACATTCCCGACCGTGAACACAACATGCTACAAAAAAGTCACCAAACGTACGACACACAAAGACACACTTCAAGCACGCAACACCCAGCGCAGGACCGCCCACAAACACACCAGTCTCACAGCCCTCCACAGAGCAATACACACAGAACATACCCTACAAACAACAAAGTACCCAAACTGCACACCTCACAATCGCAACAGTCACAACACAGAAAGAACACAACACACGGGAAACACACGCTCAGACACATAAACACTGCCATGCACATTAAGCCAGCAGACCACAGACATCAGAGCTAAAAACACACCATAACGCAGTATGCAAAACGCAACACAACACAGAATACACACCCAATCACACAACAAACACCACAACCCATGCCCTACAGTATAAACAAAAGACGAACGATGCACTTCACACATGACACAAAACCCACAAACACAAAGGACCACACAGAAAGACGCACAACGCAAACATCGCACACAACACACACATTAAAAGAAACACATCAACACATTGCCGCAACACACAAAATAATACACAAATTACAGAGCAATACATCACACAACACACAAACATCACACACAATTTATACATCACACCTCATAACACACACAACAACCTGCAGTAACAACACAACACACAGACCGATGCAACCACTACATACCATACATAAAGCCACACGCTCAAGGAATAACCACAATAAACTTAAGTAAACTCCCACAAACACAAAGACAGAGGACACACACAAACTCAGCACGCTAAAAGCACAACAGATGAAACAACATACAGCACAAACATCACAGGACATAAAGGCACACGATTCTCAGACACCACGGTTAGCCATATACACACCACACACACAATGAGGTACACGACACGAGCAAAACCACATACAGATAACACGTGTCCCCTCACACACTTAATCAATCACACACACAGCCTCTCAAACACAGCCAAACACGTATCAGAATCACATATGCATCACACACAGAAAACATACAAAACCACATGAAAGCAAACAACCAAGAATAAAGGCCGATAGCACACTTTTCTAACACTGAACACCCCACTCACAACCGCACGCAGACACCCCACACGCATGTATACACGGGCACCTTTACGCAATGCGCGCACAAACACACACACACACACAACATAAAGTAAAAACACAACAGTCACAGGGCGCACACCAGACACAACAGAGCACATGTTTCTCCTAAAACACACAAGTCACATTTGCAAGAGTACATGCACCACGCACCGTGAGGAACACCAAACACAACCACACACAGGTGACATATCTCACTTCGCAAACATAACAAGCACCCTCACATCACAACTCAAACACAACCATACGCAAATCACAATCACATACGGAAAACACACACAAAACAAATCCCTAGGCAAAACACACACAACCCACAAAGAAGACAAAGAGCGCACATTGCATACACAACACTCTGCAAGCACAACCACGCACAGACACAAAACACGTACATCCTCACGCAGGAGCACAACGCAGAGCACACACACAACACAGAAACATGCGAAACAAGGGTCCCAAGACACAGACCACACACCTCAAGGCACATAACTGCTCACAAAACACACACGGAAAACACTGAACAGACTACGTACTGCACACACCATGAGACATACTGAACAAGCGAAACCGCACAGTCAACACTTCTGATATCACGTGCATAACTCAAACAGCCAAACACACACACACAACCTCTCTAACACAACCACACACAAATCACAAACTCCACACATAAGACGGACACAACACATACTAATAATCCACAGACTACTCCCCTATGACGCACTACACACAACACACACAGCCACAAGCAGGCAGTATAGAGCACACACAGGTGCACGCAGACAGCTCGAAAAATCACACCCAAAATACACACTCACAGAACACATCAGACGCAACGCAAAACTTACATCACACAGAATGCTCAAAATACAGAGACCACCCAACATCTATCCTGTATGTAACACACAGAAAGCATATAGACAGCGCTCACACAACCCAGAACACAGTACACAACAGAAAGCAGAAAGACCAGACGCAGTACACATGAAACACGACGACGGAAGGCAGACAACAGAAACACAACACACACACAAACACCAACGGATAACTCATAAAAAATGACAAGATATACAACACACAAAGAACCACTCAGTGCACAGAACACACAGCTCACGACCACACCCATGACACATTGCACGCCACACAGAGAAAGTATGCAGAACAATGTACTCAACAAGCAGCAAAGAACCCTTAACACACATTGTACATTCACAACACACACCACATATACAAGCACCAGTAGAACACTCATAAAAAATGACAAAATGTACAACACACAAGGAACCGCTCAATGCACACAACTCACAACCACGCACGTCACACATTGCACGCCACACGGAGAAAATTACACAGAGCAGTGAACTCGACACGCAGTAAAGATCCCACACCACACGTAGTACCTACTCTACACACACAACATGGACAACACACACAAAATAAACAAGGCCCACAGATCACAGTCAACACAAGCCCAAACACACAAGAACACACAGCACACACAGCACAGCCAAACGGAATACACACAGAATCACAACACAAACACCACAAATCATTCACTACCGCATATCAACCACAAATACAGCACACTACACGAAAGAATTCCAGAAAGCACAACACGCACGGATCAAACACGCACAATACACAGTAATAAACACATAACACACAACGCACACAGCAAGACATAAAAAAAGAAGCAGAAACGACACACAGCACACACAACACAACACACACAAAATGTGCATCACAACAGCGCAGACAACACTCACTACATACAACACTCGCAGAACATACAACACACCGGCCACACACAACACACATGGAGAGCACCAACACAACACATACAACGCACACGAAAAACACCCACAACACGCCAAAGAGTTTACATACAACCTCTCAACACACAAACATCGCCTCACCCTAAACAACAAACCCCACACACACCGAGCACATGACTGCACACAATACCCATGAACCACGGTTCTCAGAGTAAACACAACACACACAGTGAGGGACACTGACCAAGCATGACCACACACAGTACACACATCACAAATTACACTCAATACTCAAACAGCGAACCCCACACACCACCTGTCAAACACAAACCCACGGTAATCACAACCACATGCAGAACCCGCACCACACACAACACATGCGAAATGACATGGAAGAAATACACAAACCACAAAAGGACACCGAATTTATGAAACACATTTCACAGACTGCACACACCACACAAAACACACATAAAACATACAGCACACAGGGCCTCACAGAACGCACAATGCGAAGCACACAACCTACATACAAAGCACGTCAGACAGAGCACACAATTAATATCCCACTCAACACGTAAAGCACACAGAGGACACAACACAAAGCACAATATGCCAAACAGATTAGGATACACCCAACACACATGCAACTGAGAGCACAATACGTTGCACATCACGGAACACACGTGCGGTCCCATCACACACTAAACATGAAACAGAAAACCATTCACAGACCACATAACATTCCCGACCATGAACACAACATGCTACAAAAAAGTCACCAAACGTACGACACACAAAGACACACTCCAAGCACGCAACACCCAGCGCAGGACCGCCCACAAACACACCAGTCTCACAGCCCTCCACAGAGCAATACACACAGAACATACCCTACAAACAACAAAGTACCCAAACTGCACACCTCACAATCGCAACAGTCACAACACAGAAAGAACACAACACACGGGAAACACACGCTCAGACACATAAACACTGCCATGCACATTAAGCCAGCAGACCACAGACATCAGAGCTAAAAACACACCATAACGCAGTATGCAAAACGCAACACAACACAGAATACACACCCAATCACACAACAAACACCACAACCCATGCCCTACAGTATAAACAAAAGACGAACGACGCACTTCACACACGACACAAAACCCACAAACACAAAGGACCACACAGAAAGACGCACAACGCAAACATCGCACACAACACACACATTAAAAGAAACACATCAACACATTGCCGCAACACACAAAATAATACACAAATTACAGAGCAATACATCACACAACACACAAACATCACACACAATTTATACATCACACCTCATAACACACACAACAACCTGCAGTAACAACACAACACACAGACCGATGCAACCACTACATACCATACATAAAGCCACACGCTCAAGGAATAACCACAATAAACTTAAGTAAACTCCCACAAACACAAAGACAGAGGACACACACAAACTCAGCACGCTAAAAGCACAACAGATGAAACAACATACAGCACAAACATCACAGGACATAAAGGCACACGATTCTCAGACACCACGGTTAGCCATATACACACCACACACACAATGAGGTACACGACACGAGCAAAACCACATACAGATAACACGTGTCCCCTCACACACTTAATCAATCACACACACAGCCTCTCAAACACAGCCAAACACGTATCAGAATCACATATGCATCACACACAGAAAACATACAAAACCACATGAAAGCAAACAACCAAGAATAAAGGCCGATAGCACACTTTTCTAACACTGAACACCCCACTCACAACCGCACGCAGACACCCCACACGCATGTATACACGGGCACCTTTACGCAATGCGCGCACAAACACACACACACACACAACATAAAGTAAAAACACAACAGTCACAGGGCGCACACCAGACACAACAGAGCACATGTTTCTCCTAAAACACACAAGTCACATTTGCAAGAGTACATGCACCACGCACCGTGAGGAACACCAAACACAACCACACACAGGTGACATATCTCACTTCGCAAACATAACAAGCACCCTCACATCACAACTCAAACACAACCATACGCAAATCACAATCACATACGGAAAACACACACAAAACAAATCCCTAGGCAAAACACACACAACCCACAAAGAAGACAAAGAGCGCACATTGCATACACTACACTCTGCAAGCACAACCACGCACAGACACAAAACACGTACATCCTCACGCAGGAGCACAACGCAGAGCACACACACAACACAGAAACACGCGAAACAAGGGTCCCAAGACACAGACCACACACCTCAAGGCACATAACTGCTCACAAAACACACACGGAAAACACTGCACAGACTACGTACTGCACACACCATGAGACATACTGAAACAAGCGAAACCGCACAGTCAACACTTCTGATATCACGTGCATAACTCAAACAGCCAAACACACACACACAACCTCTCTAACACAACCACACACAAATCACAAACTCCACACATAAGACGGACACAACACATACTAATAATCCACAGACTACTCCCCTATGACGCACTACACACAACACACACAGCCACAAGCAGGCAGTATAGAGCACACACAGGTGCACACAGACAGCTCGAAAAATCACACCCAAAATACACACTCACAGAACACATCAGACGCAACGCAAAACTAACATCACACAGAATGCTCAAAATACAGAGACCACCCAACATCTATCCTGTATGTAACACACAGAAAGCATATAGACAGCGCTCACACAACCCAGAACACAGTACACAACAGAAAGCAGAAAGACCAGACGCAGTACACATGAAACACGACGACGGAAGGCAGACAACAGAAACACAACACACACACAAACACCAACAGATAACTCATAAAAAATGACGAGATATACAACACACAAAGAACCACTCAGTGCACAGAACACACAGCTCACGACCACACCCATGACACATTGCACGCCACACAGAGAAAGTATGCAGAACAATGTACTCAACAAGCAGCAAAGAACCCATAACACACATTGTACATTCACAACACACACCACATATACAAGCACCAGTAGAACACTCATAAAAAATGACAAAATGTACAACACACAAGGAACCGCTCAATGCACACAACTCACAACCACGCACGTCACACATTGCACGCCACACGGAGAAAATTACACAGAGCAGTGAACTCGACACGCAGTAAAGATCCCACACCACACGTAGTACCTACTCTACACACACAACATGGACAACACACACAAAATAAACAAGGCCCACAGATCACAGTCAACACAAGCCCAAACACACAAGAACACACAGCACACACAGCACAGCCAAACGGAATACACACAGAATCACAACACAAACACCACAAATCATTCACTACCGCATATCAACCACAAATACAGCACACTACACGAAAGAATTCCAGAAAGCACAACACGCACGGATCAAACACGCACAATACACAGTAATAAACACATAACACACAACGCACACAGCAAGACATAAAAAAAAGAAGCAGAAACGACACACAGCACACACAACACAACACACACAAAATGTGCATCACAACAGCGCAGACAACACTCACTACATACAACACTCGCAGAACATACAACACACCGGCCACACACAACACACATGGAGAGCACCAACACAACACATACAACGCACACGAAAAACACCCACAACACGCCAAAGAGTTTACATACAACCTCTCAACACACAAACATCGCCTCACCCTAAACAACAAACCCCACACACACCGAGCACATGACTGCACACAATACCCATGAACCACGGTTCTCAGAGTAAACACAACACACACAGTGAGGGACACTGACCAAGCATGACCACACACAGTACACACATCACAAATTACACTCAATACTCAAACAGCGAACCCCACACACCACCTGTCAAACACAAACCCACGGTAATCACAACCACATGCAGAACCCGCACCACACACAACACATGCGAAATGACATGGAAGAAATACACAAACCACAAAAGGACACCGAATTTATGAAACACATTTCACAGACTGCACACACCACACAAAACACACATAAAACATACAGCACACAGGGCCTCACAGAACGCACAATGCGAAGCACACAACCTACATACAAAGCACGTCAGACAGAGCACACAATTAATATCCCACTCAACACGTAAAGCACACAGAGGACACAACACAAAGCACAATATGCCAAACAGATTAGGATACACCCAACACACATGCAACTGAGAGCACAATACGTTGCACATCACGGAACACACGTGCGGTCCCATCACACACTAAACATGAAACAGAAAACCATTCACAGACCACATAACATTCCCGACCATGAACACAACATGCTACAAAAAAGTCACCAAACGTACGACACACAAAGACACACTCCAAGCACGCAACACCCAGCGCAGGACCGCCCACAAACACACCAGTCTCACAGCCCTCCACAGAGCAATACACACAGAACATACCCTACAAACAACAAAGTACCCAAACTGCACACCTCACAATCGCAACAGTCACAACACAGAAAGAACACAACACACGGGAAACACACGCTCAGACACATAAACACTGCCATGCACATTAAGCCAGCAGACCACAGACATCAGAGCTAAAAACACACCATAACGCAGTATGCAAAACGCAACACAACACAGAATACACACCCAATCACACAACAAACACCACAACCCATGCCCTACAGTATAAACAAAAGACGAACGACGCACTTCACACATGACACAAAACCCACAAACACAAAGGACCACACAGAAAGACGCACAACGCAAACATCGCACACAACACACACATTAAAAGAAACACATCAACACATTGCCGCAACACACAAAATAATACACAAATTACAGAGCAATACATCACACAACACACAAACATCACACACAATTTATACATCACACCTCATAACACACACAACAACCTGCAGTAACAACACAACACACAGACCGATGCAACCACTACATACCATACATAAAGCCACACGCTCAAGGAATAACCACAATAAACTTAAGTAAACTCCCACAAACACAAAGACAGAGGACACACACAAACTCAGCACGCTAAAAGCACAACAGATGAAACAACATACAGCACAAACATCACAGGACATAAAGGCACACGATTCTCAGACACCACGGTTAGCCATATACACACCACACACACAATGAGGTACACGACACGAGCAAAACCACATATAGATAACACGTGTCCCCTCACACACTTAATCAATCACACACACAGCCTCTCAAACACAGCCAAACACGTATCAGAATCACATATGCATCACACACAGAAAACATACAAAACCACATGAAAGCAAACAACCAAGAATAAAGGCAGATAGCACACTTTTCTAACACTGAACACCCCACTCACAACCGCACGCAGACACCCCACACGCATGTATACACGGGCACCTTTACGCAATGCGCGCACAAACACACACACACACACAACATAAAGTAAAAACACAACAGTCACAGGGCGCACACCAGACACAACAGAGCACATGTTTCTCCTAAAACACACAAGTCACATTTGCAAGAGTACATGCACCACGCACCGTGAGGAACACCAAACACAACCACACACAGGTGACATATCTCACTTCGCAAACATAACAAGCACCCTCACATCACAACTCAAACACAACCATACGCAAATCACAATCACATACGGAAAACACACACAAAACAAATCCCTAGGCAAAACACACACAACCCACAAAGAAGACAAAGAGCGCACATTGCATACACTACACTCTGCAAGCACAACCACGCACAGACACAAAACACGTACATCCTCACGCAGGAGCACAACGCAGAGCACACACACAACACAGAAACACGCGAAACAAGGGTCCCAAGACACAGACCACACACCTCAAGGCACATAACTGCTCACAAAACACACACGGAAAACACTGCACAGACTACGTACTGCACACAACATTAGACATACTGAACAAGCGAAACCGCACAGTCAACACTTCTGATATCACGTGCATAACTCAAACAGCCAAACACACACACACAACCTCTCTAACACAACCACACACAAATCACAAACTCCACACATAAGACGGACACAACACATACTAATAATCCACAGACTACTCCCCTATGACGCACTACACACAACACACACAGCCACAAGCAGGCAGTATAGAGCACACACAGGTGCACGCAGACAGCTCGAAAAATCACACCCAAAATACACACTCACAGAACACATCAGACGCAACGCAAAACTAACATCACACAGAATGCTCAAAATACAGAGACCACCCAACATCTATCCTGTATGTAACACACAGAAAGCATATAGACAGCGCTCACACAACCCAGAACACAGTACACAACAGAAAGCAGAAAGACCAGACGCAGTACACATGAAACACGACGACGGAAGGCAGACAACAGAAACACAACACACACACAAACACCAACGGATAACTCATAAGAAATGACAAGATATACAACACACAAAGAACCACTCAGTGCACAGAACACACAGCTCACGACCACACCCATGACACATTGCACGCCACACAGAGAAAGTATGCAGAACAATGTACTCAACAAGCAGCAAAGAACCCATAACGCACATTGTACATTCACAACACACACCACATATACAAGCACCAGTAGAACACTCATAAAAAATGACAAAATGTACAACACACAAGGAACCGCTCAATGCACACAACTCACAACCACGCACGTCACACATTGCACGCCACACGGAGAAAATTACACAGAGCAGTGAACTCGACACGCAGTAAAGATCCCACACCACACGTAGTACCTACTCTACACACACAACATGGACAACACACACAAAATAAACAAGGCCCACAGATCACAGTCAACACAAGCCCAAACACACAAGAACACACAGCACACACAGCACAGCCAAACGGAATACACACAGAATCACAACACAAACACCACAAATCATTCACTACCGCATATCAACCACAAATACAGCACACTACACGAAAGAATTCCAGAAAGCACAACACGCACGGATCAAACACGCACAATACACAGTAATAAACACATAACACACAACGCACACAGCAAGACATAAAAAAAAGAAGCAGAAACGACACACAGCACACACAACACAACACACACAAAATGTGCATCACAACAGCGCAGACAACACTCACTACATACAACACTCGCAGAACATACAACACACCGGCCACACACAACACACATGGAGAGCACCAACACAACACATACAACGCACACGAAAAACACCCACAACACGCCAAAGAGTTTACATACAACCTCTCAACACACAAACATCGCCTCACCCTAAACAACAAACCCCACACACACCGAGCACATGACTGCACACAATACCCATGAACCACGGTTCTCAGAGTAAACACAACACACACAGTGAGGGACACTGACCAAGCATGACCACACACAGTACACACATCACAAATTACACTCAATACTCAAACAGCGAGCCCCACACACCACCTGTCAAACACAAACCCACGGTAATCACAACCACATGCAGAACCCGCACCACACACAACACATGCGAAATGACATGGAAGAAATACACAAACCACAAAAGAACACCGAATTTATGAAACACATTTCACAGACTGCACACACCACACAAAACACACATAAAACATACAGCACACAGGGCCTCACAGAACGCACAATGCGAAGCACACAACCTACATACAAAGCACGTCAGACAGAGCACACAATTAATATCCCACTCAACACGTAAAGCACACAGAGGACACAACACAAAGCACAATATGCCAAACAGATTAGGATACACCCAACACACATGCAACTGAGAGCACAATACGTTGCACATCACGGAACACACGTGCGGTCCCATCACACACTAAACATGAAACAGAAAACCATTCACAGACCACATAACATTCCCGACCGTGAACACAACATGCTACAAAAAAGTCACAAAACGTACGACACACAAAGACACACTCCAAGCACGCAACACCCAGCGCAGGACCGCCCACAAACACACCAGTCTCACAGCCCTCCACAGAGCAATACACACAGAACATACCCTACAAACAACAAAGTACCCAAACTGCACACCTCACAATCGCAACAGTCACAACACAGAAAGAACACAACACACGGGAAACACACGCTCAGACACATAAACACTGCCATGCACATTAAGCCAGCAGACCACAGACATCAGAGCTAAAAACACACCATAACGCAGTATGCAAAACGCAACACAACACAGAATACACACCCAATCACACAACAAACACCACAACCCATGCCCTACAGTATAAACAAAAGACGAACGACGCACTTCACACACGACACAAAACCCACAAACACAAAGGACCACACAGAAAGACGCACAACGCAAACATCGCACACAACACACACATTAAAAGAAACACATCAACACATTGCCGCAACACACAAAATAATACACAAATTACAGAGCAATACATCACACAACACACAAACATCACACACAATTTATACATCACACCTCATAACACACACAACAACCTGCAGTAACAACACAACACACAGACCGATGCAACCACTACATACCATACATAAAGCCACACGCTCAAGGAATAACCACAATAAACTTAAGTAAACTCCCACAAACACAAAGACAGAGGACACACACAAACTCAGCACGCTAAAAGCACAACAGATGAAACAACATACAGCACAAACATCACAGGACATAAAGGCACACGATTCTCAGACACCACGGTTAGCCATATACACACCACACACACAATGAGGTACACGACACGAGCAAAACCACATACAGATAACACGTGTCCCCTCACACACTTAATCAATCACACACACAGCCTCTCAAACACAGCCAAACACGTATCAGAATCACATATGCATCACACACAGAAAACATACAAAACCACATGAAAGCAAACAACCAAGAATAAAGGCAGATAGCACACTTTTCTAACACTGAACACCCCACTCACAACCGCACGCAGACACCCCACACGCATGTATACACGGGCACCTTTACGCAATGCGCGCACAAACACACACACACACACAACATAAAGTAAAAACACAACAGTCACAGGGCGCACACCAGACACAACAGAGCACATGTTTCTCCTAAAACACACAAGTCACATTTGCAAGAGTACATGCACCACGCACCGTGAGGAACACCAAACACAACCACACACAGGTGACATATCTCACTTCGCAAACATAACAAGCACCCTCACATCACAACTCAAACACAACCATACGCAAATCACAATCACATACGGAAAACACACACAAAACAAATCCCTAGGCAAAACACACACAACCCACAAAGAAGACAAAGAGCGCACATTGCATACACTACACTCTGCAAGCACAACCACGCACAGACACAAAACACGTACATCCTCACGCAGGAGCACAACGCAGAGCACACACACAACACAGAAACACGCGAAACAAGGGTCCCAAGACACAGACCACACACCTCAAGGCACATAACTGCTCACAAAACACACACGGAAAACACTGCACAGACTACGTACTGCACACACCATGAGACATACTGAACAAGCGAAACCGCACAGTCAACACTTCTGATATCACGTGCATAACTCAAACAGCCAAACACACACACACAACCTCTCTAACACAACCACACACAAATCACAAACTCCACACATAAGACGGACACAACACATACTAATAATCCACAGACTACTCCCCTATGACGCACTACACACAACACACACAGCCACAAGCAGGCAGTATAGAGCACACACAGGTGCACGCAGACAGCTCGAAAAATCACACCCAAAATACACACTCACAGAACACATCAGACGCAACGCAAAACTAACATCACACAGAATGCTCAAAATACAGAGACCACCCAACATCTATCCTGTATGTAACACACAGAAAGCATATAGACAGCGCTCACACAACCCAGAACACAGTACACAACAGAAAGCAGAAAGACCAGACGCAGTACACATGAAACACGACGACGGAAGGCAGACAACAGAAACACAACACACACACAAACACCAACGGATAACTCATAAGAAATGACAAGATATACAACACACAAAGAACCACTCAGTGCACAGAACACACAGCTCACGACCACACCCATGACACATTGCACGCCACACAGAGAAAGTATGCAGAACAATGTACTCAACAAGCAGCAAAGAACCCATAACACACATTGTACATTCACAACACACACCACATATACAAGCACCAGTAGAACACTCATAAAAAATGACAAAATGTACAACACACAAGGAACCGCTCAATGCACACAACTCACAACCACGCACGTCACACATTGCACGCCACACGGAGAAAATTACACAGAGCAGTGAACTCGACACGCAGTAAAGATCCCACACCACACGTAGTACCTACTCTACACACACAACATGGACAACACACACAAAATAAACAAGGCCCACAGATCACAGTCAACACAAGCCCAAACACACAAGAACACACAGCACACACAGCACAGCCAAACGGAATACACACAGAATCACAACACAAACACCACAAATCATTCACTACCGCATATCAACCACAAATACAGCACACTACACGAAAGAATTCCAGAAAGCACAACACGCACGGATCAAACACGCACAATACACAGTAATAAACACATAACACACAACGCACACAGCAAGACATAAAAAAAAGAAGCAGAAACGACACACAGCACACACAACACAACACACACAAAATGTGCATCACAACAGCGCAGACAACACTCACTACATACAACACTCGCAGAACATACAACACACCGGCCACACACAACACACATGGAGAGCACCAACACAACACATACAACGCACACGAAAAACACCCACAACACGCCAAAGAATTTACATACAACCTCTCAACACACAAACATCGCCTCACCCTAAACAACAAACCCCACACACACCGAGCACATGACTGCACACAATACCCATGAACCACGGTTCTCAGAGTAAACACAACACACACAGTGAGGGACACTGACCAAGCATGACCACACACAGTACACACATCACAAATTACACTCAATACTCAAACAGCGAACCCCACACACCACCTGTCAAACACAAACCCACGGTAATCACAACCACATGCAGAACCCGCACCACACACAACACATGCGAAATGACATGGAAGAAATACACAAACCACAAAAGAACACCGAATTTATGAAACACATTTCACAGACTGCACACACCACACAAAACACACATAAAACATACAGCACACAGGGCCTCACAGAACGCACAATGCGAAGCACACAACCTACATACAAAGCACGTCAGACAGAGCACACAATTAATATCCCACTCAACACGTAAAGCACACAGAGGACACAACACAAAGCACAATATGCCAAACAGATTAGGATACACCCAACACACATGCAACTGAGAGCACAATACGTTGCACATCACGGAACACACGTGCGGTCCCATCACACACTAAACATGAAACAGAAAACCATTCACAGACCACATAACATTCCCGACCGTGAACACAACATGCTACAAAAAAGTCACCAAACGTACGACACACAAAGACACACTCCAAGCACGCAACACCCAGCGCAGGACCGCCCACAAACACACCAGTCTCACAGCCCTCCACAGAGCAATACACACAGAACATACCCTACAAACAACAAAGTACCCAAACTGCACACCTCACAATCGCAACAGTCACAACACAGAAAGAACACAACACACGGGAAACACACGCTCAGACACATAAACACTGCCATGCACATTAAGCCAGCAGACCACAGACATCAGAGCTAAAAACACACCATAACGCAGTATGCAAAACGCAACACAACACAGAATACACACCCAATCACACAACAAACACCACAACCCATGCCCTACAGTATAAACAAAAGACGAACGACGCACTTCACACACGACACAAAACCCACAAACACAAAGGACCACACAGAAAGACGCACAACGCAAACATCGCACACAACACACACATTAAAAGAAACACATCAACACATTGCCGCAACACACAAAATAATACACAAATTACAGAGCAATACATCACACAACACACAAACATCACACACAATTTATACATCACACCTCATAACACACACAACAACCTGCAGTAACAACACAACACACAGACCGATGCAACCACTACATACCATACATAAAGCCACACGCTCAAGGAATAACCACAATAAACTTAAGTAAACTCCCACAAACACAAAGACAGAGGACACACACAAACTCAGCACGCTAAAAGCACAACAGATGAAACAACATACAGCACAAACATCACAGGACATAAAGGCACACGATTCTCAGACACCACGGTTAGCCATATACACACCACACACACAATGAGGTACACGACACGAGCAAAACCACATACAGATAACACGTGTCCCCTCACACACTTAATCAATCACACACACAGCCTCTCAAACACAGCCAAACACGTATCAGAATCACATATGCATCACACACAGAAAACATACAAAACCACATGAAAGCAAACAACCAAGAATAAAGGCCGATAGCACACTTTTCTAACACTGAACACCCCACTCACAACCGCACGCAGACACCCCACACGCATGTATACACGGGCACCTTTACGCAATGCGCGCACAAACACACACACACACACAACATAAAGTAAAAACACAACAGTCACAGGGCGCACACCAGACACAACAGAGCACATGTTTCTCCTAAAACACACAAGTCACATTTGCAAGAGTACATGCACCACGCACCGTGAGGAACACCAAACACAACCACACACAGGTGACATATCTCACTTCGCAAACATAACAAGCACCCTCACATCACAACTCAAACACAACCATACGCAAATCACAATCACATACGGAAAACACACACAAAACAAATCCCTAGGCAAAACACACACAACCCACAAAGAAGACAAAGAGCGCACATTGCATACACTACACTCTGCAAGCACAACCACGCACAGACACAAAACACGTACATCCTCACGCAGGAGCACAACGCAGAGCACACACACAACACAGAAACACGCGAAACAAGGGTCCCAAGACACAGACCACACACCTCAAGGCACATAACTGCTCACAAAACACACACGGAAAACACTGCACAGACTACGTACTGCACACACCATGAGACATACTGAACAAGCGAAACCGCACAGTCAACACTTCTGATATCACGTGCATAACTCAAACAGCCAAACACACACACACAACCTCTCTAACACAACCACACACAAATCACAAACTCCACACATAAGACGGACACAACACATACTAATAATCCACAGACTACTCCCCTATGACGCACTACACACAACACACACAGCCACAAGCAGGCAGTATAGAGCACACACAGGTGCACGCAGACAGCTCGAAAAATCACACCCAAAATACACACTCACAGAACACATCAGACGCAACGCAAAACTAACATCACACAGAATGCTCAAAATACAGAGACCACCCAACATCTATCCTGTATGTAACACACAGAAAGCATATAGACAGCGCTCACACAACCCAGAACACAGTACACAACAGAAAGCAGAAAGACCAGACGCAGTACACATGAAACACGACGACGGAAGGCAGACAACAGAAACACAACACACACACAAACACCAACGGATAACTCATAAGAAATGACAAGATATACAACACACAAAGAACCACTCAGTGCACAGAACACACAGCTCACGACCACACCCATGACACATTGCACGCCACACAGAGAAAGTATGCAGAACAATGTACTCAACAAGCAGCAAAGAACCCATAACACACATTGTACATTCACAACACACACCACATATACAAGCACCAGTAGAACACTCATAAAAAATGACAAAATGTACAACACACAAGGAACCGCTCAATGCACACAACTCACAACCACGCACGTCACACATTGCACGCCACACGGAGAAAATTACACAGAGCAGTGAACTCGACACGCAGTAAAGATCCCACACCACACGTAGTACCTACTCTACACACACAACATGGACAACACACACAAAATAAACAAGGCCCACAGATCACAGTCAACACAAGCCCAAACACACAAGAACACACAGCACACACAGCACAGCCAAACGGAATAGACACAGAATCACAACACAAACACCACAAATCATTCACTACCGCATATCAACCACAAATACAGCACACTACACGAAAGAATTCCAGAAAGCACAACACGCACGGATCAAACACGCACAATACACAGTAATAAACACATAACACACAACGCACACAGCAAGACATAAAAAAAAGAAGCAGAAACGACACACAGCACACACAACACAACACACACAAAATGTGCATCACAACAGCGCAGACAACACTCACTACATACAACACTCGCAGAACATACAACACACCGGCCACACACAACACACATGGAGAGCACCAACACAACACATACAACGCACACGAAAAACACCCACAACACGCCAAAGAGTTTACATACAACCTCTCAACACACAAACATCGCCTCACCCTAAACAACAAACCCCACACACACCGAGCACATGACTGCACACAATACCCATGAACCACGGTTCTCAGAGTAAACACAACACACACAGTGAGGGACACTGACCAAGCATGACCACACACAGTACACACATCACAAATTACACTCAATACTCAAACAGCGAACCCCACACACCACCTGTCAAACACAAACCCACGGTAATCACAACCACATGCAGAACCCGCACCACACACAACACATGCGAAATGACATGGAAGAAATACACAAACCACAAAAGAACACCGAATTTATGAAACACATTTCACAGACTGCACACACCACACAAAACACACATAAAACCTACAGCACACAGGGCCTCACAGAACGCACAATGCGAAGCACACAACCTACATACAAAGCACGTCAGACAGAGCACACAATTAATATCCCACTCAACACGTAAAGCACACAGAGGACACAACACAAAGCACAATATGCCAAACAGATTAGGATACACCCAACACACATGCAACTGAGAGCACAATACGTTGCACATCACGGAACACACGTGCGGTCCCATCACACACTAAACATGAAACAGAAAACCATTCACAGACCACATAACATTCCCGACCATGAACACAACATGCTACAAAAAAGTCACCAAACGTACGACACACAAAGACACACTCCAAGCACGCAACACCCAGCGCAGGACCGCCCACAAACACACCAGTCTCACAGCCCTCCACAGAGCAATACACACAGAACATACCCTACAAACAACAAAGTACCCAAACTGCACACCTCACAATCGCAACAGTCACAACACAGAAAGAACACAACACACGGGAAACACACGCTCAGACACATAAACACTGCCATGCACATTAAGCCAGCAGACCACAGACATCAGAGCTAAAAACACACCATAACGCAGTATGCAAAACGCAACACAACACAGAATACACACCCAATCACACAACAAACACCACAACCCATGCCCTACAGTATAAACAAAAGACGAACGACGCACTTCACACACGACACAAAACCCACAAACACAAAGGACCACACAGAAAGACGCACAACGCAAACATCGCACACAACACACACATTAAAAGAAACACATCAACACATTGCCGCAACACACAAAATAATACACAAATTACAGAGCAATACATCACACAACACACAAACATCACACACAATTTATACATCACACCTCATAACACACACAACAACCTGCAGTAACAACACAACACACAGACCGATGCAACCACTACATACCATACATAAAGCCACACGCTCAAGGAATAACCACAATAAACTTAAGTAAACTCCCACAAACACAAAGACAGAGGACACACACAAACTCAGCACGCTAAAAGCACAACAGATGAAACAACATACAGCACAAACATCACAGGACATAAAGGCACACGATTCTCAGACACCACGGTTAGCCATATACACACCACACACACAATGAGGTACACGACACGAGCAAAACCACATACAGATAACACGTGTCCCCTCACACACTTAATCAATCACACACACAGCCTCTCAAACACAGCCAAACACGTATCAGAATCACATATGCATCACACACAGAAAACATACAAAACCACATGAAAGCAAACAACCAAGAATAAAGGCAGATAGCACACTTTTCTAACACTGAACACCCCACTCACAACCGCACGCAGACACCCCACACGCATGTATACACGGGCACCTTTACGCAATGCGCGCACAAACACACACACACACACAACATAAAGTAAAAACACAACAGTCACAGGGCGCACACCAGACACAACAGAGCACATGTTTCTCCTAAAACACACAAGTCACATTTGCAAGAGTACATGCACCACGCACCGTGAGGAACACCAAACACAACCACACACAGGTGACATATCTCACTTCGCAAACATAACAAGCACCCTCACATCACAACTCAAACACAACCATACGCAAATCACAATCACATACGGAAAACACACACAAAACAAATCCCTAGGCAAAACACACACAACCCACAAAGAAGACAAAGAGCGCACATTGCATACACTACACTCTGCAAGCACAACCACGCACAGACACAAAACACGTACATCCTCACGCAGGAGCACAACGCAGAGCACACACACAACACAGAAACACGCGAAACAAGGGTCCCAAGACACAGACCACACACCTCAAGGCACATAACTGCTCACAAAACACACACGGAAAACACTGCACAGACTACGTACTGCACACACCATGAGACATACTGAACAAGCGAAACCGCACAGTCAACACTTCTGATATCACGTGCATAACTCAAACAGCCAAACACACACACACAACCTCTCTAACACAACCACACACAAATCACAAACTCCACACATAAGACGGACACAACACATACTAATAATCCACAGACTACTCCCCTATGACGCACTACACACAACACACACAGCCACAAGCAGGCAGTATAGAGCACACACAGGTGCACGCAGACAGCTCGAAAAATCACACCCAAAATACACACTCACAGAACACATCAGACGCAACGCAAAACTAACATCACACAGAATGCTCAAAATACAGAGACCACCCAACATCTATCCTGTATGTAACACACAGAAAGCATATAGACAGCGCTCACACAACCCAGAACACAGTACACAACAGAAAGCAGAAAGACCAGACGCAGTACACATGAAACACGACGACGGAAGGCAGACAACAGAAACACAACACACACACAAACACCAACGGATAACTCATAAGAAATGACAAGATATACAACACACAAAGAACCACTCAGTGCACAGAACACACAGCTCACGACCACACCCATGACACATTGCACGCCACACAGAGAAAGTATGCAGAACAATGTACTCAACAAGCAGCAAAGAACCCATAACACACATTGTACATTCACAACACACACCACATATACAAGCACCAGTAGAACACTCATAAAAAATGACAAAATGTACAACACACAAGGAACCGCTCAATGCACACAACTCACAACCACGCACGTCACACATTGCACGCCACACGGAGAAAATTACACAGAGCAGTGAACTCGACACGCAGTAAAGATCCCACACCACACGTAGTACCTACTCTACACACACAACATGGACAACACACACAAAATAAACAAGGCCCACAGATCACAGTCAACACAAGCCCAAACACACAAGAACACACAGCACACACAGCACAGCCAAACGGAATACACACAGAATCACAACACAAACACCACAAATCATTCACTACCGCATATCAACCACAAATACAGCACACTACACGAAAGAATTCCAGAAAGCACAACACGCACGGATCAAACACGCACAATACACAGTAATAAACACATAACACACAACGCACACAGCAAGACATAAAAAAAAGAAGCAGAAACGACACACAGCACACACAACACAACACACACAAAATGTGCATCACAACAGCGCAGACAACACTCACTACATACAACACTCGCAGAACATACAACACACCGGCCACACACAACACACATGGAGAGCACCAACACAACACATACAACGCACACGAAAAACACCCACAACACGCCAAAGAGTTTACATACAACCTCTCAACACACAAACATCGCCTCACCCTAAACAACAAACCCCACACACACCGAGCACATGACTGCACACAATACCCATGAACCACGGTTCTCAGAGTAAACACAACACACACAGTGAGGGACACTGACCAAGCATGACCACACACAGTACACACATCACAAATTACACTCAATACTCAAACAGCGAACCCCACACACCACCTGTCAAACACAAACCCACGGTAATCACAACCACATGCAGAACCCGCACCACACACAACACATGCGAAATGACATGGAAGAAATACACAAACCACAAAAGAACACCGAATTTATGAAACACATTTCACAGACTGCACACACCACACAAAACACACATAAAACATACAGCACACAGGGCCTCACAGAACGCACAATGCGAAGCACACAACCTACATACAAAGCACGTCAGACAGAGCACACAATTAATATCCCACTCAACACGTAAAGCACACAGAGGACACAACACAAAGCACAATATGCCAAACAGATTAGGATACACCCAACACACATGCAACTGAGAGCACAATACGTTGCACATCACGGAACACACGTGCGGTCCCATCACACACTAAACATGA
This sequence comes from Manis pentadactyla, assembly GCF_030020395.1. Taxonomy (NCBI): domain Eukaryota; kingdom Metazoa; phylum Chordata; class Mammalia; order Pholidota; family Manidae; genus Manis; species Manis pentadactyla. Next base: position 115,232,914 of record NC_080022.1, read on the forward strand.
AACAGAAAACCATTCACAGACCACATAACATTCCCGACCGTGAACACAACATGCTACAAAAAAGTCACCAAACGTACGACACACAAAGACACACTCCAAGCACGCAACACCCAGCGCAGGACCGCCCACAAACACACCAGTCTCACAGCCCTCCACAGAGCAATACACACAGAACATACCCTACAAACAACAAAGTACCCAAACTGCACACCTCACAATCGCAACAGTCACAACACAGAAAGAACACAACACACGGGAAACACACGCTCAGACACATAAACACTGCCATGCACATTAAGCCAGCAGACCACAGACATCAGAGCTAAAAACACACCATAACGCAGTATGCAAAACGCAACACAACACAGAATACACACCCAATCACACAACAAACACCACAACCCATGCCCTACAGTATAAACAAAAGACGAACGACGCACTTCACACATGACACAAAACCCACAAACACAAAGGACCACACAGAAAGACGCACAACGCAAACATCGCACACAACACACACATTAAAAGAAACACATCAACACATTGCCGCAACACACAAAATAATACACAAATTACAGAGCAATACATCACACAACACACAAACATCACACACAATTTATACATCACACCTCATAACACACACAACAACCTGCAGTAACAACACAACACACAGACCGATGCAACCACTACATACCATACGTAAAGCCACACGCTCAAGGAATAACCACAATAAACTTAAGTAAACTCCCACAAACACAAAGACAGAGGACACACACAAACTCAGCACGCTAAAAGCACAACAGATGAAACAACATACAGCACAAACATCACAGGACATAAAGGCACACGATTCTCAGACACCACGGTTAGCCATATACACACCACACACACAATGAGGTACACGACACGAGCAAAACCACATACAGATAACACGTGTCCCCTCACACACTTAATCAATCACACACACAGCCTCTCAAACACAGCCAAACACGTATCAGAATCACATATGCATCACACACAGAAAACATACAAAACCACATGAAAGCAAACAACCAAGAATAAAGGCAGATAGCACACTTTTCTAACACTGAACACCCCACTCACAACCGCACGCAGACACCCCACACGCATGTATACACGGGCACCTTTACGCAATGCGCGCACAAACACACACACACACACAACATAAAGTAAAAACACAACAGTCACAGGGCGCACACCAGACACAACAGAGCACATGTTTCTCCTAAAACACACAAGTCACATTTGCAAGAGTACATGCACCACGCACCGTGAGGAACACCAAACACAACCACACACAGGTGACATATCTCACTTCGCAAACATAACAAGCACCCTCACATCACAACTCAAACACAACCATACGCAAATCACAATCACATACGGAAAACACACACAAAACAAATCCCTAGGCAAAACACACACAACCCACAAAGAAGACAAAGAGCGCACATTGCATACACTACACTCTGCAAGCACAACCACGCACAGACACAAAACACGTACATCCTCACGCAGGAGCACAACGCAGAGCACACACACAACACAGAAACACGTGAAACAAGGGTCCCAAGACACAGACCACACACCTCAAGGCACATAACTGCTCACAAAACACACACGGAAAACACTGCACAGACTACGTACTGCACACACCATGAGACATACTGAACAAGCGAAACCGCACAGTCAACACTTCTGATATCACGTGCATAACTCAAACAGCCAAACACACACACACAACCTCTCTAACACAACCACACACAAATCACAAACTCCACACATAAGACGGACACAACACATACTAATAATCCACAGACTACTCCCCTATGACGCACTACACACAACACACACAGCCACAAGCAGGCAGTAGAGAGCACACACAGGTGCACGCAGACAGCTCGAAAAATCACACCCAAAATACACACTCACAGAACACATCAGACGCAACGCAAAACTAACATCACACAGAATGCTCAAAATACAGAGACCACCCAACATCTATCCTGTATGTAACACACAGAAAGCATATAGACAGCGCTCACACAACCCAGAACACAGTACACAACAGAAAGCAGAAAGACCAGACGCAGTACACATGAAACACGACGACGGAAGGCAGACAACAGAAACACAACACACACACAAACACCAACGGATAACTCATAAAAAATGACAAGATATACAACACACAAAGAACCACTCAGTGCACAGAACACACAGCTCACGACCACACCCATGACACATTGCACGCCACACAGAGAAAGTATGCAGAACAATGTACTCAACAAGCAGCAAAGAACCCATAACACACATTGTACATTCACAACACACACCACATATACAAGCACCAGTAGAACACTCATAAAAAATGACAAAATGTACAACACACAAGGAACCGCTCAATGCACACAACTCACAACCACGCACGTCACACATTGCACGCCACACGGAGAAAATTACACAGAGCAGTGAACTCGACACGCAGTAAAGATCCCACACCACACGTAGTACCTACTCTACACACACAACATGGACAACACACACAAAATAAACAAGGCCCACAGATCACAGTCAACACAAGCCCAAACACACAAGAACACACAGCACACACAGCACAGCCAAACGGAATACACACAGAATCACAACACAAACACCACAAATCATTCACTACCGCATATCAACCACAAATACAGCACACTACACGAAAGAATTCCAGAAAGCACAACACGCACGGATCAAACACGCACAATACACAGTAATAAACACATAACACACAACGCACACAGCAAGACATAAAAAAAGAAGCAGAAACGACACACAGCACACACAACACAACACACACAAAATGTGCATCACAACAGCGCAGACAACACTCACTACATACAACACTCGCAGAACATACAACACACCGGCCACACACAACACACATGGAGAGCACCAACACAACACATACAACGCACACGAAAGACACCCACAACACGCCAAAGAGTTTACATACAACCTCTCAACACACAAACATCGCCTCACCCTAAACAACAAACCCCACACACACCGAGCACATGACTGCACACAATACCCATGAACCACGGTTCTCAGAGTAAACACAACACACACAGTGAGGGACACTGACCAAGCATGACCACACACAGTACACACATCACAAATTACACTCAATACTCAAACAGCGAACCCCACACACCACCTGTCAAACACAAACCCACGGTAATCACAACCACATGCAGAACCCGCACCACACACAACACATGCGAAATGACATGGAAGAAATACACAAACCACAAAAGAACACCGAATTTATGAAACACATTTCACAGACTGCACACACCACACAAAACACACATAAAACATACAGCACACAGGGCCTCACAGAACGCACAATGCGAAGCACACAACCTACATACAAAGCACGTCAGACAGAGCACACAATTAATATCCCACTCAACACGTAAAGCACACAGAGGACACAACACAAAGCACAATATGCCAAACAGATTAGGATACACCCAACACACATGCAACTGAGAGCACAATACGTTGCACATCACGGAACACACGTGCGGTCCCATCACACACTAAACATGAAACAGAAAACCATTCACAGACCACATAACATTCCCGACCGTGAACACAACATGCTACAAAAAATTCACCAAACGTACGACACACAAAGACACACTCCAAGCACGCAACACCCAGCGCAGGACCGCCCACAAACACACCAGTCTCACAGCCCTCCACAGAGCAATACACACAGAACATACCCTACAAACAACAAAGTACCCAAACTGCACACCTCACAATCGCAACAGTCACAACACAGAAAGAACACAACACACGGGAAACACACGCTCAGACACATAAACACTGCCATGCACATTAAGCCAGCAGACCACAGACATCAGAGCTAAAAACACACCATAACGCAGTATGCAAAACGCAACACAACACAGAATACACACCCAATCACACAACAAACACCACAACCCATGCCCTACAGTATAAACAAAAGACGAACGACGCACTTCACACACGACACAAAACCCACAAACACAAAGGACCACACAGAAAGACGCACAACGCAAACATCGCACACAACACACACATTAAAAGAAACACATCAACACATTGCCGCAACACACAAAATAATACACAAATTACAGAGCAATACATCACACAACACACAAACATCACACACAATTTATACATCACACCTCATAACACACACAACAACCTGCAGTAACAACACAACACACAGACCGATGCAACCACTACATACCATACATAAAGCCACACGCTCAAGGAATAACCACAATAAACTTAAGTAAACTCCCACAAACACAAAGACAGAGGACACACACAAACTCAGCACGCTAAAAGCACAACAGATGAAACAACATACAGCACAAACATCACAGGACATAAAGGCACACGATTCTCAGACACCACGGTTAGCCATATACACACCACACACACAATGAGGTACACGACACGAGCAAAACCACATACAGATAACACGTGTCCCCTCACACACTTAATCAATCACACACACAGCCTCTCAAACACAGCCAAACACGTATCAGAATCACATATGCATCACACACAGAAAACATACAAAACCACATGAAAGCAAACAACCAAGAATAAAGGCAGATAGCACACTTTTCTAACACTGAACACCCCACTCACAACCGCACGCAGACACCCCACACGCATGTATACACGGGCACCTTTACGCAATGCGCGCACAAACACACACACACACACAACATAAAGTAAAAACACAACAGTCACAGGGCGCACACCAGACACAACAGAGCACATGTTTCTCCTAAAACACACAAGTCACATTTGCAAGAGTACATGCACCACGCACCGTGAGGAACACCAAACACAACCACACACAGGTGACATATCTCACTTCGCAAACATAACAAGCACCCTCACATCACAACTCAAACACAACCATACGCAAATCACAATCACATACGGAAAACACACACAAAACAAATCCCTAGGCAAAACACACACAACCCACAAAGAAGACAAAGAGCGCACATTGCATACACTACACTCTGCAAGCACAACCACGCACAGACACAAAACACGTACATCCTCACGCAGGAGCACAACGCAGAGCACACACACAACACAGAAACACGCGAAACAAGGGTCCCAAGACACAGACCACACACCTCAAGGCACATAACTGCTCACAAAACACACACGGAAAACACTGCACAGACTACGTACTGCACACACCATGAGACATACTGAACAAGCGAAACCGCACAGTCAACACTTCTGATATCACGTGCATAACTCAAACAGCCAAACACACACACACAACCTCTCTAACACAACCACACACAAATCACAAACTCCACACATAAGACGGACACAACACATACTAATAATCCACAGACTACTCCCCTATGACGCACTACACACAACACACACAGCCACAAGCAGGCAGTAGAGAGCACACACAGGTGCACGCAGACAGCTCGAAAAATCACACCCAAAATACACACTCACAGAACACATCAGACGCAACGCAAAACTAACATCACACAGAATGCTCAAAATACAGAGACCACCCAACATCTATCCTGTATGTAACACACAGAAAGCATATAGACAGCGCTCACACAACCCAGAACACAGTACACAACAGAAAGCAGAAAGACCAGACGCAGTACACATGAAACACGACGACGGAAGGCAGACAACAGAAACACAACACACACACAAACACCAACGGATAACTCATAAGAAATGACAAGATATACAACACACAAAGAACCACTCAGTGCACAGAACACACAGCTCACGACCACACCCATGACACATTGCACGCCACACAGAGAAAGTATGCAGAACAATGTACTCAACAAGCAGCAAAGAACCCATAACACACATTGTACATTCACAACACACACCACATATACAAGCACCAGTAGAACACTCATAAAAAATGACAAAATGTACAACACACAAGGAACCGCTCAATGCACACAACTCACAACCACGCACGTCACACATTGCACGCCACACGGAGAAAATTACACAGAGCAGTGAACTCGACACGCAGTAAAGATCCCACACCACACGTAGTACCTACTCTACACACACAACATGGACAACACACACAAAATAAACAAGGCCCACAGATCACAGTCAACACAAGCCCAAACACACAAGAACACACAGCACACACAGCACAGCCAAACGGAATACACACAGAATCACAACACAAACACCACAAATCATTCACTACCGCATATCAACCACAAATACAGCACACTACACGAAAGAATTCCAGAAAGCACAACACGCACGGATCAAACACGCACAATACACAGTAATAAACACATAACACACAACGCACACAGCAAGACATAAAAAAAAGAAGCAGAAACGACACACAGCACACACAACACAACACACACAAAATGTGCATCACAACAGCGCAGACAACACTCACTACATACAACACTCGCAGAACATACAACACACCGGCCACACACAACACACATGGAGAGCACCAACACAACACATACAACGCACACGAAAAACACCCACAACACGCCAAAGAGTTTACATACAACCTCTCAACACACAAACATCGCCTCACCCTAAACAACAAACCCCACACACACCGAGCACATGACTGCACACAATACCCATGAACCACGGTTCTCAGAGTAAACACAACACACACAGTGAGGGACACTGACCAAGCATGACCACACACAGTACACACATCACAAATTACACTCAATACTCAAACAGCGAACCCCACACACCACCTGTCAAACACAAACCCACGGTAATCACAACCACATGCAGAACCCGCACCACACACAACACATGCGAAATGACATGGAAGAAATACACAAACCACAAAAGAACACCGAATTTATGAAACACATTTCACAGACTGCACACACCACACAAAACACACATAAAACATACAGCACACAGGGCCTCACAGAACGCACAATGCGAAGCACACAACCTACATACAAAGCACGTCAGACAGAGCACACAATTAATATCCCACTCAACACGTAAAGCACACAGAGGACACAACACAAAGCACAATATGCCAAACAGATTAGGATACACCCAACACACATGCAACTGAGAGCACAATACGTTGCACATCACGGAACACACGTGCGGTCCCATCACACACTAAACATGAAACAGAAAACCATTCACAGACCACATAACATTCCCGACCGTGAACACAACATGCTACAAAAAATTCACCAAACGTACGACACACAAAGACACACTCCAAGCACGCAACACCCAGCGCAGGACCGCCCACAAACACACCAGTCTCACAGCCCTCCACAGAGCAATACACACAGAACATACCCTACAAACAACAAAGTACCCAAACTGCACACCTCACAATCGCAACAGTCACAACACAGAAAGAACACAACACACGGGAAACACACGCTCAGACACATAAACACTGCCATGCACATTAAGCCAGCAGACCACAGACATCAGAGCTAAAAACACACCATAACGCAGTATGCAAAACGCAACACAACACAGAATACACACCCAATCACACAACAAACACCACAACCCATGCCCTACAGTATAAACAAAAGACGAACGACGCACTTCACACACGACACAAAACCCACAAACACAAAGGACCACACAGAAAGACGCACAACGCAAACATCGCACACAACACACACATTAAAAGAAACACATCAACACATTGCCGCAACACACAAAATAATACACAAATTACAGAGCAATACATCACACAACACACAAACATCACACACAATTTATACATCACACCTCATAACACACACAACAACCTGCAGTAACAACACAACACACAGACCGATGCAACCACTACATACCATACATAAAGCCACACGCTCAAGGAATAACCACAATAAACTTAAGTAAACTCCCACAAACACAAAGACAGAGGACACACACAAACTCAGCACGCTAAAAGCACAACAGATGAAACAACATACAGCACAAACATCACAGGACATAAAGGCACACGATTCTCAGACACCACGGTTAGCCATATACACACCACACACACAATGAGGTACACGACACGAGCAAAACCACATACAGATAACACGTGTCCCCTCACACACTTAATCAATCACACACACAGCCTCTCAAACACAGCCAAACACGTATCAGAATCACATATGCATCACACACAGAAAACATACAAAACCACATGAAAGCAAACAACCAAGAATAAAGGCAGATAGCACACTTTTCTAACACTGAACACCCCACTCACAACCGCACGCAGACACCCCACACGCATGTATACACGGGCACCTTTACGCAATGCGCGCACAAACACACACACACACAAAACATAAAGTAAAAACACAACAGTCACAGGGCGCACACCAGACACAACAGAGCACATGTTTCTCCTAAAACACACAAGTCACATTTGCAAGAGTACATGCACCACGCACCGTGAGGAACACCAAACACAACCACACACAGGTGACATATCTCACTTCGCAAACATAACAAGCACCCTCACATCACAACTCAAACACAACCATACGCAAATCACAATCACATACGGAAAACACACACAAAACAAATCCCTAGGCAAAACACACACAACCCACAAAGAAGACAAAGAGCGCACATTGCATACACTACACTCTGCAAGCACAACCACGCACAGACACAAAACACGTACATCCTCACGCAGGAGCACAACGCAGAGCACACACACAACACAGAAACACGCGAAACAAGGGTCCCAAGACACAGACCACACACCTCAAGGCACATAACTGCTCACAAAACACACACGGAAAACACTGCACAGACTACGTACTGCACACACCATGAGACATACTGAACAAGCGAAACCGCACAGTCAACACTTCTGATATCACGTGCATAACTCAAACAGCCAAACACACACACACAACCTCTCTAACACAACCACACACAAATCACAAACTCCACACATAAGACGGACACAACACATACTAATAATCCACAGACTACTCCCCTATGACGCACTACACACAACACACACAGCCACAAGCAGGCAGTAGAGAGCACACACAGGTGCACGCAGACAGCTCGAAAAATCACACCCAAAATACACACTCACAGAACACATCAGACGCAACGCAAAACTAACATCACACAGAATGCTCAAAATACAGAGACCACCCAACATCTATCCTGTATGTAACACACAGAAAGCATATAGACAGCGCTCACACAACCCAGAACACAGTACACAACAGAAAGCAGAAAGACCAGACGCAGTACACATGAAACACGACGACGGAAGGCAGACAACAGAAACACAACACACACACAAACACCAACGGATAACTCATAAGAAATGACAAGATATACAACACACAAAGAACCACTCAGTGCACAGAACACACAGCTCACGACCACACCCATGACACATTGCACGCCACACAGAGAAAGTATGCAGAACAATGTACTCAACAAGCAGCAAAGAACCCATAACACACATTGTACATTCACAACACACACCACATATACAAGCACCAGTAGAACACTCATAAAAAATGACAAAATGTACAACACACAAGGAACCGCTCAATGCACACAACTCACAACCACGCACGTCACACATTGCACGCCACACGGAGAAAATTACACAGAGCAGTGAACTCGACACGCAGTAAAGATCCCACACCACACGTAGTACCTACTCTACACACACAACATGGACAACACACACAAAATAAACAAGGCCCACAGATCACAGTCAACACAAGCCCAAACACACAAGAACACACAGCACACACAGCACAGCCAAACGGAATACACACAGAATCACAACACAAACACCACAAATCATTCACTACCGCATATCAACCACAAATACAGCACACTACACGAAAGAATTCCAGAAAGCACAACACGCACGGATCAAACACGCACAATACACAGTAATAAACACATAACACACAACGCACACAGCAAGACATAAAAAAAAGAAGCAGAAACGACACACAGCACACACAACACAACACACACAAAATGTGCATCACAACAGCGCAGACAACACTCACTACATACAACACTCGCAGAACATACAACACACCGGCCACACACAACACACATGGAGAGCACCAACACAACACATACAACGCACACGAAAAACACCCACAACACGCCAAAGAGTTTACATACAACCTCTCAACACACAAACATCGCCTCACCCTAAACAACAAACCCCACACACACCGAGCACATGACTGCACACAATACCCATGAACCACGGTTCTCAGAGTAAACACAACACACACAGTGAGGGACACTGACCAAGCATGACCACACACAGTACACACATCACAAATTACACTCAATACTCAAACAGCGAACCCCACACACCACCTGTCAAACACAAACCCACGGTAATCACAACCACATGCAGAACCCGCACCACACACAACACATGCGAAATGACATGGAAGAAATACACAAACCACAAAAGAACACCGAATTTATGAAACACATTTCACAGACTGCACACACCACACAAAACACACATAAAACATACAGCACACAGGGCCTCACAGAACGCACAATGCGAAGCACACAACCTACATACAAAGCACGTCAGACAGAGCACACAATTAATATCCCACTCAACACGTAAAGCACACAGAGGACACAACACAAAGCACAATATGCCAAACAGATTAGGATACACCCAACACACATGCAACTGAGAGCACAATACGTTGCACATCACGGAACACACGTGCGGTCCCATCACACACTAAACATGAAACAGAAAACCATTCACAGACCACATAACATTCCCGACCGTGAACACAACATGCTACAAAAAAGTCACCAAACGTACGACACACAAAGACACACTCCAAGCACGCAACACCCAGCGCAGGACCGCCCACAAACACACCAGTCTCACAGCCCTCCACAGAGCAATACACACAGAACATACCCTACAAACAACAAAGTACCCAAACTGCACACCTCACAATCGCAACAGTCACAACACAGAAAGAACACAACACACGGGAAACACACGCTCAGACACATAAACACTGCCATGCACATTAAGCCAGCAGACCACAGACATCAGAGCTAAAAACACACCATAACGCAGTATGCAAAATGCAACACAACACAGAATACACACCCAATCACACAACAAACACCACAACCCATGCCCTACAGTATAAACAAAAGACGAACGACGCACTTCACACATGACACAAAACCCACAAACACAAAGGACCACACAGAAAGACGCACAACGCAAACATCGCACACAACACACACATTAAAAGAAACACATCAACACATTGCCGCAACACACAAAATAATACACAAATTACAGAGCAATACATCACACAACACACAAACATCACACACAATTTATACATCACACCTCATAACACACACAACAACCTGCAGTAACAACACAACACACAGACCGATGCAACCACTACATACCATACATAAAGCCACACGCTCAAGGAATAACCACAATAAACTTAAGTAAACTCCCACAAACACAAAGACAGAGGACACACACAAACTCAGCACGCTAAAAGCACAACAGATGAAACAACATACAGCACAAACATCACAGGACATAAAGGCACACGATTCTCAGACACCACGGTTAGCCATATACACACCACACACACAATGAGGTACACGACACGAGCAAAACCACATACAGATAACACGTGTCCCCTCACACACTTAATCAATCACACACACAGCCTCTCAAACACAGCCAAACACGTATCAGAATCACATATGCATCACACACAGAAAACATACAAAACCACATGAAAGCAAACAACCAAGAATAAAGGCAGATAGCACACTTTTCTAACACTGAACACCCCACTCACAACCGCACGCAGACACCCCACACGCATGTATACACGGGCACCTTTACACAATGCGCGCACAAACACACACACACACACAACATAAAGTAAAAACACAACAGTCACAGGGCGCACACCAGACACAACAGAGCACATGTTTCTCCTAAAACACACAAGTCACATTTGCAAGAGTACATGCACCACGCACCGTGAGGAACACCAAACACAACCACACACAGGTGACATATCTCACTTCGCAAACATAACAAGCACCCTCACATCACAACTCAAACACAACCATACGCAAATCACAATCACATACGGAAAACACACACAAAACAAATCCCTAGGCAAAACACACACAACCCACAAAGAAGACAAAGAGCGCACATTGCATACACTACACTCTGCAAGCACAACCACGCACAGACACAAAACACGTACATCCTCACGCAGGAGCACAACGCAGAGCACACACACAACACAGAAACACGCGAAACAAGGGTCCCAAGACACAGACCACACACCTCAAGGCACATAACTGCTCACAAAACACACACGGAAAACACTGCACAGACTACGTACTGCACACACCATGAGACATACTGAACAAGCGAAACCGCACAGTCAACACTTCTGATATCACGTGCATAACTCAAACAGCCAAACACACACACACAACCTCTCTAACACAACCACACACAAATCACAAACTCCACACATAAGACGGACACAACACATACTAATAATCCACAGACTACTCCCCTATGACGCACTACACACAACACACACAGCCACAAGCAGGCAGTAGAGAGCACACACAGGTGCACGCAGACAGCTCGAAAAATCACACCCAAAATACACACTCACAGAACACATCAGACGCAACGCAAAACTAACATCACACAGAATGCTCAAAATACAGAGACCACCCAACATCTATCCTGTATGTAACACACAGAAAGCATATAGACAGCGCTCACACAACCCAGAACACAGTACACAACAGAAAGCAGAAAGACCAGACGCAGTACACATGAAACACGACGACGGAAGGCAGACAACAGAAACACAACACACACACAAACACCAACGGATAACTCATAAAAAATGACAAGATATACAACACACAAAGAACCACTCAGTGCACAGAACACACAGCTCACGACCACACCCATGACACATTGCACGCCACACAGAGAAAGTATGCAGAACAATGTACTCAACAAGCAGCAAAGAACCCATAACACACATTGTACATTCACAACACACACCACATATACAAGCACCAGTAGAACACTCATAAAAAATGACAAAATGTACAACACACAAGGAACCGCTCAATGCACACAACTCACAACCACGCACGTCACACATTGCACGCCACACGGAGAAAATTACACAGAGCAGTGAACTCGACACGCAGTAAAGATCCCACACCACACGTAGTACCTACTCTACACACACAACATGGACAACACACACAAAATAAACAAGGCCCACAGATCACAGTCAACACAAGCCCAAACACACAAGAACACACAGCACACACAGCACAGCCAAACGGAATACACACAGAATCACAACACAAACACCACAAATCATTCACTACCGCATATCAACCACAAATACAGCACACTACACGAAAGAATTCCAGAAAGCACAACACGCACGGATCAAACACGCACAATACACAGTAATAAACACATAACACACAACGCACACAGCAAGACATAAAAAAAAGAAGCAGAAACGACACACAGCACACACAACACAACACACACAAAATGTGCATCACAACAGCGCAGACAACACTCACTACATACAACACTCGCAGAACATACAACACACCGGCCACACACAACACACATGGAGAGCGCCAACACAACACATACAACGCACACGAAAAACACCCACAACACGCCAAAGAGTTTACATACAACCTCTCAACACACAAACATCGCCTCACCCTAAACAACAAACCCCACACACACCGAGCACATGACTGCACACAATACCCATGAACCACGGTTCTCAGAGTAAACACAACACACACAGTGAGGGACACTGACCAAGCATGACCACACACAGTACACACATCACAAATTACACTCAATACTCAAACAGCGAACCCCACACACCACCTGTCAAACACAAACCCACGGTAATCACAACCACATGCAGAACCTGCACCACACACAACACATGAGAAATGACATGGAAGAAATACACAAACCACAAAAGAACACCGAATTTATGAAACACATTTCACAGACTGCACACACCACACAAAACACACATAAAACATACAGCACACAGGGCCTCACAGAACGCACAATGCGAAGCACACAACCTACATACAAAGCACGTCAGACAGAGCACACAATTAATATCCCACTCAACACGTAAAGCACACAGAGGACACAACACAAAGCACAATATGCCAAACAGATTAGGATACACCCAACACACATGCAACTGAGAGCACAATACGTTGCACATCACGGAACACACGTGCGGTCCCATCACACACTAAACATGAAACAGAAAACCATTCACAGACCACATAACATTCCCGACCGTGAACACAACATGCTACAAAAAAGTCACCAAACGTACGACACACAAAGACACACTCCAAGCACGCAACACCCAGCGCAGGACCGCCCACAAACACACCAGTCTCACAGCCCTCCACAGAGCAATACACACAGAACATACCCTACAAACAACAAAGTACCCAAACTGCACACCTCACAATCGCAACAGTCACAACACAGAAAGAACACAACACACGGGAAACACACGCTCAGACACATAAACACTGCCATGCACATTAAGCCAGCAGACCACAGACATCAGAGCTAAAAACACACCATAACGCAGTATGCAAAACGCAACACAACACAGAATACACACCCAATCACACAACAAACACCACAACCCATGCCCTACAGTATAAACAAAAGACGAACGACGCACTTCACACATGACACAAAACCCACAAACACAAAGGACCACACAGAAAGACGCACAACGCAAACATCGCACACAACACACACATTAAAAGAAACACATCAACACATTGCCGCAACACACAAAATAATACACAAATTACAGAGCAATACATCACACAACACACAAACATCACACACAATTTATACATCACACCTCATAACACACACAACATCCTGCAGTAACAACACAACACACAGACCGATGCAACCACTACATACCATACGTAAAGCCACACGCTCAAGGAATAACCACAATAAACTTAAGTAAACTCCCACAAACACAAAGACAGAGGACACACACAAACTCAGCACGCTAAAAGCACAACAGATGAAACAACATACAGCACAAACATCACAGGACATAAAGGCACACGATTCTCAGACACCACGGTTAGCCATATACACACCACACACACAATGAGGTACACGACACGAGCAAAACCACATACAGATAACACGTGTCCCCTCACACACTTAATCAATCACACACACAGCCTCTCAAACACAGCCAAACACGTATCAGAATCACATATGCATCACACACAGAAAACATACAAAACCACATGAAAGCAAACAACCAAGAATAAACGCAGATAGCACACACTTCTAACACTGAACACCCCACTCACAACCGCACGCAGACACCCCACACGCATGTATACACGGGCACCTTTACGCAATGCGCGCACAAACACACACACACACACAACATAAAGTAAAAACACAACAGTCACAGGGCGCACACCAGACACAACAGAGCACATGTTTCTCCTAAAACACACAAGTCACATTTGCAAGAGTACATGCACCACGCACCGTGAGGAACACCAAACACAACCACACACAGGTGACATATCTCACTTCGCAAACATAACAAGCACCCTCACATCACAACTCAAACACAACCATACGCAAATCACAATCACATACGGAAAACACACACAAAACAAATCCCTAGGCAAAACACACACAACCCACAAAGAAGACAAAGAGCGCACATTGCATACACTACACTCTGCAAGCACAACCACGCACAGACACAAAACACGTACATCCTCACGCAGGAGCACAACGCAGAGCACACACACAACACAGAAACACGCGAAACAAGGGTCCCAAGACACAGACCACACACCTCAAGGCACATAACTGCTCACAAAACACACACGGAAAACACTGCACAGACTACGTACTGCACACACCATGAGACATACTGAAACAAGCGAAACCGCACAGTCAACACTTCTGATATCACGTGCATAACTCAAACAGCCAAACACACACACACAACCTCTCTAACACAACCACACACAAATCACAAACTCCACACATAAGACGGACACAACACATACTAATAATCCACAGACTACTCCCCTATGACGCACTACACACAACACACACAGCCACAAGCAGGCAGTATAGAGCACACACAGGTGCACGCAGACAGCTCGAAAAATCACACCCAAAATACACACTCACAGAACACATCAGACGCAACGCAAAACTAACATCACACAGAATGCTCAAAATACAGAGACCACCCAACATCTATCCTGTATGTAACACACAGAAAGCATATAGACAGCGCTCACACAACCCAGAACACAGTACACAACAGAAAGCAGAAAGACCAGACGCAGTACACATGAAACACGACGACGGAAGGCAGACAACAGAAACACAACACACACACAAACACCAACAGATAACTCATAAAAAATGACGAGATATACAACACACAAAGAACCACTCAGTGCACAGAACACACAGCTCACGACCACACCCATGACACATTGCACGCCACACAGAGAAAGTATGCAGAACAATGTACTCAACAAGCAGCAAAGAACCCATAACACACATTGTACATTCACAACACACACCACATATACAAGCACCAGTAGAACACTCATAAAAAATGACAAAATGTACAACACACAAGGAACCGCTCAATGCACACAACTCACAACCACGCACGTCACACATTGCACGCCACACGGAGAAAATTACACAGAGCAGTGAACTCGACACGCAGTAAAGATCCCACACCACACGTAGTACCTACTCTACACACACAACATGGACAACACACACAAAATAAACAAGGCCCACAGATCACAGTCAACACAAGCCCAAACACACAAGAACACACAGCACACACAGCACAGCCAAACGGAATACACACAGAATCACAACACAAACACCACAAATCATTCACTACCGCATATCAACCACAAATACAGCACACTACACGAAAGAATTCCAGAAAGCACAACACGCACGGATCAAACACGCACAATACACAGTAATAAACACATAACACACAACGCACACAGCAAGACATAAAAAAAAGAAGCAGAAACGACACACAGCACACACAACACAACACACACAAAATGTGCATCACAACAGCGCAGACAACACTCACTACATACAACACTCGCAGAACATACAACACACCGGCCACACACAACACACATGGAGAGCACCAACACAACACATACAACGCACACGAAAAACACCCACAACACGCCAAAGAGTTTACATACAACCTCTCAACACACAAACATCGCCTCACCCTAAACAACAAACCCCACACACACCGAGCACATGACTGCACACAATACCCATGAACCACGGTTCTCAGAGTAAACACAACACACACAGTGAGGGACACTGACCAAGCATGACCACACACAGTACACACATCACAAATTACACTCAATACTCAAACAGCGAACCCCACACACCACCTGTCAAACACAAACCCACGGTAATCACAACCACATGCAGAACCCGCACCACACACAACACATGCGAAATGACATGGAAGAAATACACAAACCACAAAAGGACACCGAATTTATGAAACACATTTCACAGACTGCACACACCACACAAAACACACATAAAACATACAGCACACAGGGCCTCACAGAACGCACAATGCGAAGCACACAACCTACATACAAAGCACGTCAGACAGAGCACACAATTAATATCCCACTCAACACGTAAAGCACACAGAGGACACAACACAAAGCACAATATGCCAAACAGATTAGGATACACCCAACACACATGCAACTGAGAGCACAATACGTTGCACATCACGGAACACACGTGCGGTCCCATCACACACTAAACATGAAACAGAAAACCATTCACAGACCACATAACATTCCCGACCATGAACACAACATGCTACAAAAAAGTCACCAAACGTACGACACACAAAGACACACTCCAAGCACGCAACACCCAGCGCAGGACCGCCCACAAACACACCAGTCTCACAGCCCTCCACAGAGCAATACACACAGAACATACCCTACAAACAACAAAGTACCCAAACTGCACACCTCACAATCGCAACAGTCACAACACAGAAAGAACACAACACACGGGAAACACACGCTCAGACACATAAACACTGCCATGCACATTAAGCCAGCAGACCACAGACATCAGAGCTAAAAACACACCATAACGCAGTATGCAAAACGCAACACAACACAGAATACACACCCAATCACACAACAAACACCACAACCCATGCCCTACAGTATAAACAAAAGACGAACGACGCACTTCACACATGACACAAAACCCACAAACACAAAGGACCACACAGAAAGACGCACAACGCAAACATCGCACACAACACACACATTAAAAGAAACACATCAACACATTGCCGCAACACACAAAATAATACACAAATTACAGAGCAATACATCACACAACACACAAACATCACACACAATTTATACATCACACCTCATAACACACACAACAACCTGCAGTAACAACACAACACACAGACCGATGCAACCACTACATACCATACATAAAGCCACACGCTCAAGGAATAACCACAATAAACTTAAGTAAACTCCCACAAACACAAAGACAGAGGACACACACAAACTCAGCACGCTAAAAGCACAACAGATGAAACAACATACAGCACAAACATCACAGGACATAAAGGCACACGATTCTCAGACACCACGGTTAGCCATATACACACCACACACACAATGAGGTACACGACACGAGCAAAACCACATATAGATAACACGTGTCCCCTCACACACTTAATCAATCACACACACAGCCTCTCAAACACAGCCAAACACGTATCAGAATCACATATGCATCACACACAGAAAACATACAAAACCACATGAAAGCAAACAACCAAGAATAAAGGCAGATAGCACACTTTTCTAACACTGAACACCCCACTCACAACCGCACGCAGACACCCCACACGCATGTATACACGGGCACCTTTACGCAATGCGCGCACAAACACACACACACACACAACATAAAGTAAAAACACAACAGTCACAGGGCGCACACCAGACACAACAGAGCACATGTTTCTCCTAAAACACACAAGTCACATTTGCAAGAGTACATGCACCACGCACCGTGAGGAACACCAAACACAACCACACACAGGTGACATATCTCACTTCGCAAACATAACAAGCACCCTCACATCACAACTCAAACACAACCATACGCAAATCACAATCACATACGGAAAACACACACAAAACAAATCCCTAGGCAAAACACACACAACCCACAAAGAAGACAAAGAGCGCACATTGCATACACTACACTCTGCAAGCACAACCACGCACAGACACAAAACACGTACATCCTCACGCAGGAGCACAACGCAGAGCACACACACAACACAGAAACACGCGAAACAAGGGTCCCAAGACACAGACCACACACCTCAAGGCACATAACTGCTCACAAAACACACACGGAAAACACTGCACAGACTACGTACTGCACACAACATTAGACATACTGAACAAGCGAAACCGCACAGTCAACACTTCTGATATCACGTGCATAACTCAAACAGCCAAACACACACACACAACCTCTCTAACACAACCACACACAAATCACAAACTCCACACATAAGACGGACACAACACATACTAATAATCCACAGACTACTCCCCTATGACGCACTACACACAACACACACAGCCACAAGCAGGCAGTATAGAGCACACACAGGTGCACGCAGACAGCTCGAAAAATCACACCCAAAATACACACTCACAGAACACATCAGACGCAACGCAAAACTAACATCACACAGAATGCTCAAAATACAGAGACCACCCAACATCTATCCTGTATGTAACACACAGAAAGCATATAGACAGCGCTCACACAACCCAGAACACAGTACACAACAGAAAGCAGAAAGACCAGACGCAGTACACATGAAACACGACGACGGAAGGCAGACAACAGAAACACAACACACACACAAACACCAACGGATAACTCATAAGAAATGACAAGATATACAACACACAAAGAACCACTCAGTGCACAGAACACACAGCTCACGACCACACCCATGACACATTGCACGCCACACAGAGAAAGTATGCAGAACAATGTACTCAACAAGCAGCAAAGAACCCATAACGCACATTGTACATTCACAACACACACCACATATACAAGCACCAGTAGAACACTCATAAAAAATGACAAAATGTACAACACACAAGGAACCGCTCAATGCACACAACTCACAACCACGCACGTCACACATTGCACGCCACACGGAGAAAATTACACAGAGCAGTGAACTCGACACGCAGTAAAGATCCCACACCACACGTAGTACCTACTCTACACACACAACATGGACAACACACACAAAATAAACAAGGCCCACAGATCACAGTCAACACAAGCCCAAACACACAAGAACACACAGCACACACAGCACAGCCAAACGGAATACACACAGAATCACAACACAAACACCACAAATCATTCACTACCGCATATCAACCACAAATACAGCACACTACACGAAAGAATTCCAGAAAGCACAACACGCACGGATCAAACACGCACAATACACAGTAATAAACACATAACACACAACGCACACAGCAAGACATAAAAAAAAGAAGCAGAAACGACACACAGCACACACAACACAACACACACAAAATGTGCATCACAACAGCGCAGACAACACTCACTACATACAACACTCGCAGAACATACAACACACCGGCCACACACAACACACATGGAGAGCACCAACACAACACATACAACGCACACGAAAACACCCACAACACGCCAAAGAGTTTACATACAACCTCTCAACACACAAACATCGCCTCACCCTAAACAACAAACCCCACACACACCGAGCACATGACTGCACACAATACCCATGAACCACGGTTCTCAGAGTAAACACAACACACACAGTGAGGGACACTGACCAAGCATGACCACACACAGTACACACATCACAAATTACACTCAATACTCAAACAGCGAGCCCCACACACCACCTGTCAAACACAAACCCACGGTAATCACAACCACATGCAGAACCCGCACCACACACAACACATGCGAAATGACATGGAAGAAATACACAAACCACAAAAGAACACCGAATTTATGAAACACATTTCACAGACTGCACACACCACACAAAACACACATAAAACATACAGCACACAGGGCCTCACAGAACGCACAATGCGAAGCACACAACCTACATACAAAGCACGTCAGACAGAGCACACAATTAATATCCCACTCAACACGTAAAGCACACAGAGGACACAACACAAAGCACAATATGCCAAACAGATTAGGATACACCCAACACACATGCAACTGAGAGCACAATACGTTGCACATCACGGAACACACGTGCGGTCCCATCACACACTAAACATGAAACAGAAAACCATTCACAGACCACATAACATTCCCGACCGTGAACACAACATGCTACAAAAAAGTCACAAAACGTACGACACACAAAGACACACTCCAAGCACGCAACACCCAGCGCAGGAGCGCCCACAAACACACCAGTCTCACAGCCCTCCACAGAGCAATACACACAGAACATACCCTACAAACAACAAAGTACCCAAACTGCACACCTCACAATCGCAACAGTCACAACACAGAAAGAACACAACACACGGGAAACACACGCTCAGACACATAAACACTGCCATGCACATTAAGCCAGCAGACCACAGACATCAGAGCTAAAAACACACCATAACGCAGTATGCAAAACGCAACACAACACAGAATACACACCCAATCACACAACAAACACCACAACCCATGCCCTACAGTATAAACAAAAGACGAACGACGCACTTCACACACGACACAAAACCCACAAACACAAAGGACCACACAGAAAGACGCACAACGCAAACATCGCACACAACACACACATTAAAAGAAACACATCAACACATTGCCGCAACACACAAAATAATACACAAATTACAGAGCAATACATCACACAACACACAAACATCACACACAATTTATACATCACACCTCATAACACACACAACAACCTGCAGTAACAACACAACACACAGACCGATGCAACCACTACATACCATACATAAAGCCACACGCTCAAGGAATAACCACAATAAACTTAAGTAAACTCCCACAAACACAAAGACAGAGGACACACACAAACTCAGCACGCTAAAAGCACAACAGATGAAACAACATACAGCACAAACATCACAGGACATAAAGGCACACGATTCTCAGACACCACGGTTAGCCATATACACACCACACACACAATGAGGTACACGACACGAGCAAAACCACATACAGATAACACGTGTCCCCTCACACACTTAATCAATCACACACACAGCCTCTCAAACACAGCCAAACACGTATCAGAATCACATATGCATCACACACAGAAAACATACAAAACCACATGAAAGCAAACAACCAAGAATAAAGGCAGATAGCACACTTTTCTAACACTGAACACCCCACTCACAACCGCACGCAGACACCCCACACGCATGTATACACGGGCACCTTTACGCAATGCGCGCACAAACACACACACACACACAACATAAAGTAAAAACACAACAGTCACAGGGCGCACACCAGACACAACAGAGCACATGTTTCTCCTAAAACACACAAGTCACATTTGCAAGAGTACATGCACCACGCACCGTGAGGAACACCAAACACAACCACACACAGGTGACATATCTCACTTCGCAAACATAACAAGCACCCTCACATCACAACTCAAACACAACCATACGCAAATCACAATCACATACGGAAAACACACACAAAACAAATCCCTAGGCAAAACACACACAACCCACAAAGAAGACAAAGAGCGCACATTGCATACACTACACTCTGCAAGCACAACCACGCACAGACACAAAACACGTACATCCTCACGCAGGAGCACAACGCAGAGCACACACACAACACAGAAACACGCGAAACAAGGGTCCCAAGACACAGACCACACACCTCAAGGCACATAACTGCTCACAAAACACACACGGAAAACACTGCACAGACTACGTACTGCACACAACATTAGACATACTGAACAAGCGAAACCGCACAGTCAACACTTCTGATATCACGTGCATAACTCAAACAGCCAAACACACACACACAACCTCTCTAACACAACCACACACAAATCACAAACTCCACACATAAGACGGACACAACACATACTAATAATCCACAGACTACTCCCCTATGACGCACTACACACAACACACACAGCCACAAGCAGGCAGTATAGAGCACACACAGGTGCACGCAGACAGCTCGAAAAATCACACCCAAAATACACACTCACAGAACACATCAGACGCAACGCAAAACTAACATCACACAGAATGCTCAAAATACAGAGACCACCCAACATCTATCCTGTATGTAACACACAGAAAGCATATAGACAGCGCTCACACAACCCAGAACACAGTACACAACAGAAAGCAGAAAGACCAGACGCAGTACACATGAAACACGACGACGGAAGGCAGACAACAGAAACACAACACACACACAAACACCAACGGATAACTCATAAGAAATGACAAGATATACAACACACAAAGAACCACTCAGTGCACAGAACACACAGCTCACGACCACACCCATGACACATTGCACGCCACACAGAGAAAGTATGCAGAACAATGTACTCAACAAGCAGCAAAGAACCCATAACGCACATTGTACATTCACAACACACACCACATATACAAGCACCAGTAGAACACTCATAAAAAATGACAAAATGTACAACACACAAGGAACCGCTCAATGCACACAACTCACAACCACGCACGTCACACATTGCACGCCACACGGAGAAAATTACACAGAGCAGTGAACTCGACACGCAGTAAAGATCCCACACCACACGTAGTACCTACTCTACACACACAACATGGACAACACACACAAAATAAACAAGGCCCACAGATCACAGTCAACACAAGCCCAAACACACAAGAACACACAGCACACACAGCACAGCCAAACGGAATACACACAGAATCACAACACAAACACCACAAATCATTCACTACCGCATATCAACCACAAATACAGCACACTACACGAAAGAATTCCAGAAAGCACAACACGCACGGATCAAACACGCACAATACACAGTAATAAACACATAACACACAACGCACACAGCAAGACATAAAAAAAAGAAGCAGAAACGACACACAGCACACACAACACAACACACACAAAATGTGCATCACAACAGCGCAGACAACACTCACTACATACAACACTCGCAGAACATACAACACACCGGCCACACACAACACACATGGAGAGCACCAACACAACACATACAACGCACACGAAAACACCCACAACACGCCAAAGAGTTTACATACAACCTCTCAACACACAAACATCGCCTCACCCTAAACAACAAACCCCACACACACCGAGCACATGACTGCACACAATACCCATGAACCACGGTTCTCAGAGTAAACACAACACACACAGTGAGGGACACTGACCAAGCATGACCACACACAGTACACACATCACAAATTACACTCAATACTCAAACAGCGAGCCCCACACACCACCTGTCAAACACAAACCCACGGTAATCACAACCACATGCAGAACCCGCACCACACACAACACATGCGAAATGACATGGAAGAAATACACAAACCACAAAAGAACACCGAATTTATGAAACACATTTCACAGACTGCACACACCACACAAAACACACATAAAACATACAGCACACAGGGCCTCACAGAACGCACAATGCGAAGCACACAACCTACATACAAAGCACGTCAGACAGAGCACACAATTAATATCCCACTCAACACGTAAAGCACACAGAGGACACAACACAAAGCACAATATGCCAAACAGATTAGGATACACCCAACACACATGCAACTGAGAGCACAATACGTTGCACATCACGGAACACACGTGCGGTCCCATCACACACTAAACATGAAACAGAAAACCATTCACAGACCACATAACATTCCCGACCGTGAACACAACATGCTACAAAAAAGTCACAAAACGTACGACACACAAAGACACACTCCAAGCACGCAACACCCAGCGCAGGACCGCCCACAAACACACCAGTCTCACAGCCCTCCACAGAGCAATACACACAGAACATACCCTACAAACAACAAAGTACCCAAACTGCACACCTCACAATCGCAACAGTCACAACACAGAAAGAACACAACACACGGGAAACACACGCTCAGACACATAAACACTGCCATGCACATTAAGCCAGCAGACCACAGACATCAGAGCTAAAAACACACCATAACGCAGTATGCAAAACGCAACACAACACAGAATACACACCCAATCACACAACAAACACCACAACCCATGCCCTACAGTATAAACAAAAGACGAACGACGCACTTCACACACGACACAAAACCCACAAACACAAAGGACCACACAGAAAGACGCACAACGCAAACATCGCACACAACACACACATTAAAAGAAACACATCAACACATTGCCGCAACACACAAAATAATACACAAATTACAGAGCAATACATCACACAACACACAAACATCACACACAATTTATACATCACACCTCATAACACACACAACAACCTGCAGTAACAACACAACACACAGACCGATGCAACCACTACATACCATACATAAAGCCACACGCTCAAGGAATAACCACAATAAACTTAAGTAAACTCCCACAAACACAAAGACAGAGGACACACACAAACTCAGCACGCTAAAAGCACAACAGATGAAACAACATACAGCACAAACATCACAGGACATAAAGGCACACGATTCTCAGACACCACGGTTAGCCATATACACACCACACACACAATGAGGTACACGACACGAGCAAAACCACATACAGATAACACGTGTCCCCTCACACACTTAATCAATCACACACACAGCCTCTCAAACACAGCCAAACACGTATCAGAATCACATATGCATCACACACAGAAAACATACAAAACCACATGAAAGCAAACAACCAAGAATAAAGGCAGATAGCACACTTTTCTAACACTGAACACCCCACTCACAACCGCACGCAGACACCCCACACGCATGTATACACGGGCACCTTTACGCAATGCGCGCACAAACACACACACACACACAACATAAAGTAAAAACACAACAGTCACAGGGCGCACACCAGACACAACAGAGCACATGTTTCTCCTAAAACACACAAGTCACATTTGCAAGAGTACATGCACCACGCACCGTGAGGAACACCAAACACAACCACACACAGGTGACATATCTCACTTCGCAAACATAACAAGCACCCTCACATCACAACTCAAACACAACCATACGCAAATCACAATCACATACGGAAAACACACACAAAACAAATCCCTAGGCAAAACACACACAACCCACAAAGAAGACAAAGAGCGCACATTGCATACACTACACTCTGCAAGCACAACCACGCACAGACACAAAACACGTACATCCTCACGCAGGAGCACAACGCAGAGCACACACACAACACAGAAACACGCGAAACAAGGGTCCCAAGACACAGACCACACACCTCAAGGCACATAACTGCTCACAAAACACACACGGAAAACACTGCACAGACTACGTACTGCACACACCATGAGACATACTGAACAAGCGAAACCGCACAGTCAACACTTCTGATATCACGTGCATAACTCAAACAGCCAAACACACACACACAACCTCTCTAACACAACCACACACAAATCACAAACTCCACACATAAGACGGACACAACACATACTAATAATCCACAGACTACTCCCCTATGACGCACTACACACAACACACACAGCCACAAGCAGGCAGTATAGAGCACACACAGGTGCACGCAGACAGCTCGAAAAATCACACCCAAAATACACACTCACAGAACACATCAGACGCAACGCAAAACTAACATCACACAGAATGCTCAAAATACAGAGACCACCCAACATCTATCCTGTATGTAACACACAGAAAGCATATAGACAGCGCTCACACAACCCAGAACACAGTACACAACAGAAAGCAGAAAGACCAGACGCAGTACACATGAAACACGACGACGGAAGGCAGACAACAGAAACACAACACACACACAAACACCAACGGATAACTCATAAGAAATGACAAGATATACAACACACAAAGAACCACTCAGTGCACAGAACACACAGCTCACGACCACACCCATGACACATTGCACGCCACACAGAGAAAGTATGCAGAACAATGTACTCAACAAGCAGCAAAGAACCCATAACACACATTGTACATTCACAACACACACCACATATACAAGCACCAGTAGAACACTCATAAAAAATGACAAAATGTACAACACACAAGGAACCGCTCAATGCACACAACTCACAACCACGCACGTCACACATTGCACGCCACACGGAGAAAATTACACAGAGCAGTGAACTCGACACGCAGTAAAGATCCCACACCACACGTAGTACCTACTCTACACACACAACATGGACAACACACACAAAATAAACAAGGCCCACAGATCACAGTCAACACAAGCCCAAACACACAAGAACACACAGCACACACAGCACAGCCAAACGGAATACACACAGAATCACAACACAAACACCACAAATCATTCACTACCGCATATCAACCACAAATACAGCACACTACACGAAAGAATTCCAGAAAGCACAACACGCACGGATCAAACACGCACAATACACAGTAATAAACACATAACACACAACGCACACAGCAAGACATAAAAAAAAGAAGCAGAAACGACACACAGCACACACAACACAACACACACAAAATGTGCATCACAACAGCGCAGACAACACTCACTACATACAACACTCGCAGAACATACAACACACCGGCCACACACAACACACATGGAGAGCACCAACACAACACATACAACGCACACGAAAAACACCCACAACACGCCAAAGAATTTACATACAACCTCTCAACACACAAACATCGCCTCACCCTAAACAACAAACCCCACACACACCGAGCACATGACTGCACACAATACCCATGAACCACGGTTCTCAGAGTAAACACAACACACACAGTGAGGGACACTGACCAAGCATGACCACACACAGTACACACATCACAAATTACACTCAATACTCAAACAGCGAACCCCACACACCACCTGTCAAACACAAACCCACGGTAATCACAACCACATGCAGAACCCGCACCACACACAACACATGCGAAATGACATGGAAGAAATACACAAACCACAAAAGAACACCGAATTTATGAAACACATTTCACAGACTGCACACACCACACAAAACACACATAAAACATACAGCACACAGGGCCTCACAGAACGCACAATGCGAAGCACACAACCTACATACAAAGCACGTCAGACAGAGCACACAATTAATATCCCACTCAACACGTAAAGCACACAGAGGACACAACACAAAGCACAATATGCCAAACAGATTAGGATACACCCAACACACATGCAACTGAGAGCACAATACGTTGCACATCACGGAACACACGTGCGGTCCCATCACACACTAAACATGAAACAGAAAACCATTCACAGACCACATAACATTCCCGACCGTGAACACAACATGCTACAAAAAAGTCACCAAACGTACGACACACAAAGACACACTCCAAGCACGCAACACCCAGCGCAGGACCGCCCACAAACACACCAGTCTCACAGCCCTCCACAGAGCAATACACACAGAACATACCCTACAAACAACAAAGTACCCAAACTGCACACCTCACAATCGCAACAGTCACAACACAGAAAGAACACAACACACGGGAAACACACGCTCAGACACATAAACACTGCCATGCACATTAAGCCAGCAGACCACAGACATCAGAGCTAAAAACACACCATAACGCAGTATGCAAAACGCAACACAACACAGAATACACACCCAATCACACAACAAACACCACAACCCATGCCCTACAGTATAAACAAAAGACGAACGACGCACTTCACACACGACACAAAACCCACAAACACAAAGGACCACACAGAAAGACGCACAACGCAAACATCGCACACAACACACACATTAAAAGAAACACATCAACACATTGCCGCAACACACAAAATAATACACAAATTACAGAGCAATACATCACACAACACACAAACATCACACACAATTTATACATCACACCTCATAACACACACAACAACCTGCAGTAACAACACAACACACAGACCGATGCAACCACTACATACCATACATAAAGCCACACGCTCAAGGAATAACCACAATAAACTTAAGTAAACTCCCACAAACACAAAGACAGAGGACACACACAAACTCAGCACGCTAAAAGCACAACAGATGAAACAACATACAGCACAAACATCACAGGACATAAAGGCACACGATTCTCAGACACCACGGTTAGCCATATACACACCACACACACAATGAGGTACACGACACGAGCAAAACCACATACAGATAACACGTGTCCCCTCACACACTTAATCAATCACACACACAGCCTCTCAAACACAGCCAAACACGTATCAGAATCACATATGCATCACACACAGAAAACATAAAAAACCACATGAAAGCAAACAACCAAGAATAAAGGCCGATAGCACACTTTTCTAACACTGAACACCCCACTCACAACCGCACGCAGACACCCCACACGCATGTATACACGGGCACCTTTACGCAATGCGCGCACAAACACACACACACACACAACATAAAGTAAAAACACAACAGTCACAGGGCGCACACCAGACACAACAGAGCACATGTTTCTCCTAAAACACACAAGTCACATTTGCAAGAGTACATGCACCACGCACCGTGAGGAACACCAAACACAACCACACACAGGTGACATATCTCACTTCGCAAACATAACAAGCACCCTCACATCACAACTCAAACACAACCATACGCAAATCACAATCACATACGGAAAACACACACAAAACAAATCCCTAGGCAAAACACACACAACCCACAAAGAAGACAAAGAGCGCACATTGCATACACTACACTCTGCAAGCACAACCACGCACAGACACAAAACACGTACATCCTCACGCAGGAGCACAACGCAGAGCACACACACAACACAGAAACACGCGAAACAAGGGTCCCAAGACACAGACCACACACCTCAAGGCACATAACTGCTCACAAAACACACACGGAAAACACTGCACAGACTACGTACTGCACACACCATGAGACATACTGAACAAGCGAAACCGCACAGTCAACACTTCTGATATCACGTGCATAACTCAAACAGCCAAACACACACACACAACCTCTCTAACACAACCACACACAAATCACAAACTCCACACATAAGACGGACACAACACATACTAATAATCCACAGACTACTCCCCTATGACGCACTACACACAACACACACAGCCACAAGCAGGCAGTATAGAGCACACACAGGTGCACGCAGACAGCTCGAAAAATCACACCCAAAATACACACTCACAGAACACATCAGACGCAACGCAAAACTAACATCACACAGAATGCTCAAAATACAGAGACCACCCAACATCTATCCTGTATGTAACACACAGAAAGCATATAGACAGCGCTCACACAACCCAGAACACAGTACACAACAGAAAGCAGAAAGACCAGACGCAGTACACATGAAACACGACGACGGAAGGCAGACAACAGAAACACAACACACACACAAACACCAACGGATAACTCATAAGAAATGACAAGATATACAACACACAAAGAACCACTCAGTGCACAGAACACACAGCTCACGACCACACCCATGACACATTGCACGCCACACAGAGAAAGTATGCAGAACAATGTACTCAACAAGCAGCAAAGAACCCATAACACACATTGTACATTCACAACACACACCACATATACAAGCACCAGTAGAACACTCATAAAAAATGACAAAATGTACAACACACAAGGAACCGCTCAATGCACACAACTCACAACCACGCACGTCACACATTGCACGCCACACGGAGAAAATTACACAGAGCAGTGAACTCGACACGCAGTAAAGATCCCACACCACACGTAGTACCTACTCTACACACACAACATGGACAACACACACAAAATAAACAAGGCCCACAGATCACAGTCAACACAAGCCCAAACACACAAGAACACACAGCACACACAGCACAGCCAAACGGAATACACACAGAATCACAACACAAACACCACAAATCATTCACTACCGCATATCAACCACAAATACAGCACACTACACGAAAGAATTCCAGAAAGCACAACACGCACGGATCAAACACGCACAATACACAGTAATAAACACATAACACACAACGCACACAGCAAGACATAAAAAAAAGAAGCAGAAACGACACACAGCACACACAACACAACACACACAAAATGTGCATCACAACAGCGCAGACAACACTCACTACATACAACACTCGCAGAACATACAACACACCGGCCACACACAACACACATGGAGAGCACCAACACAACACATACAACGCACACGAAAAACACCCACAACACGCCAAAGAGTTTACATACAACCTCTCAACACACAAACATCGCCTCACCCTAAACAACAAACCCCACACACACCGAGCACATGACTGCACACAATACCCATGAACCACGGTTCTCAGAGTAAACACAACACACACAGTGAGGGACACTGACCAAGCATGACCACACACAGTACACACATCACAAATTACACTCAATACTCAAACAGCGAACCCCACACACCACCTGTCAAACACAAACCCACGGTAATCACAACCACATGCAGAACCCGCACCACACACAACACATGCGAAATGACATGGAAGAAATACACAAACCACAAAAGAACACCGAATTTATGAAACACATTTCACAGACTGCACACACCACACAAAACACACATAAAACCTACAGCACACAGGGCCTCACAGAACGCACAATGCGAAGCACACAACCTACATACAAAGCACGTCAGACAGAGCACACAATTAATATCCCACTCAACACGTAAAGCACACAGAGGACACAACACAAAGCACAATATGCCAAACAGATTAGGATACACCCAACACACATGCAACTGAGAGCACAATACGTTGCACATCACGGAACACACGTGCGGTCCCATCACACACTAAACATGAAACAGAAAACCATTCACAGACCACATAACATTCCCGACCATGAACACAACATGCTACAAAAAAGTCACCAAACGTACGACACACAAAGACACACTCCAAGCACGCAACACCCAGCGCAGGACCGCCCACAAACACACCAGTCTCACAGCCCTCCACAGAGCAATACACACAGAACATACCCTACAAACAACAAAGTACCCAAACTGCACACCTCACAATCGCAACAGTCACAACACAGAAAGAACACAACACACGGGAAACACACGCTCAGACACATAAACACTGCCATGCACATTAAGCCAGCAGACCACAGACATCAGAGCTAAAAACACACCATAACGCAGTATGCAAAACGCAACACAACACAGAATACACACCCAATCACACAACAAACACCACAACCCATGCCCTACAGTATAAACAAAAGACGAACGACGCACTTCACACACGACACAAAACCCACAAACACAAAGGACCACACAGAAAGACGCACAACGCAAACATCGCACACAACACACACATTAAAAGAAACACATCAACACATTGCCGCAACACACAAAATAATACACAAATTACAGAGCAATACATCACACAACACACAAACATCACACACAATTTATACATCACACCTCATAACACACACAACAACCTGCAGTAACAACACAACACACAGACCGATGCAACCACTACATACCATACATAAAGCCACACGCTCAAGGAATAACCACAATAAACTTAAGTAAACTCCCACAAACACAAAGACAGAGGACACACACAAACTCAGCACGCTAAAAGCACAACAGATGAAACAACATACAGCACAAACATCACAGGACATAAAGGCACACGATTCTCAGACACCACGGTTAGCCATATACACACCACACACACAATGAGGTACACGACACGAGCAAAACCACATACAGATAACACGTGTCCCCTCACACACTTAATCAATCACACACACAGCCTCTCAAACACAGCCAAACACGTATCAGAATCACATATGCATCACACACAGAAAACATACAAAACCACATGAAAGCAAACAACCAAGAATAAAGGCAGATAGCACACTTTTCTAACACTGAACACCCCACTCACAACCGCACGCAGACACCCCACACGCATGTATACACGGGCACCTTTACGCAATGCGCGCACAAACACACACACACACACAACATAAAGTAAAAACACAACAGTCACAGGGCGCACACCAGACACAACAGAGCACATGTTTCTCCTAAAACACACAAGTCACATTTGCAAGAGTACATGCACCACGCACCGTGAGGAACACCAAACACAACCACACACAGGTGACATATCTCACTTCGCAAACATAACAAGCACCCTCACATCACAACTCAAACACAACCATACGCAAATCACAATCACATACGGAAAACACACACAAAACAAATCCCTAGGCAAAACACACACAACCCACAAAGAAGACAAAGAGCGCACATTGCATACACTACACTCTGCAAGCACAACCACGCACAGACACAAAACACGTACATCCTCACGCAGGAGCACAACGCAGAGCACACACACAACACAGAAACACGCGAAACAAGGGTCCCAAGACACAGACCACACACCTCAAGGCACATAACTGCTCACAAAACACACACGGAAAACACTGCACAGACTACGTACTGCACACACCATGAGACATACTGAACAAGCGAAACCGCACAGTCAACACTTCTGATATCACGTGCATAACTCAAACAGCCAAACACACACACACAACCTCTCTAACACAACCACACACAAATCACAAACTCCACACATAAGACGGACACAACACATACTAATAATCCACAGACTACTCCCCTATGACGCACTACACACAACACACACAGCCACAAGCAGGCAGTATAGAGCACACACAGGTGCACGCAGACAGCTCGAAAAATCACACCCAAAATACACACTCACAGAACACATCAGACGCAACGCAAAACTAACATCACACAGAATGCTCAAAATACAGAGACCACCCAACATCTATCCTGTATGTAACACACAGAAAGCATATAGACAGCGCTCACACAACCCAGAACACAGTACACAACAGAAAGCAGAAAGACCAGACGCAGTACACATGAAACACGACGACGGAAGGCAGACAACAGAAACACAACACACACACAAACACCAACGGATAACTCATAAGAAATGACAAGATATACAACACACAAAGAACCACTCAGTGCACAGAACACACAGCTCACGACCACACCCATGACACATTGCACGCCACACAGAGAAAGTATGCAGAACAATGTACTCAACAAGCAGCAAAGAACCCATAACACACATTGTACATTCACAACACACACCACATATACAAGCACCAGTAGAACACTCATAAAAAATGACAAAATGTACAACACACAAGGAACCGCTCAATGCACACAACTCACAACCACGCACGTCACACATTGCACGCCACACGGAGAAAATTACACAGAGCAGTGAACTCGACACGCAGTAAAGATCCCACACCACACGTAGTACCTACTCTACACACACAACATGGACAACACACACAAAATAAACAAGGCCCACAGATCACAGTCAACACAAGCCCAAACACACAAGAACACACAGCACACACAGCACAGCCAAACGGAATACACACAGAATCACAACACAAACACCACAAATCATTCACTACCGCATATCAACCACAAATACAGCACACTACACGAAAGAATTCCAGAAAGCACAACACGCACGGATCAAACACGCACAATACACAGTAATAAACACATAACACACAACGCACACAGCAAGACATAAAAAAAAGAAGCAGAAACGACACACAGCACACACAACACAACACACACAAAATGTGCATCACAACAGCGCAGACAACACTCACTACATACAACACTCGCAGAACATACAACACACCGGCCACACACAACACACATGGAGAGCACCAACACAACACATACAACGCACACGAAAAACACCCACAACACGCCAAAGAGTTTACATACAACCTCTCAACACACAAACATCGCCTCACCCTAAACAACAAACCCCACACACACCGAGCACATGACTGCACACAATACCCATGAACCACGGTTCTCAGAGTAAACACAACACACACAGTGAGGGACACTGACCAAGCATGACCACACACAGTACACACATCACAAATTACACTCAATACTCAAACAGCGAACCCCACACACCACCTGTCAAACACAAACCCACGGTAATCACAACCACATGCAGAACCCGCACCACACACAACACATGCGAAATGACATGGAAGAAATACACAAACCACAAAAGAACACCGAATTTATGAAACACATTTCACAGACTGCACACACCACACAAAACACACATAAAACATACAGCACACAGGGCCTCACAGAACGCACAATGCGAAGCACACAACCTACATACAAAGCACGTCAGACAGAGCACACAATTAATATCCCACTCAACACGTAAAGCACACAGAGGACACAACACAAAGCACAATATGCCAAACAGATTAGGATACACCCAACACACATGCAACTGAGAGCACAATACGTTGCACATCACGGAACACACGTGCGGTCCCATCACACACTAAACATGAAACAGAAAACCATTCACAGACCACATAACATTCCCGACCGTGAACACAACATGCTACAAAAAAGTCACCAAACGTACGACACACAAAGACACACTCCAAGCACGCAACACCCAGCGCAGGACCGCCCACAAACACACCAGTCTCACAGCCCTCCACAGAGCAATACACACAGAACATACCCTACAAACAACAAAGTACCCAAACTGCACACCTCACAATCGCAACAGTCACAACACAGAAAGAACACAACACACGGGAAACACACGCTCAGACACATAAACACTGCCATGCACATTAAGCCAGCAGACCACAGACATCAGAGCTAAAAACACACCATAACGCAGTATGCAAAACGCAACACAACACAGAATACACACCCAATCACACAACAAACACCACAACCCATGCCCTACAGTATAAACAAAAGACGAACGACGCACTTCACACATGACACAAAACCCACAAACACAAAGGACCACACAGAAAGACGCACAACGCAAACATCGCACACAACACACACATTAAAAGAAACACATCAACACATTGCCGCAACACACAAAATAATACACAAATTACAGAGCAATACATCACACAACACACAAACATCACACACAATTTATACATCACACCTCATAACACACACAACAACCTGCAGTAACAACACAACACACAGACCGATGCAACCACTACATACCATACGTAAAGCCACACGCTCAAGGAATAACCACAATAAACTTAAGTAAACTCCCACAAACACAAAGACAGAGGACACACACAAACTCAGCACGCTAAAAGCACAACAGATGAAACAACATACAGCACAAACATCACAGGACATAAAGGCACACGATTCTCAGACACCACGGTTAGCCATATACACACCACACACACAATGAGGTACACGACACGAGCAAAACCACATACAGATAACACGTGTCCCCTCACACACTTAATCAATCACACACACAGCCTCTCAAACACAGCCAAACACGTATCAGAATCACATATGCATCACACACAGAAAACATACAAAACCACATGAAAGCAAACAACCAAGAATAAAGGCAGATAGCACACTTTTCTAACACTGAACACCCCACTCACAACCGCACGCAGACACCCCACACGCATGTATACACGGGCACCTTTACGCAATGCGCGCACAAACACACACACACACACAACATAAAGTAAAAACACAACAGTCACAGGGCGCACACCAGACACAACAGAGCACATGTTTCTCCTAAAACACACAAGTCACATTTGCAAGAGTACATGCACCACGCACCGTGAGGAACACCAAACACAACCACACACAGGTGACATATCTCACTTCGCAAACATAACAAGCACCCTCACATCACAACTCAAACACAACCATACGCAAATCACAATCACATACGGAAAACACACACAAAACAAATCCCTAGGCAAAACACACACAACCCACAAAGAAGACAAAGAGCGCACATTGCATACACTACACTCTGCAAGCACAACCACGCACAGACACAAAACACGTACATCCTCACGCAGGAGCACAACGCAGAGCACACACACAACACAGAAACACGTGAAACAAGGGTCCCAAGACACAGACCACACACCTCAAGGCACATAACTGCTCACAAAACACACACGGAAAACACTGCACAGACTACGTACTGCACACACCATGAGACATACTGAACAAGCGAAACCGCACAGTCAACACTTCTGATATCACGTGCATAACTCAAACAGCCAAACACACACACACAACCTCTCTAACACAACCACACACAAATCACAAACTCCACACATAAGACGGACACAACACATACTAATAATCCACAGACTACTCCCCTATGACGCACTACACACAACACACACAGCCACAAGCAGGCAGTAGAGAGCACACACAGGTGCACGCAGACAGCTCGAAAAATCACACCCAAAATACACACTCACAGAACACATCAGACGCAACGCAAAACTAACATCACACAGAATGCTCAAAATACAGAGACCACCCAACATCTATCCTGTATGTAACACACAGAAAGCATATAGACAGCGCTCACACAACCCAGAACACAGTACACAACAGAAAGCAGAAAGACCAGACGCAGTACACATGAAACACGACGACGGAAGGCAGACAACAGAAACACAACACACACACAAACACCAACGGATAACTCATAAAAAATGACAAGATATACAACACACAAAGAACCACTCAGTGCACAGAACACACAGCTCACGACCACACCCATGACACATTGCACGCCACACAGAGAAAGTATGCAGAACAATGTACTCAACAAGCAGCAAAGAACCCATAACACACATTGTACATTCACAACACACACCACATATACAAGCACCAGTAGAACACTCATAAAAAATGACAAAATGTACAACACACAAGGAACCGCTCAATGCACACAACTCACAACCACGCACGTCACACATTGCACGCCACACGGAGAAAATTACACAGAGCAGTGAACTCGACACGCAGTAAAGATCCCACACCACACGTAGTACCTACTCTACACACACAACATGGACAACACACACAAAATAAACAAGGCCCACAGATCACAGTCAACACAAGCCCAAACACACAAGAACACACAGCACACACAGCACAGCCAAACGGAATACACACAGAATCACAACACAAACACCACAAATCATTCACTACCGCATATCAACCACAAATACAGCACACTACACGAAAGAATTCCAGAAAGCACAACACGCACGGATCAAACACGCACAATACACAGTAATAAACACATAACACACAACGCACACAGCAAGACATAAAAAAAGAAGCAGAAACGACACACAGCACACACAACACAACACACACAAAATGTGCATCACAACAGCGCAGACAACACTCACTACATACAACACTCGCAGAACATACAACACACCGGCCACACACAACACACATGGAGAGCACCAACACAACACATACAACGCACACGAAAGACACCCACAACACGCCAAAGAGTTTACATACAACCTCTCAACACACAAACATCGCCTCACCCTAAACAACAAACCCCACACACACCGAGCACATGACTGCACACAATACCCATGAACCACGGTTCTCAGAGTAAACACAACACACACAGTGAGGGACACTGACCAAGCATGACCACACACAGTACACACATCACAAATTACACTCAATACTCAAACAGCGAACCCCACACACCACCTGTCAAACACAAACCCACGGTAATCACAACCACATGCAGAACCCGCACCACACACAACACATGCGAAATGACATGGAAGAAATACACAAACCACAAAAGAACACCGAATTTATGAAACACATTTCACAGACTGCACACACCACACAAAACACACATAAAACATACAGCACACAGGGCCTCACAGAACGCACAATGCGAAGCACACAACCTACATACAAAGCACGTCAGACAGAGCACACAATTAATATCCCACTCAACACGTAAAGCACACAGAGGACACAACACAAAGCACAATATGCCAAACAGATTAGGATACACCCAACACACATGCAACTGAGAGCACAATACGTTGCACATCACGGAACACACGTGCGGTCCCATCACACACTAAACATGAAACAGAAAACCATTCACAGACCACATAACATTCCCGACCGTGAACACAACATGCTACAAAAAATTCACCAAACGTACGACACACAAAGACACACTCCAAGCACGCAACACCCAGCGCAGGACCGCCCACAAACACACCAGTCTCACAGCCCTCCACAGAGCAATACACACAGAACATACCCTACAAACAACAAAGTACCCAAACTGCACACCTCACAATCGCAACAGTCACAACACAGAAAGAACACAACACACGGGAAACACACGCTCAGACACATAAACACTGCCATGCACATTAAGCCAGCAGACCACAGACATCAGAGCTAAAAACACACCATAACGCAGTATGCAAAACGCAACACAACACAGAATACACACCCAATCACACAACAAACACCACAACCCATGCCCTACAGTATAAACAAAAGACGAACGACGCACTTCACACACGACACAAAACCCACAAACACAAAGGACCACACAGAAAGACGCACAACGCAAACATCGCACACAACACACACATTAAAAGAAACACATCAACACATTGCCGCAACACACAAAATAATACACAAATTACAGAGCAATACATCACACAACACACAAACATCACACACAATTTATACATCACACCTCATAACACACACAACAACCTGCAGTAACAACACAACACACAGACCGATGCAACCACTACATACCATACATAAAGCCACACGCTCAAGGAATAACCACAATAAACTTAAGTAAACTCCCACAAACACAAAGACAGAGGACACACACAAACTCAGCACGCTAAAAGCACAACAGATGAAACAACATACAGCACAAACATCACAGGACATAAAGGCACACGATTCTCAGACACCACGGTTAGCCATATACACACCACACACACAATGAGGTACACGACACGAGCAAAACCACATACAGATAACACGTGTCCCCTCACACACTTAATCAATCACACACACAGCCTCTCAAACACAGCCAAACACGTATCAGAATCACATATGCATCACACACAGAAAACATACAAAACCACATGAAAGCAAACAACCAAGAATAAAGGCAGATAGCACACTTTTCTAACACTGAACACCCCACTCACAACCGCACGCAGACACCCCACACGCATGTATACACGGGCACCTTTACGCAATGCGCGCACAAACACACACACACACACAACATAAAGTAAAAACACAACAGTCACAGGGCGCACACCAGACACAACAGAGCACATGTTTCTCCTAAAACACACAAGTCACATTTGCAAGAGTACATGCACCACGCACCGTGAGGAACACCAAACACAACCACACACAGGTG
This sequence comes from Manis pentadactyla, assembly GCF_030020395.1. Taxonomy (NCBI): domain Eukaryota; kingdom Metazoa; phylum Chordata; class Mammalia; order Pholidota; family Manidae; genus Manis; species Manis pentadactyla. The sequence goes on from NC_080022.1 coordinate 115,274,111, forward strand.
ACATATCTCACTTCGCAAACATAACAAGCACCCTCACATCACAACTCAAACACAACCATACGCAAATCACAATCACATACGGAAAACACACACAAAACAAATCCCTAGGCAAAACACACACAACCCACAAAGAAGACAAAGAGCGCACATTGCATACACTACACTCTGCAAGCACAACCACGCACAGACACAAAACACGTACATCCTCACGCAGGAGCACAACGCAGAGCACACACACAACACAGAAACACGCGAAACAAGGGTCCCAAGACACAGACCACACACCTCAAGGCACATAACTGCTCACAAAACACACACGGAAAACACTGCACAGACTACGTACTGCACACACCATGAGACATACTGAACAAGCGAAACCGCACAGTCAACACTTCTGATATCACGTGCATAACTCAAACAGCCAAACACACACACACAACCTCTCTAACACAACCACACACAAATCACAAACTCCACACATAAGACGGACACAACACATACTAATAATCCACAGACTACTCCCCTATGACGCACTACACACAACACACACAGCCACAAGCAGGCAGTAGAGAGCACACACAGGTGCACGCAGACAGCTCGAAAAATCACACCCAAAATACACACTCACAGAACACATCAGACGCAACGCAAAACTAACATCACACAGAATGCTCAAAATACAGAGACCACCCAACATCTATCCTGTATGTAACACACAGAAAGCATATAGACAGCGCTCACACAACCCAGAACACAGTACACAACAGAAAGCAGAAAGACCAGACGCAGTACACATGAAACACGACGACGGAAGGCAGACAACAGAAACACAACACACACACAAACACCAACGGATAACTCATAAGAAATGACAAGATATACAACACACAAAGAACCACTCAGTGCACAGAACACACAGCTCACGACCACACCCATGACACATTGCACGCCACACAGAGAAAGTATGCAGAACAATGTACTCAACAAGCAGCAAAGAACCCATAACACACATTGTACATTCACAACACACACCACATATACAAGCACCAGTAGAACACTCATAAAAAATGACAAAATGTACAACACACAAGGAACCGCTCAATGCACACAACTCACAACCACGCACGTCACACATTGCACGCCACACGGAGAAAATTACACAGAGCAGTGAACTCGACACGCAGTAAAGATCCCACACCACACGTAGTACCTACTCTACACACACAACATGGACAACACACACAAAATAAACAAGGCCCACAGATCACAGTCAACACAAGCCCAAACACACAAGAACACACAGCACACACAGCACAGCCAAACGGAATACACACAGAATCACAACACAAACACCACAAATCATTCACTACCGCATATCAACCACAAATACAGCACACTACACGAAAGAATTCCAGAAAGCACAACACGCACGGATCAAACACGCACAATACACAGTAATAAACACATAACACACAACGCACACAGCAAGACATAAAAAAAAGAAGCAGAAACGACACACAGCACACACAACACAACACACACAAAATGTGCATCACAACAGCGCAGACAACACTCACTACATACAACACTCGCAGAACATACAACACACCGGCCACACACAACACACATGGAGAGCACCAACACAACACATACAACGCACACGAAAAACACCCACAACACGCCAAAGAGTTTACATACAACCTCTCAACACACAAACATCGCCTCACCCTAAACAACAAACCCCACACACACCGAGCACATGACTGCACACAATACCCATGAACCACGGTTCTCAGAGTAAACACAACACACACAGTGAGGGACACTGACCAAGCATGACCACACACAGTACACACATCACAAATTACACTCAATACTCAAACAGCGAACCCCACACACCACCTGTCAAACACAAACCCACGGTAATCACAACCACATGCAGAACCCGCACCACACACAACACATGCGAAATGACATGGAAGAAATACACAAACCACAAAAGAACACCGAATTTATGAAACACATTTCACAGACTGCACACACCACACAAAACACACATAAAACATACAGCACACAGGGCCTCACAGAACGCACAATGCGAAGCACACAACCTACATACAAAGCACGTCAGACAGAGCACACAATTAATATCCCACTCAACACGTAAAGCACACAGAGGACACAACACAAAGCACAATATGCCAAACAGATTAGGATACACCCAACACACATGCAACTGAGAGCACAATACGTTGCACATCACGGAACACACGTGCGGTCCCATCACACACTAAACATGAAACAGAAAACCATTCACAGACCACATAACATTCCCGACCGTGAACACAACATGCTACAAAAAATTCACCAAACGTACGACACACAAAGACACACTCCAAGCACGCAACACCCAGCGCAGGACCGCCCACAAACACACCAGTCTCACAGCCCTCCACAGAGCAATACACACAGAACATACCCTACAAACAACAAAGTACCCAAACTGCACACCTCACAATCGCAACAGTCACAACACAGAAAGAACACAACACACGGGAAACACACGCTCAGACACATAAACACTGCCATGCACATTAAGCCAGCAGACCACAGACATCAGAGCTAAAAACACACCATAACGCAGTATGCAAAACGCAACACAACACAGAATACACACCCAATCACACAACAAACACCACAACCCATGCCCTACAGTATAAACAAAAGACGAACGACGCACTTCACACACGACACAAAACCCACAAACACAAAGGACCACACAGAAAGACGCACAACGCAAACATCGCACACAACACACACATTAAAAGAAACACATCAACACATTGCCGCAACACACAAAATAATACACAAATTACAGAGCAATACATCACACAACACACAAACATCACACACAATTTATACATCACACCTCATAACACACACAACAACCTGCAGTAACAACACAACACACAGACCGATGCAACCACTACATACCATACATAAAGCCACACGCTCAAGGAATAACCACAATAAACTTAAGTAAACTCCCACAAACACAAAGACAGAGGACACACACAAACTCAGCACGCTAAAAGCACAACAGATGAAACAACATACAGCACAAACATCACAGGACATAAAGGCACACGATTCTCAGACACCACGGTTAGCCATATACACACCACACACACAATGAGGTACACGACACGAGCAAAACCACATACAGATAACACGTGTCCCCTCACACACTTAATCAATCACACACACAGCCTCTCAAACACAGCCAAACACGTATCAGAATCACATATGCATCACACACAGAAAACATACAAAACCACATGAAAGCAAACAACCAAGAATAAAGGCAGATAGCACACTTTTCTAACACTGAACACCCCACTCACAACCGCACGCAGACACCCCACACGCATGTATACACGGGCACCTTTACGCAATGCGCGCACAAACACACACACACACAAAACATAAAGTAAAAACACAACAGTCACAGGGCGCACACCAGACACAACAGAGCACATGTTTCTCCTAAAACACACAAGTCACATTTGCAAGAGTACATGCACCACGCACCGTGAGGAACACCAAACACAACCACACACAGGTGACATATCTCACTTCGCAAACATAACAAGCACCCTCACATCACAACTCAAACACAACCATACGCAAATCACAATCACATACGGAAAACACACACAAAACAAATCCCTAGGCAAAACACACACAACCCACAAAGAAGACAAAGAGCGCACATTGCATACACTACACTCTGCAAGCACAACCACGCACAGACACAAAACACGTACATCCTCACGCAGGAGCACAACGCAGAGCACACACACAACACAGAAACACGCGAAACAAGGGTCCCAAGACACAGACCACACACCTCAAGGCACATAACTGCTCACAAAACACACACGGAAAACACTGCACAGACTACGTACTGCACACACCATGAGACATACTGAACAAGCGAAACCGCACAGTCAACACTTCTGATATCACGTGCATAACTCAAACAGCCAAACACACACACACAACCTCTCTAACACAACCACACACAAATCACAAACTCCACACATAAGACGGACACAACACATACTAATAATCCACAGACTACTCCCCTATGACGCACTACACACAACACACACAGCCACAAGCAGGCAGTAGAGAGCACACACAGGTGCACGCAGACAGCTCGAAAAATCACACCCAAAATACACACTCACAGAACACATCAGACGCAACGCAAAACTAACATCACACAGAATGCTCAAAATACAGAGACCACCCAACATCTATCCTGTATGTAACACACAGAAAGCATATAGACAGCGCTCACACAACCCAGAACACAGTACACAACAGAAAGCAGAAAGACCAGACGCAGTACACATGAAACACGACGACGGAAGGCAGACAACAGAAACACAACACACACACAAACACCAACGGATAACTCATAAGAAATGACAAGATATACAACACACAAAGAACCACTCAGTGCACAGAACACACAGCTCACGACCACACCCATGACACATTGCACGCCACACAGAGAAAGTATGCAGAACAATGTACTCAACAAGCAGCAAAGAACCCATAACACACATTGTACATTCACAACACACACCACATATACAAGCACCAGTAGAACACTCATAAAAAATGACAAAATGTACAACACACAAGGAACCGCTCAATGCACACAACTCACAACCACGCACGTCACACATTGCACGCCACACGGAGAAAATTACACAGAGCAGTGAACTCGACACGCAGTAAAGATCCCACACCACACGTAGTACCTACTCTACACACACAACATGGACAACACACACAAAATAAACAAGGCCCACAGATCACAGTCAACACAAGCCCAAACACACAAGAACACACAGCACACACAGCACAGCCAAACGGAATACACACAGAATCACAACACAAACACCACAAATCATTCACTACCGCATATCAACCACAAATACAGCACACTACACGAAAGAATTCCAGAAAGCACAACACGCACGGATCAAACACGCACAATACACAGTAATAAACACATAACACACAACGCACACAGCAAGACATAAAAAAAAGAAGCAGAAACGACACACAGCACACACAACACAACACACACAAAATGTGCATCACAACAGCGCAGACAACACTCACTACATACAACACTCGCAGAACATACAACACACCGGCCACACACAACACACATGGAGAGCACCAACACAACACATACAACGCACACGAAAAACACCCACAACACGCCAAAGAGTTTACATACAACCTCTCAACACACAAACATCGCCTCACCCTAAACAACAAACCCCACACACACCGAGCACATGACTGCACACAATACCCATGAACCACGGTTCTCAGAGTAAACACAACACACACAGTGAGGGACACTGACCAAGCATGACCACACACAGTACACACATCACAAATTACACTCAATACTCAAACAGCGAACCCCACACACCACCTGTCAAACACAAACCCACGGTAATCACAACCACATGCAGAACCCGCACCACACACAACACATGCGAAATGACATGGAAGAAATACACAAACCACAAAAGAACACCGAATTTATGAAACACATTTCACAGACTGCACACACCACACAAAACACACATAAAACATACAGCACACAGGGCCTCACAGAACGCACAATGCGAAGCACACAACCTACATACAAAGCACGTCAGACAGAGCACACAATTAATATCCCACTCAACACGTAAAGCACACAGAGGACACAACACAAAGCACAATATGCCAAACAGATTAGGATACACCCAACACACATGCAACTGAGAGCACAATACGTTGCACATCACGGAACACACGTGCGGTCCCATCACACACTAAACATGAAACAGAAAACCATTCACAGACCACATAACATTCCCGACCGTGAACACAACATGCTACAAAAAAGTCACCAAACGTACGACACACAAAGACACACTCCAAGCACGCAACACCCAGCGCAGGACCGCCCACAAACACACCAGTCTCACAGCCCTCCACAGAGCAATACACACAGAACATACCCTACAAACAACAAAGTACCCAAACTGCACACCTCACAATCGCAACAGTCACAACACAGAAAGAACACAACACACGGGAAACACACGCTCAGACACATAAACACTGCCATGCACATTAAGCCAGCAGACCACAGACATCAGAGCTAAAAACACACCATAACGCAGTATGCAAAACGCAACACAACACAGAATACACACCCAATCACACAACAAACACCACAACCCATGCCCTACAGTATAAACAAAAGACGAACGACGCACTTCACACACGACACAAAACCCACAAACACAAAGGACCACACAGAAAGACGCACAACGCAAACATCGCACACAACACACACATTAAAAGAAACACATCAACACATTGCCGCAACACACAAAATAATACACAAATTACAGAGCAATACATCACACAACACACAAACATCACACACAATTTATACATCACACCTCATAACACACACAACAACCTGCAGTAACAACACAACACACAGACCGATGCAACCACTACATACCATACATAAAGCCACACGCTCAAGGAATAACCACAATAAACTTAAGTAAACTCCCACAAACACAAAGACAGAGGACACACACAAACTCAGCACGCTAAAAGCACAACAGATGAAACAACATACAGCACAAACATCACAGGACATAAAGGCACACGATTCTCAGACACCACGGTTAGCCATATACACACCACACACACAATGAGGTACACGACACGAGCAAAACCACATACAGATAACACGTGTCCCCTCACACACTTAATCAATCACACACACAGCCTCTCAAACACAGCCAAACACGTATCAGAATCACATATGCATCACACACAGAAAACATACAAAACCACATGAAAGCAAACAACCAAGAATAAAGGCAGATAGCACACTTTTCTAACACTGAACACCCCACTCACAACCGCACGCAGACACCCCACACGCATGTATACACGGGCACCTTTACGCAATGCGCGCACAAACACACACACACACAAAACATAAAGTAAAAACACAACAGTCACAGGGCGCACACCAGACACAACAGAGCACATGTTTCTCCTAAAACACACAAGTCACATTTGCAAGAGTACATGCACCACGCACCGTGAGGAACACCAAACACAACCACACACAGGTGACATATCTCACTTCGCAAACATAACAAGCACCCTCACATCACAACTCAAACACAACCATACGCAAATCACAATCACATACGGAAAACACACACAAAACAAATCCCTAGGCAAAACACACACAACCCACAAAGAAGACAAAGAGCGCACATTGCATACACTACACTCTGCAAGCACAACCACGCACAGACACAAAACACGTACATCCTCACGCAGGAGCACAACGCAGAGCACACACACAACACAGAAACACGCGAAACAAGGGTCCCAAGACACAGACCACACACCTCAAGGCACATAACTGCTCACAAAACACACACGGAAAACACTGCACAGACTACGTACTGCACACACCATGAGACATACTGAACAAGCGAAACCGCACAGTCAACACTTCTGATATCACGTGCATAACTCAAACAGCCAAACACACACACACAACCTCTCTAACACAACCACACACAAATCACAAACTCCACACATAAGACGGACACAACACATACTAATAATCCACAGACTACTCCCCTATGACGCACTACACACAACACACACAGCCACAAGCAGGCAGTAGAGAGCACACACAGGTGCACGCAGACAGCTCGAAAAATCACACCCAAAATACACACTCACAGAACACATCAGACGCAACGCAAAACTAACATCACACAGAATGCTCAAAATACAGAGACCACCCAACATCTATCCTGTATGTAACACACAGAAAGCATATAGACAGCGCTCACACAACCCAGAACACAGTACACAACAGAAAGCAGAAAGACCAGACGCAGTACACATGAAACACGACGACGGAAGGCAGACAACAGAAACACAACACACACACAAACACCAACGGATAACTCATAAAAAATGACAAGATATACAACACACAAAGAACCACTCAGTGCACAGAACACACAGCTCACGACCACACCCATGACACATTGCACGCCACACAGAGAAAGTATGCAGAACAATGTACTCAACAAGCAGCAAAGAACCCATAACACACATTGTACATTCACAACACACACCACATATACAAGCACCAGTAGAACACTCATAAAAAATGACAAAATGTACAACACACAAGGAACCGCTCAATGCACACAACTCACAACCACGCACGTCACACATTGCACGCCACACGGAGAAAATTACACAGAGCAGTGAACTCGACACGCAGTAAAGATCCCACACCACACGTAGTACCTACTCTACACACACAACATGGACAACACACACAAAATAAACAAGGCCCACAGATCACAGTCAACACAAGCCCAAACACACAAGAACACACAGCACACACAGCACAGCCAAACGGAATACACACAGAATCACAACACAAACACCACAAATCATTCACTACCGCATATCAACCACAAATACAGCACACTACACGAAAGAATTCCAGAAAGCACAACACGCACGGATCAAACACGCACAATACACAGTAATAAACACATAACACACAACGCACACAGCAAGACATAAAAAAAAAGAAGCAGAAACGACACACAGCACACACAACACAACACACACAAAATGTGCATCACAACAGCGCAGACAACACTCACTACATACAACACTCGCAGAACATACAACACACCGGCCACACACAACACACATGGAGAGCACCAACACAACACATACAACGCACACGAAAAACACCCACAACACGCCAAAGAGTTTACATACAACCTCTCAACACACAAACATCGCCTCACCCTAAACAACAAACCCCACACACACCGAGCACATGACTGCACACAATACCCATGAACCACGGTTCTCAGAGTAAACACAACACACACAGTGAGGGACACTGACCAAGCATGACCACACACAGTACACACATCACAAATTACACTCAATACTCAAACAGCGAACCCCACACACCACCTGTCAAACACAAACCCACGGTAATCACAACCACATGCAGAACCTGCACCACACACAACACATGAGAAATGACATGGAAGAAATACACAAACCACAAAAGAACACCGAATTTATGAAACACATTTCACAGACTGCACACACCACACAAAACACACATAAAACATACAGCACACAGGGCCTCACAGAACGCACAATGCGAAGCACACAACCTACATACAAAGCACGTCAGACAGAGCACACAATTAATATCCCACTCAACACGTAAAGCACACAGAGGACACAACACAAAGCACAATATGCCAAACAGATTAGGATACACCCAACACACATGCAACTGAGAGCACAATACGTTGCACATCACGGAACACACGTGCGGTCCCATCACACACTAAACATGAAACAGAAAACCATTCACAGACCACATAACATTCCCGACCGTGAACACAACATGCTACAAAAAAGTCACCAAACGTACGACACACAAAGACACACTCCAAGCACGCAACACCCAGCGCAGGACCGCCCACAAACACACCAGTCTCACAGCCCTCCACAGAGCAATACACACAGAACATACCCTACAAACAACAAAGTACCCAAACTGCACACCTCACAATCGCAACAGTCACAACACAGAAAGAACACAACACACGGGAAACACACGCTCAGACACATAAACACTGCCATGCACATTAAGCCAGCAGACCACAGACATCAGAGCTAAAAACACACCATAACGCAGTATGCAAAACGCAACACAACACAGAATACACACCCAATCACACAACAAACACCACAACCCATGCCCTACAGTATAAACAAAAGACGAACGACGCACTTCACACATGACACAAAACCCACAAACACAAAGGACCACACAGAAAGACGCACAACGCAAACATCGCACACAACACACACATTAAAAGAAACACATCAACACATTGCCGCAACACACAAAATAATACACAAATTACAGAGCAATACATCACACAACACACAAACATCACACACAATTTATACATCACACCTCATAACACACACAACATCCTGCAGTAACAACACAACACACAGACCGATGCAACCACTACATACCATACGTAAAGCCACACGCTCAAGGAATAACCACAATAAACTTAAGTAAACTCCCACAAACACAAAGACAGAGGACACACACAAACTCAGCACGCTAAAAGCACAACAGATGAAACAACATACAGCACAAACATCACAGGACATAAAGGCACACGATTCTCAGACACCACGGTTAGCCATATACACACCACACACACAATGAGGTACACGACACGAGCAAAACCACATACAGATAACACGTGTCCCCTCACACACTTAATCAATCACACACACAGCCTCTCAAACACAGCCAAACACGTATCAGAATCACATATGCATCACACACAGAAAACATACAAAACCACATGAAAGCAAACAACCAAGAATAAACGCAGATAGCACACTTTTCTAACACTGAACACCCCACTCACAACCGCACGCAGACACCCCACACGCATGTATACACGGGCACCTTTACGCAATGCGCGCACAAACACACACACACACACAACATAAAGTAAAAACACAACAGTCACAGGGCGCACACCAGACACAACAGAGCACATGTTTCTCCTAAAACACACAAGTCACATTTGCAAGAGTACATGCACCACGCACCGTGAGGAACACCAAACACAACCACACACAGGTGACATATCTCACTTCGCAAACATAACAAGCACCCTCACATCACAACTCAAACACAACCATACGCAAATCACAATCACATACGGAAAACACACACAAAACAAATCCCTAGGCAAAACACACACAACCCACAAAGAAGACAAAGAGCGCACATTGCATACACTACACTCTGCAAGCACAACCACGCACAGACACAAAACACGTACATCCTCACGCAGGAGCACAACGCAGAGCACACACACAACACAGAAACACGCGAAACAAGGGTCCCAAGACACAGACCACACACCTCAAGGCACATAACTGCTCACAAAACACACACGGAAAACACTGCACAGACTACGTACTGCACACACCATGAGACATACTGAACAAGCGAAACCGCACAGTCAACACTTCTGATATCACGTGCATAACTCAAACAGCCAAACACACACACACAACCTCTCTAACACAACCACACACAAATCACAAACTCCACACATAAGACGGACACAACACATACTAATAATCCACAGACTACTCCCCTATGACGCACTACACACAACACACACAGCCACAAGCAGGCAGTATAGAGCACACACAGGTGCACGCAGACAGCTCGAAAAATCACACCCAAAATACACACTCACAGAACACATCAGACGCAACGCAAAACTAACATCACACAGAATGCTCAAAATACAGAGACCACCCAACATCTATCCTGTATGTAACACACAGAAAGCATATAGACAGCGCTCACACAACCCAGAACACAGTACACAACAGAAAGCAGAAAGACCAGACGCAGTACACATGAAACACGACGACGGAAGGCAGACAACAGAAACACAACACACACACAAACACCAACGGATAACTCATAAGAAATGACAAGATATACAACACACAAAGAACCACTCAGTGCACAGAACACACAGCTCACGACCACACCCATGACACATTGCACGCCACACAGAGAAAGTATGCAGAACAATGTACTCAACAAGCAGCAAAGAACCCATAACACACATTGTACATTCACAACACACACCACATATACAAGCACCAGTAGAACACTCATAAAAAATGACAAAATGTACAACACACAAGGAACCGCTCAATGCACACAACTCACAACCACGCACGTCACACATTGCACGCCACACGGAGAAAATTACACAGAGCAGTGAACTCGACACGCAGTAAAGATCCCACACCACACGTAGTACCTACTCTACACACACAACATGGACAACACACACAAAATAAACAAGGCCCACAGATCACAGTCAACACAAGCCCAAACACACAAGAACACACAGCACACACAGCACAGCCAAACGGAATACACACAGAATCACAACACAAACACCACAAATCATTCACTACCGCATATCAACCACAAATACAGCACACTACACGAAAGAATTCCAGAAAGCACAACACGCACGGATCAAACACGCACAATACACAGTAATAAACACATAACACACAACGCACACAGCAAGACATAAAAAAAAGAAGCAGAAACGACACACAGCACACACAACACAACACACACAAAATGTGCATCACAACAGCGCAGACAACACTCACTACATACAACACTTGCAGAACATACAACACACCGGCCACACACAACACACATGGAGTGCACCAACACAACACATACAACGCACACGAAAAACACCCACAACACGCCAAAGAGTTTACATACAACCTCTCAACACACAAACATCGCCTCACCCTAAACAACAAACCCCACACACACCGAGCACATGACTGCACACAATACCCATGAACCACGGTTCTCAGAGTAAACACAACACACACAGTGAGGGACACTGACCAAGCATGACCACACACAGTACACACATCACAAATTACACTCAATACTCAAACAGCGAACCCCACACACCACCTGTCAAACACGAACCCACGGTAATCACAACCACATGCACAACCCGCACCACACACAACACATGCGAAATGACATGGAAGAAATACACAAACCACAAAAGAACACCGAATTTATGAAACACATTTCACAGACTGCACACACCACACAAAACACACATAAAACATACAGCACACAGGGCCTCACAGAACGCACAATGCGAAGCACACAACCTACATACAAAGCACGTCAGACAGAGCACACAATTAATATCCCACACAACACGTAAAGCACACAGAGGACACAACACAAAGCACAATATGCCAAACAGATTAGGATACACCCAACACACATGCAACTGAGAGCACAATACGTTGCACATCACGGAACACACGTGCGGTCCCATCACACACTAAACATGAAACAGAAAACCATAGACAGACCACATAACATTCCCGACCATGAACACAACACGCTACAAAAAAGTCACCAAACGTACGACACACAAAGACACACTCCAAGCACGCAACACCCAGCGCAGGACCGCCCACAAACACACCAGTCTCACAGCCCTCCACAGAGCAATACACACAGAACATACCCTACAAACAACAAAGTACCCAAACTGCACACCTCACAATCGCAACAGTCACAACACAGAAAGAACACAACACACGGGAAACACACGCTCAGACACATAAACACTGCCATGCACATTAAGCCAGCAGACCACAGACATCAGAGCTAAAAACACACCATAACGCAGCATGCAAAACGCAACACAACACAGAATACACACCCAATCACACAACAAACACCACAACCCATGCCCTACAGTATAAACAAAAGACGAACGACGCACTTCACACATGACACAAAACCCACAAACACAAAGGACCACACAGAAAGACGCACAACGCAAACATCGCACACAACACACACATTAAAAGAAACACATCAACACATTGCCGCAACACACAAAATAATACACAAATTACAGAGCAATACATCACACAACACACAAACATCACACACAATTTATACATCACACCTCATAACACACACAACACCCTGCAGTAACAACACAACACACAGACCGATGCAACCACTACATACCATACATAAAGCCACACGCTCAAGGAATAACCACAATAAACTTAAGTAAACTCCCACAAACACAAAGACAGAGGACACACACAAACTCAGCACGCTAAAAGCACAACAGATGAAACAACATACAGCACAAACATCACAGGACATAAAGGCACACGATTCTCAGACACCACGGTTAGCCATATACACACCACACACACAATGAGGTACACGACACGAGCAAAACCACATACAGATAACACGTGTCCCCTCACACACTTAATCAATCACACACACAGCCTCTCAAACACAGCCAAACACGTATCAGAATCACATATGCATCACACACAGAAAACATACAAAACCACATGAAAGCAAACAACCAAGAATAAAGGCAGATAGCACACTATTCTAACACTGAACACCCCACTCACAACCGCACGCAGACACCCCACACGCATGTATACACGGGCACCTTTACGCAATGCGCGCACAAACACACACACACACAACATAAAGTAAAAACACAACAGTCACAGGGCGCACACCAGACACAACAGAGCACATGTTTCTCCTAAAACACACAAGTCACATTTGCAAGAGTACATGCACCACGCACCGTGAGGAACACCAAACACAACCACACACAGGTGACATATCTCACTTCGCAAACATAACAAGCACCCTCACATCACAACTCAAACACAACCATACGCAAATCACAATCACATACGGAAAACACACACAAAACAAATCCCTAGGCAAAACACACACAACCCACAAAGAAGACAAAGAGCGCACATTGCATACACTACACTCTGCAAGCACAACCACGCACAGACACAAAACACGTACATCCTCACGCAGGAGCACAACGCAGAGCACACACACAACACAGAAACACGCGAAACAAGGGTCCCAAGACACAGACCACACACCTCAAGGCACATAACTGCTCACAAAACACACACGGAAAACACTGCACAGACTACGTACTGCACACACCATGAGACATACTGAACAAGCGAAACCGCACAGTCAACACTTCTGATATCACGTGCATAACTCAAACAGCCAAACACACACACACAACCTCTCTAACACAACCACACACAAATCACAAACTCCACACATAAGACGGACACAACACATACTAATAATCCACAGACTACTCCCCTATGACGCACTACACACAACACACACAGCCACAAGCAGGCAGTATAGAGCACACACAGGTGCACGCAGACAGCTCGAAAAATCACACCCAAAATACACACTCACAGAACACATCAGACGCAACGCAAAACTAACATCACACAGAATGCTCAAAATACAGAGACCACCCAACATCTATCCTGTATGTAACACACAGAAAGCATATAGACAGCGCTCACACAACCCAGAACACAGTACACAACAGAAAGCAGAAAGACCAGACGCAGTACACATGAAACACGACGACGGAAGGCAGACAACAGAAACACAACACACACACAAACACCAACGGATAACTCATAAAAAATGACAAGATATACAACACACAAAGAACCACTCAGTGCACAGAACACACAGCTCACGACCACACCCATGACACATTGCACGCCACACAGAGAAAGTATGCAGAACAATGTACTCAACAAGCAGCAAAGAACCCATAACACACATTGTACATTCACAACACACACCACATATACAAGCACCAGTAGAACACTCATAAAAAATGACAAAATGTACAACACACAAGGAACCGCTCAATGCACACAACTCACAACCACGCACGTCACACATTGCACGCCACACGGAGAAAATTACACAGAGCAGTGAACTCGACACGCAGTAAAGATCCCACACCACACGTAGTACCTACTCTACACACACAACATGGACAACACACAAAATAAACAAGGCCCACAGATCACAGTCAACACAAGCCCAAACACACAAGAACACACAGCACACACAGCACAGCCAAACGGAATACACACAGAATCACAACACAAACACCACAAATCATTCACTACCGCATATCAACCACAAATACAGCACACTACACGAAAGAATTCCAGAAAGCACAACACGCACGGATCAAACACGCACAATACACAGTAATAAACACATAACACACAACGCACACAGCAAGACATAAAAAAAAGAAGCAGAAACGACACACAGCACACACAACACAACACACACAAAATGTGCATCACAACAGCGCAGACAACACTCACTACATACAACACTCGCAGAACATACAACACACCGGCCACACACAACACACATGGAGTGCACCAACACAACACATACAACGCACACGAAAAACACCCACAACACGCCAAAGAGTTTACATACAACCTCTCAACACACAAACATCGCCTCACCCTAAACAACAAACCCCACACACACCGAGCACATGACTGCACACAATACCCATGAACCACGGTTCTCAGAGTAAACACAACACACACAGTGAGGGACACTGACCAAGCATGACCACACACAGTACACACATCACAAATTACACTCAATACTCAAACAGCGAACCCCACACACCACCTGTCAAACACGAACCCACGGTAATCACAACCACATGCACAACCCGCACCACACACAACACATGCGAAATGACATGGAAGAAATACACAAACCACAAAAGAACACCGAATTTATGAAACACATTTCACAGACTGCACACACCACACAAAACACACATAAAACATACAGCACACAGGGCCTCACAGAACGCACAATGCGAAGCACACAACCTACATACAAAGCACGTCAGACAGAGCACACAATTAATATCCCACACAACACGTAAAGCACACAGAGGACACAACACAAAGCACAATATGCCAAACAGATTAGGATACACCCAACACACATGCAACTGAGAGCACAATACGTTGCACATCACGGAACACACGTGCGGTCCCATCACACACTAAACATGAAACAGAAAACCATAGACAGACCACATAACATTCCCGACCATGAACACAACACGCTACAAAAAAGTCACCAAACGTACGACACACAAAGACACACTCCAAGCACGCAACACCCAGCGCAGGACCGCCCACAAACACACCAGTCTCACAGCCCTCCACAGAGCAATACACACAGAACATACCCTACAAACAACAAAGTACCCAAACTGCACACCTCACAATCGCAACAGTCACAACACAGAAAGAACACAACACACGGGAAACACACGCTCAGACACATAAACACTGCCATGCACATTAAGCCAGCAGACCACAGACATCAGAGCTAAAAACACACCATAACGCAGCATGCAAAACGCAACACAACACAGAATACACCCAATCACACAACAAACACCACAACCCATGCCCTACAGTATAAACAAAAGACGAACGACGCACTTCACACATGACACAAAACCCACAAACACAAAGGACCACACAGAAAGACGCACAACGCAAACATCGCACACAACACACACATTAAAAGAAACACATCAACACATTGCCGCAACACACAAAATAATACACAAATTACAGAGCAATACATCACACAACACACAAACATCACACACAATTTATACATCACACCTCATAACACACACAACAACCTGCAGTAACAACACAACACACAGACCGATGCAACCACTACATACCATACATAAAGCCACACGCTCAAGGAATAACCACAATAAACTTAAGTAAACTCCCACAAACACAAAGACAGAGGACACACACAAACTCAGCACGCTAAAAGCACAACAGATGAAACAACATACAGCACAAACATCACAGGACATAAAGGCACACGATTCTCAGACACCACGGTTAGCCATATACACACCACACACACAATGAGGTACACGACACGAGCAAAACCACATACAGATAACACGTGTCCCCTCACACACTTAATCAATCACACACACAGCCTCTCAAACACAGCCAAACACGTATCAGAATCACATATGCATCACACACAGAAAACATACAAAACCACATGAAAGCAAACAACCAAGAATAAACGCAGATAGCACACACTTCTAACACTGAACACCCCACTCACAACCGCACGCAGACACCCCACACGCATGTATACACGGGCACCTTTACGCAATGCGCGCACAAACACACACACACACAACATAAAGTAAAAACACAACAGTCACAGGGCGCACACCAGACACAACAGAGCACATGTTTCTCCTAAAACACACAAGTCACATTTGCAAGAGTACATGCACCACGCACCGTGAGGAACACCAAACACAACCACACACAGGTGACATATCTCACTTCGCAAACATAACAAGCACCCTCACATCACAACTCAAACACAACCATACGCAAATCACAATCACATACGGAAAACACACACAAAACAAATCCCTAGGCAAAACACACACAACCCACAAAGAAGACAAAGAGCGCACATTGCATACACTACACTCTGCAAGCACAACCACGCACAGACACAAAACACGTACATCCTCACGCAGGAGCACAACGCAGAGCACACACACAACACAGAAACACGCGAAACAAGGGTCCCAAGACACAGACCACACACCTCAAGGCACATAACTGCTCACAAAACACACACGGAAAACACTGCACAGACTACGTACTGCACACACCATGAGACATACTGAACAAGCGAAACCGCACAGTCAACACTTCTGATATCACGTGCATAACTCAAACAGCCAAACACACACACACAACCTCTCTAACACAACCACACACAAATCACAAACTCCACACATAAGACGGACACAACACATACTAATAATCCACAGACTACTCCCCTATGACGCACTACACACAACACACACAGCCACAAGCAGGCAGTATAGAGCACACACAGGTGCACGCAGACAGCTCGAAAAATCACACCCAAAATACACACTCACAGAACACATCAGACGCAACGCAAAACTAACATCACACAGAATGCTCAAAATACAGAGACCACCCAACATCTATCCTGTATGTAACACACAGAAAGCATATAGACAGCGCTCACACAACCCAGAACACAGTACACAACAGAAAGCAGAAAGACCAGACGCAGTACACATGAAACACGACGACGGAAGGCAGACAACAGAAACACAACACACACACAAACACCAACGGATAACTCATAAAAAATGACAAGATATACAACACACAAAGAACCACTCAGTGCACAGAACACACAGCTCACGACCACACCCATGACACATTGCACGCCACACAGAGAAAGTATGCAGAACAATGTACTCAACAAGCAGCAAAGAACCCATAACACACATTGTACATTCACAACACACACCACATATACAAGCACCAGTAGAACACTCATAAAAAATGACAAAATGTACAACACACAAGGAACCGCTCAATGCACACAACTCACAACCACGCACGTCACACATTGCACGCCACACGGAGAAAATTACACAGAGCCGTGAACTCGACACGCAGTAAAGATCCCACACCACACGTAGTACCTACTCTACACACAAAACATGGACAACACACACAAAATTAACAAGGCCCACAGATCACAGTCAACACAAGCCCAAACACACAAGAACACACAGCACACACAGCACAGCCAAACGGAATACACACAGAATCACAACACAAACACCACAAATCATTCACTACCGCATATCAACCACAAATACAGCACACTACACGAAAGAATTCCAGAAAGCACAACACGCACGGATCAAACACGCACAATACACAGTAATAAACACATAACACACAACGCACACAGCAAGACATAAAAAAAAGGAGCAGAAACGACACACAGCACACACAACACAACACACACAAAATGTGCATCACAACAGCGCAGACAACACTCACTACATACAACACTCGCAGAACATACAACACACCGGCCACACACAACACACATGGAGAGCACCAACACAACACATACAACGCACACGAAAAACACCCACAACACGCCAAAGAGTTTACATACAACCTCTCAACACACAAACATCGCCTCACCCTAAACAACAAACCCCACACACACCGAGCACATGACTGCACACAATACCCATGAACCACGGTTCTCAGAGTAAACACAACACACACAGTGAGGGACACTGACCAAGCATGACCACACACAGTACACACATCACAAATTACACTCAATACTCAAACTGCGAACCCCACACACCACCTGTCAAACACAAACCCACGGTAATCACAACCACATGCAGAACCTGCACCACACACAACACATGAGAAATGACATGGAAGAAATACACAAACCACAAAAGAACACCGAATTTATGAAACACATTTCACAGACTGCACACACCACACAAAACACACATGAAACATACAGCACACAGGGCCTCACAGAACGCACAATGCGAAGCACACAACCTACATACAAAGCACGTCAGACAGAGCACACAATTAATATCCCACTCAACACGTAAAGCTCACAGAGGACACAACACAAAGCACAATATGCCAAACAGATTAGGATACACCCAACACACATGCAACTGAGAGCACAATACGTTGCACATCACGGAACACACGTGCGGTCCCATCACACACTAAACATGAAACAGAAAACCATTCACAGACCACATAACATTCCCGACCATGAACACAACACGCTACAAAAAAGTCACCAAACGTACGACACACAAAGACACACTCCAAGCACGCAACACCCAGCGCAGGACCGCCCACATACACACCAGTCTCACAGCCCTCCACAGAGCAATACACACAGAACATACCCTACAAACAACAAAGTACCCAAACTGCACACCTCACAATCGCAACAGTCACAACACAGAAAGAACACAACACACGGGAAACACACGCTCAGACACATAAACACTGCCATGCACATTAAGCCAGCAGACCACAGACATCAGAGCTAAAAACACACAATAACACAGCACGCAAAACGCAACACAACACAGAATACACACCCAATCACACAACAAACACCACAACCCATGCCCTACAGTATAAACAAAAGACGAACGACGCACTTCACACATGACACAAAACCCACAAACACAAAGGACCACACAGAAAGACGCACAACGCAAACATCGCACACAACACACACATTAAAAGAAACACATCAACACATTGCCGCAACACACAAAATAATACACAAATTACAGAGCAATACATCACACAACACACAAACATCACACACAATTTATACATCACACCTCATAACACACACAACAACCTGCAGTAACAACACAACACACAGACCGATGCAACCACTACATACCATACATAAAGCCACACGCTCAAGGAATAACCACAATAAACTTAAGTAAACTCCCACAAACACAAAGACAGAGGACACACACAAACTCAGCACGCTAAAAGCACAACAGATGAAACAACATACAGCACAAACATCACAGGACATAAAGGCACACGATTCTCAGACACCACGGTTAGCCATATACACACCACACACACAATGAGGTACACGACACGAGCAAAACCACATACAGATAACACGTGTCCCCTCACACACTTAATCAATCACACACACAGCCTCTCAAACACAGCCAAACACGTATCAGAATCACATATGCATCACACACAGAAAACATACAAAACCACATGAAAGCAAACAACCAAGAATAAACGCAGATAGCACACACTTCTAACACTGAACACCCCACTCACAACCGCACGCAGACACCCCACACGCATGTATACACGGGCACCTTTACGCAATGCGCGCACAAACACACACACACACACAACATAAAGTAAAAACACAACAGTCACAGGGCGCACACCAGACACAACAGAGCACATGTTTCTCCTAAAACACACAAGTCACATTTGCAAGAGTACATGCACCACGCACCGTGAGGAACACCAAACACAACCACACACAGGTGACATATCTCACTTCGCAAACATAACAAGCACCCTCACATCACAACTCAAACACAACCATACGCAAATCACAATCACATACGGAAAACACACACAAAACAAATCCCTAGGCAAAACACACACAACCCACAAAGAAGACAAAGAGCGCACATTGCATACACTACACTCTGCAAGCACAACCACGCACAGACACAAAACACGTACATCCTCACGCAGGAGCACAACGCAGAGCACACACACAACACAGAAACACGCGAAACAAGGGTCCCAAGACACAGACCACACACCTCAAGGCACATAACTGCTCACAAAACACACACGGAAAACACTGCACAGACTACGTACTGCACACACCATGAGACATACTGAACAAGCGAAACCGCACAGTCAACACTTCTGATATCACGTGCATAACTCAAACAGCCAAACACACACACACAACCTCTCTAACACAACCACACACAAATCACAAACTCCACACATAAGACGGACACAACACATACTAATAATCCACAGACTACTCCCCTATGACGCACTACACACAACACACACAGCCACAAGCAGGCAGTATAGAGCACACACAGGTGCACGCAGACAGCTCGAAAAATCACACCCAAAATACACACTCACAGAACACATCAGACGCAACGCAAAACTTACATCACACAGAATGCTCAAAATACAGAGACCACCCAACATCTATCCTGTATGTAACACACAGAAAGCATATAGACAGCGCTCACACAACCCAGAACACAGTACACAACAGAAAGCAGAAAGACCAGACGCAGTACACATGAAACACGACGACGGAAGGCAGACAACAGAAACACAACACACACACAAACACCAACGGATAACTCATAAAAAATGACAAGATATACAACACACAAAGAACCACTCAGTGCACAGAACACACAGCTCACGACCACACCCATGACACATTGCACGCCACACAGAGAAAGTATGCAGAACAATGTACTCAACAAGCAGCAAAGAACCCATAACACACATTGTACATTCACAACACACACCACATATACAAGCACCAGTAGAACACTCATAAAAAATGACAAAATGTACAACACACAAGGAACCGCTCAATGCACACAACTCACAACCACGCACGTCACACATTGCACGCCACACGGAGAAAATTACACAGAGCAGTGAACTCGACATGCAGTAAAGATCCCACACCACACGTAGTACCTACTCTACACACACAACATGGACAACACACACAAAATAAACAAGGCCCACAGATCACAGTCAACACAAGCCCAAACACACAAGAACACACAGCACACACAGCACAGCCAAACGGAATACACACAGAATCACAACACAAACACCACAAATCATTCACTACCGCATATCAACCACAAATACAGCACACTACACGAAAGAATTCCAGAAAGCACAACACGCACGGATCAAACACGCACAATACACAGTAATAAACACATAACACACAACGCACACAGCAAGACATAAAAAAAAGAAGCAGAAACGACACACAGCACACACAACACAACACACACAAAATGTGCATCACAACAGCGCAGACAACACTCACTACATACAACACTCGCAGAACATACAACACACCGGCCACACACAACACACATGGAGAGCACCAACACAACACATACAACGCACACGAAAAACACCCACAACACGCCAAAGAGTTTACATACAACCTCTCAACACACAAACATCGCCTCACCCTAAACAACAAACCCCACACACACCGAGCACATGACTGCACACAATACCCATGAACCACGGTTCTCAGAGTAAACACAACACACACAGTGAGGGACACTGACCAAGCATGACCACACACAGTACACACATCACAAATTACACTCAATACTCAAACTGCGAACCCCACACACCACCTGTCAAACACAAACCCACGGTAATCACAACCACATGCAGAACCTGCACCACACACAACACATGAGAAATGACATGGAAGAAATACACAAACCACAAAAGAACACCGAATTTATGAAACACATTTCACAGACTGCACACACCACACAAAACACACATGAAACATACAGCACACAGGGCCTCACAGAACGCACAATGCGAAGCACACAACCTACATACAAAGCACGTCAGACAGAGCACACAATTAATATCCCACTCAACACGTAAAGCTCACAGAGGACACAACACAAAGCACAATATGCCAAACAGATTAGGATACACCCAACACACATGCAACTGAGAGCACAATACGTTGCACATCACGGAACACACGTGCGGTCCCATCACACACTAAACATGAAACAGAAAACCATTCACAGACCACATAACATTCCCGAC
Organism: Manis pentadactyla; assembly: GCF_030020395.1. Lineage (NCBI taxonomy): Eukaryota > Metazoa > Chordata > Mammalia > Pholidota > Manidae > Manis > Manis pentadactyla. The sequence continues at coordinate 115,298,192 of NC_080022.1, forward strand.
CATGAACACAACACGCTACAAAAAAGTCACCAAACGTACGACACACAAAGACACACTCCAAGCACGCAACACCCAGCGCAGGACCGCCCACATACACACCAGTCTCACAGCCCTCCACAGAGCAATACACACAGAACATACCCTACAAACAACAAAGTACCCAAACTGCACACCTCACAATCGCAACAGTCACAACACAGAAAGAACACAACACACGGGAAACACACGCTCAGACACATAAACACTGCCATGCACATTAAGCCAGCAGACCACAGACATCAGAGCTAAAAACACACAATAACACAGCACGCAAAACGCAACACAACACAGAATACACACCCAATCACACAACAAACACCACAACCCATGCCCTACAGTATAAACAAAAGACGAACGACGCACTTCACACATGACACAAAACCCACAAACACAAAGGACCACACAGAAAGACGCACAACGCAAACATCGCACACAACACACACATTAAAAGAAACACATCAACACATTGCCGCAACACACAAAATAATACACAAATTACAGAGCAATACATCACACAACACACAAACATCACACACAATTTATACATCACACCTCATAACACACACAACAACCTGCAGTAACAACACAACACACAGACCGATGCAACCACTACATACCATACGTAAAGCCACACGCTCAAGGAATAACCACAATAAACTTAAGTAAACTCCCACAAACACAAAGACAGAGGACACACACAAACTCAGCACGCTAAAAGCACAACAGATGAAACAACATACAGCACAAACATCACAGGACATAAAGGCACACGATTCTCAGACACCACGGTTAGCCATATACACACCACACACACAATGAGGTACACGACACGAGCAAAACCACATACAGATAACACGTGTCCCCTCACACACTTAATCAATCACACACACAGCCTCTCAAACACAGCCAAACACGTATCAGAATCACATATGCATCACACACAGAAAACATACAAAACCACATGAAAGCAAACAACCAAGAATAAACGCAGATAGCACACACTTCTAACACTGAACACCCCACTCACAACCGCACGCAGACACCCCACACGCATGTATACACGGGCACCTTTACGCAATGCGCGCACAAACACACACACACACACAACATAAAGTAAAAACACAACAGTCACAGGGCGCACACCAGACACAACAGAGCACATGTTTCTCCTAAAACACACAAGTCACATTTGCAAGAGTACATGCACCACGCACCGTGAGGAACACCAAACACAACCACACACAGGTGACATATCTCACTTCGCAAACATAACAAGCACCCTCACATCACAACTCAAACACAACCATACGCAAATCACAATCACATACGGAAAACACACACAAAACAAATCCCTAGGCAAAACACACACAACCCACAAAGAAGACAAAGAGCGCACATTGCATACACTACACTCTGCAAGCACAACCACGCACAGACACAAAACACGTACATCCTCACGCAGGAGCACAACGCAGAGCACACACACAACACAGAAACACGCGAAACAAGGGTCCCAAGACACAGACCACACACCTCAAGGCACATAACTGCTCACAAAACACACACGGAAAACACTGCACAGACTACGTACTGCACACACCATGAGACATACTGAACAAGCGAAACCGCACAGTCAACACTTCTGATATCACGTGCATAACTCAAACAGCCAAACACACACACACAACCTCTCTAACACAACCACACACAAATCACAAACTCCACACATAAGACGGACACAACACATACTAATAATCCACAGACTACTCCCCTATGACGCACTACACACAACACACACAGCCACAAGCAGGCAGTATAGAGCACACACAGGTGCACGCAGACAGCTCGAAAAATCACACCCAAAATACACACTCACAGAACACATCAGACGCAACGCAAAACTTACATCACACAGAATGCTCAAAATACAGAGACCACCCAACATCTATCCTGTATGTAACACACAGAAAGCATATAGACAGCGCTCACACAACCCAGAACACAGTACACAACAGAAAGCAGAAAGACCAGACGCAGTACACATGAAACACGACGACGGAAGGCAGACAACAGAAACACAACACACACACAAACACCAACGGATAACTCATAAAAAATGACAAGATATACAACACACAAAGAACCACTCAGTGCACAGAACACACAGCTCACGACCACACCCATGACACATTGCACGCCACACAGAGAAAGTATGCAGAACAATGTACTCAACAAGCAGCAAAGAACCCATAACACACATTGTACATTCACAACACACACCACATATACAAGCACCAGTAGAACACTCATAAAAAATGACAAAATGTACAACACACAAGGAACCGCTCAATGCACACAACTCACAACCACGCACGTCACACATTGCACGCCACACGGAGAAAATTACACAGAGCAGTGAACTCGACACGCAGTAAAGATCCCACACCACACGTAGTACCTACTCTACACACACAACATGGACAACACACAAAATAAACAAGGCCCACAGATCACAGTCAACACAAGCCCAAACACACAAGAACACACAGCACACACAGCACAGCCAAACGGAATACACACAGAATCACAACACAAACACCACAAATCATTCACTACCGCATATCAACCACAAATACAGCACACTACACGAAAGAATTCCAGAAAGCACAACACGCACGGATCAAACACGCACAATACACAGTAATAAACACATAACACACAACGCACACAGCAAGACATAAAAAAAAGAAGCAGAAACGACACACAGCACACACAACACAACACACACAAAATGTGCATCACAACAGCGCAGACAACACTCACTACATACAACACTCGCAGAACATACAACACACCGGCCACACACAACACACATGGAGTGCACCAACACAACACATACAACGCACACGAAAAACACCCACAACACGCCAAAGAGTTTACATACAACCTCTCAACACACAAACATCGCCTCACCCTAAACAACAAACCCCACACACACCGAGCACATGACTGCACACAATACCCATGAACCACGGTTCTCAGAGTAAACACAACACACACAGTGAGGGACACTGACCAAGCATGACCACACACAGTACACACATCACAAATTACACTCAATACTCAAACAGCGAACCCCACACACCACCTGTCAAACATGAACCCACGGTAATCACAACCACATGCACAACCCGCACCACACACAACACATGCGAAATGACATGGAAGAAATACACAAACCACAAAAGAACACCGAATTTATGAAACACATTTCACAGACTGCACACACCACACAAAACACACATGAAACATACAGCACACAGGGCCTCACAGAACGCACAATGCGAAGCACACAACCTAAATACAAAGCACGTCAGACAGAGCACACAATTAATATCCCACACAACACGTAAAGCACACAGAGGACACAACACAAAGCACAATATGCCAAACAGATTAGGATACACCCAACACACATGCAACTGAGAGCACAATACGTTGCACATCACGGAACACACGTGCGGTCCCATCACACACTAAACATGAAACAGAAAACCATAGACAGACCACATAACATTCCCGACCATGAACACAACACGCTACAAAAAAGTCACCAAACGTACGACACACAAAGACACACTCCAAGCACGCAACACCCAGCGCAGGACCGCCCACAAACACACCAGTCTCACAGCCCTCCACAGAGCAATACACACAGAACATACCCTACAAACAACAAAGTACCCAAACTGCACACCTCACAATCGCAACAGTCACAACACAGAAAGAACACAACACACGGGAAACACACGCTCAGACACATAAACACTGCCATGCACATTAAGCCAGCAGACCACAGACATCAGAGCTAAAAACACACCATAACGCAGCATGCAAAACGCAACACAACACAGAATACACACCCAATCACACAACAAACACCACAACCCATGCCCTACAGTATAAACAAAAGACGAACGACGCACTTCACACATGACACAAAACCCACAAACACAAAGGACCACACAGAAAGACGCACAACGCAAACATCGCACACAACACACACATTAAAAGAAACACATCAACACATTGCCGCAACACACAAAATAATACACAAATTACAGAGCAATACATCACACAACACACAAACATCACACACAATTTATACATCACACCTCATAACACACACAACACCCTGCAGTAACAACACAACACACAGACCGATGCAACCACTACATACCATACATAAAGCCACACGCTCAAGGAATAACCACAATAAACTTAAGTAAACTCCCACAAACACAAAGACAGAGGACACACACAAACTCAGCACGCTAAAAGCACAACAGATGAAACAACATACAGCACAAACATCACAGGACATAAAGGCACACGATTCTCAGACACCACGGTTAGCCATATACACACCACACACACAATGAGGTACACGACACGAGCAAAACCACATACAGATAACACGTGTCCCCTCACACACTTAATCAATCACACACACAGCCTCTCAAACACAGCCAAACACGTATCAGAATCACATATGCATCACACACAGAAAACATACAAAACCACATGAAAGCAAACAACCAAGAATAAAGGCAGATAGCACACTATTCTAACACTGAACACCCCACTCACAACCGCACGCAGACACCCCACACGCATGTATACACGGGCACCTTTACGCAATGCGCGCACAAACACACACACACACAACATAAAGTAAAAACACAACAGTCACAGGGCGCACACCAGACACAACAGAGCACATGTTTCTCCTAAAACACACAAGTCACATTTGCAAGAGTACATGCACCACGCACCGTGAGGAACACCAAACACAACCACACACAGGTGACATATCTCACTTCGCAAACATAACAAGCACCCTCACATCACAACTCAAACACAACCATACGCAAATCACAATCACATACGGAAAACACACACAAAACAAATCCCTAGGCAAAACACACACAACCCACAAAGAAGACAAAGAGCGCACATTGCATACACTACACTCTGCAAGCACAACCACGCACAGACACAAAACACGTACATCCTCACGCAGGAGCACAACGCAGAGCACACACACAACACAGAAACACGCGAAACAAGGGTCCCAAGACACAGACCACACACCTCAAGGCACATAACTGCTCACAAAACACACACGGAAAACACTGCACAGACTACGTACTGCACACACCATGAGACATACTGAACAAGCGAAACCGCACAGTCAACACTTCTGATATCACGTGCATAACTCAAACAGCCAAACACACACACACAACCTCTCTAACACAACCACACACAAATCACAAACTCCACACATAAGACGGACACAACACATACTAATAATCCACAGACTACTCCCCTATGACGCACTACACACAACACACACAGCCACAAGCAGGCAGTATAGAGCACACACAGGTGCACGCAGACAGCTCGAAAAATCACACCCAAAATACACACTCACAGAACACATCAGACGCAACGCAAAACTAACATCACACAGAATGCTCAAAATACAGAGACCACCCAACATCTATCCTGTATGTAACACACAGAAAGCATATAGACAGCGCTCACACAACCCAGAACACAGTACACAACAGAAAGCAGAAAGACCAGACGCAGTACACATGAAACACGACGACGGAAGGCAGACAACAGAAACACAACACACACACAAACACCAACGGATAACTCATAAAAAATGACAAGATATACAACACACAAAGAACCACTCAGTGCACAGAACACACAGCTCACGACCACACCCATGACACATTGCACGCCACACAGAGAAAGTATGCAGAACAATGTACTCAACAAGCAGCAAAGAACCCATAACACACATTGTACATTCACAACACACACCACATATACAAGCACCAGTAGAACACTCATAAAAAATGACAAAATGTACAACACACAAGGAACCGCTCAATGCACACAACTCACAACCACGCACGTCACACATTGCACGCCACACGGAGAAAATTACACAGAGCCGTGAACTCGACACGCAGTAAAGATCCCACACCACACGTAGTACCTACTCTACACACACAACATGGACAACACACACAAAATTAACAAGGCCCACAGATCACAGTCAACACAAGCCCAAACACACAAGAACACACAGCACACACAGCACAGCCAAACGGAATACACACAGAATCACAACACAAACACCACAAATCATTCACTACCGCATATCAACCACAAATACAGCACACTACACGAAAGAATTCCAGAAAGCACAACACGCACGGATCAAACACGCACAATACACAGTAATAAACACATAACACACAACGCACACAGCAAGACATAAAAAAAAGAAGCAGAAACGACACACAGCACACACAACACAACACACACAAAATGTGCATCACAACAGCGCAGACAACACTCACTACATACAACACTCGCAGAACATACAACACACCGGCCACACACAACACACATGGAGAGCACCAACACAACACATACAACGCACACGAAAAACACCCACAACACGCCAAAGAGTTTACATACAACCTCTCAACACACAAACATCGCCTCACCCTAAACAACAAACCCCACACACACCGAGCACATGACTGCACACAATACCCATGAACCACGGTTCTCAGAGTAAACACAACACACACAGTGAGGGACACTGACCAAGCATGACCACACACAGTACACACATCACAAATTACACTCAATACTCAAACTGCGAACCCCACACACCACCTGTCAAACACAAACCCACGGTAATCACAACCACATGCAGAACCTGCACCACACACAACACATGAGAAATGACATGGAAGAAATACACAAACCACAAAAGAACACCGAATTTATGAAACACATTTCACAGACTGCACACACCACACAAAACACACATGAAACATACAGCACACAGGGCCTCACAGAACGCACAATGCGAAGCACACAACCTACATACAAAGCACGTCAGACAGAGCACACAATTAATATCCCACTCAACACGTAAAGCTCACAGAGGACACAACACAAAGCACAATATGCCAAACAGATTAGGATACACCCAACACACATGCAACTGAGAGCACAATACGTTGCACATCACGGAACACACGTGCGGTCCCATCACACACTAAACATGAAACAGAAAACCATTCACAGACCACATAACATTCCCGACCATGAACACAACACGCTACAAAAAAGTCACCAAACGTACGACACACAAAGACACACTCCAAGCACGCAACACCCAGCGCAGGACCGCCCACATACACACCAGTCTCACAGCCCTCCACAGAGCAATACACACAGAACATACCCTACAAACAACAAAGTACCCAAACTGCACACCTCACAATCGCAACAGTCACAACACAGAAAGAACACAACACACGGGAAACACACGCTCAGACACATAAACACTGCCATGCACATTAAGCCAGCAGACCACAGACATCAGAGCTAAAAACACACAATAACACAGCACGCAAAACGCAACACAACACAGAATACACACCCAATCACACAACAAACACCACAACCCATGCCCTACAGTATAAACAAAAGACGAACGACGCACTTCACACATGACACAAAACCCACAAACACAAAGGACCACACAGAAAGACGCACAACGCAAACATCGCACACAACACACACATTAAAAGAAACACATCAACACATTGCCGCAACACACAAAATAATACACAAATTACAGAGCAATACATCACACAACACACAAACATCACACACAATTTATACATCACACCTCATAACACACACAACAACCTGCAGTAACAACACAACACACAGACCGATGCAACCACTACATACCATACGTAAAGCCACACGCTCAAGGAATAACCACAATAAACTTAAGTAAACTCCCACAAACACAAAGACAGAGGACACACACAAACTCAGCACGCTAAAAGCACAACAGATGAAACAACATACAGCACAAACATCACAGGACATAAAGGCACACGATTCTCAGACACCACGGTTAGCCATATACACACCACACACACAATGAGGTACACGACACGAGCAAAACCACATACAGATAACACGTGTCCCCTCACACACTTAATCAATCACACACACAGCCTCTCAAACACAGCCAAACACGTATCAGAATCACATATGCATCACACACAGAAAACATACAAAACCACATGAAAGCAAACAACCAAGAATAAACGCAGATAGCACACACTTCTAACACTGAACACCCCACTCACAACCGCACGCAGACACCCCACACGCATGTATACACGGGCACCTTTACGCAATGCGCGCACAAACACACACACACACACAACATAAAGTAAAAACACAACAGTCACAGGGCGCACACCAGACACAACAGAGCACATGTTTCTCCTAAAACACACAAGTCACATTTGCAAGAGTACATGCACCACGCACCGTGAGGAACACCAAACACAACCACACACAGGTGACATATCTCACTTCGCAAACATAACAAGCACCCTCACATCACAACTCAAACACAACCATACGCAAATCACAATCACATACGGAAAACACACACAAAACAAATCCCTAGGCAAAACACACACAACCCACAAAGAAGACAAAGAGCGCACATTGCATACACTACACTCTGCAAGCACAACCACGCACAGACACAAAACACGTACATCCTCACGCAGGAGCACAACGCAGAGCACACACACAACACAGAAACACGCGAAACAAGGGTCCCAAGACACAGACCACACACCTCAAGGCACATAACTGCTCACAAAACACACACGGAAAACACTGCACAGACTACGTACTGCACACACCATGAGACATACTGAACAAGCGAAACCGCACAGTCAACACTTCTGATATCACGTGCATAACTCAAACAGCCAAACACACACACACAACCTCTCTAACACAACCACACACAAATCACAAACTCCACACATAAGACGGACACAACACATACTAATAATCCACAGACTACTCCCCTATGACGCACTACACACAACACACACAGCCACAAGCAGGCAGTATAGAGCACACACAGGTGCACGCAGACAGCTCGAAAAATCACACCCAAAATACACACTCACAGAACACATCAGACGCAACGCAAAACTTACATCACACAGAATGCTCAAAATACAGAGACCACCCAACATCTATCCTGTATGTAACACACAGAAAGCATATAGACAGCGCTCACACAACCCAGAACACAGTACACAACAGAAAGCAGAAAGACCAGACGCAGTACACATGAAACACGACGACGGAAGGCAGACAACAGAAACACAACACACACACAAACACCAACGGATAACTCATAAAAAATGACAAGATATACAACACACAAAGAACCACACAGTGCACAGAACACACAGCTCACGACCACACCCATGACACATTGCACGCCACACAGAGAAAGTATGCAGAACAATGTACTCAACAAGCAGCAAAGAACCCATAACACACATTGTACATTCACAACACACACCACATATACAAGCACCAGTAGAACACTCATAAAAAATGACAAAATGTACAACACACAAGGAACCGCTCAATGCACACAACTCACAACCACGCACGTCACACATTGCACGCCACACGGAGAAAATTACACAGAGCCGTGAACTCGACACGCAGTAAAGATCCCACACCACACGTAGTACCTACTCTACACACACAACATGGACAACACACACAAAATAAACAAGGCCCACAGATCACAGTCAACACAAGCCCAAACACACAAGAACACACAGCACACACAGCACAGCCAAACGGAATACACACAGAATCACAACACAAACACCACAAATCATTCACTACCGCATATCAACCACAAATACAGCACACTACACGAAAGAATTCCAGAAAGCACAACACGCACGGATCAAACACGCACAATACACAGTAATAAACACATAACACACAACGCACACAGCAAGACATAAAAAAAAGAAGCAGAAACGACACACAGCACACACAACACAACACACACAAAATGTGCATCACAACAGCGCAGACAACACTCACTACATACAACACTCGCAGAACATACAACACACCGGCCACACACAACACACATGGAGAGCACCAACACAACACATACAACGCACACGAAAAACACCCACAACACGCCAAAGAGTTTACATACAACCTCTCAACACACAAACATCGCCTCACCCTAAACAACAAACCCCACACACACCGAGCACATGACTGCACACAATACCCATGAACCACGGTTCTCAGAGTAAACACAACACACACAGTGAGGGACACTGACCAAGCATGACCACACACAGTACACACATCACAAATTACACTCAATACTCAAACTGCGAACCCCACACACCACCTGTCAAACACAAACCCACGGTAATCACAACCACATGCAGAACCTGCACCACACACAACACATGAGAAATGACATGGAAGAAATACACAAACCACAAAAGAACACCGAATTTATGAAACACATTTCACAGACTGCACACACCACACAAAACACACATGAAACATACAGCACACAGGGCCTCACAGAACGCACAATGCGAAGCACACAACCTACATACAAAGCACGTCAGACAGAGCACACAATTAATATCCCACTCAACACGTAAAGCTCACAGAGGACACAACACAAAGCACAATATGCCAAACAGATTAGGATACACCCAACACACATGCAACTGAGAGCACAATACGTTGCACATCACGGAACACACGTGCGGTCCCATCACACACTAAACATGAAACAGAAAACCATTCACAGACCACATAACATTCCCGACCATGAACACAACACGCTACAAAAAAGTCACCAAACGTACGACACACAAAGACACACTCCAAGCACGCAACACCCAGCGCAGGACCGCCCACATACACACCAGTCTCACAGCCCTCCACAGAGCAATACACACAGAACATACCCTACAAACAACAAAGTACCCAAACTGCACACCTCACAATCGCAACAGTCACAACACAGAAAGAACACAACACACGGGAAACACACGCTCAGACACATAAACACTGCCATGCACATTAAGCCAGCAGACCACAGACATCAGAGCTAAAAACACACAATAACACAGCACGCAAAACGCAACACAACACAGAATACACACCCAATCACACAACAAACACCACAACCCATGCCCTACAGTATAAACAAAAGACGAACGACGCACTTCACACATGACACAAAACCCACAAACACAAAGGACCACACAGAAAGACGCACAACGCAAACATCGCACACAACACACACATTAAAAGAAACACATCAACACATTGCCGCAACACACAAAATAATACACAAATTACAGAGCAATACATCACACAACACACAAACATCACACACAATTTATACATCACACCTCATAACACACACAACAACCTGCAGTAACAACACAACACACAGACCGATGCAACCACTACATACCATACGTAAAGCCACACGCTCAAGGAATAACCACAATAAACTTAAGTAAACTCCCACAAACACAAAGACAGAGGACACACACAAACTCAGCACGCTAAAAGCACAACAGATGAAACAACATACAGCACAAACATCACAGGACATAAAGGCACACGATTCTCAGACACCACGGTTAGCCATATACACACCACACACACAATGAGGTACACGACACGAGCAAAACCACATACAGATAACACGTGTCCCCTCACACACTTAATCAATCACACACACAGCCTCTCAAACACAGCCAAACACGTATCAGAATCACATATGCATCACACACAGAAAACATACAAAACCACATGAAAGCAAACAACCAAGAATAAACGCAGATAGCACACACTTCTAACACTGAACACCCCACTCACAACCGCACGCAGACACCCCACACGCATGTATACACGGGCACCTTTACGCAATGCGCGCACAAACACACACACACACACAACATAAAGTAAAAACACAACAGTCACAGGGCGCACACCAGACACAACAGAGCACATGTTTCTCCTAAAACACACAAGTCACATTTGCAAGAGTACATGCACCACGCACCGTGAGGAACACCAAACACAACCACACACAGGTGACATATCTCACTTCGCAAACATAACAAGCACCCTCACATCACAACTCAAACACAACCATACGCAAATCACAATCACATACGGAAAACACACACAAAACAAATCCCTAGGCAAAACACACACAACCCACAAAGAAGACAAAGAGCGCACATTGCATACACTACACTCTGCAAGCACAACCACGCACAGACACAAAACACGTACATCCTCACGCAGGAGCACAACGCAGAGCACACACACAACACAGAAACACGCGAAACAAGGGTCCCAAGACACAGACCACACACCTCAAGGCACATAACTGCTCACAAAACACACACGGAAAACACTGCACAGACTACGTACTGCACACACCATGAGACATACTGAACAAGCGAAACCGCACAGTCAACACTTCTGATATCACGTGCATAACTCAAACAGCCAAACACACACACACAACCTCTCTAACACAACCACACACAAATCACAAACTCCACACATAAGACGGACACAACACATACTAATAATCCACAGACTACTCCCCTATGACGCACTACACACAACACACACAGCCACAAGCAGGCAGTATAGAGCACACACAGGTGCACGCAGACAGCTCGAAAAATCACACCCAAAATACACACTCACAGAACACATCAGACGCAACGCAAAACTTACATCACACAGAATGCTCAAAATACAGAGACCACCCAACATCTATCCTGTATGTAACACACAGAAAGCATATAGACAGCGCTCACACAACCCAGAACACAGTACACAACAGAAAGCAGAAAGACCAGACGCAGTACACATGAAACACGACGACGGAAGGCAGACAACAGAAACACAACACACACACAAACACCAACGGATAACTCATAAAAAATGACAAGATATACAACACACAAAGAACCACTCAGTGCACAGAACACACAGCTCACGACCACACCCATGACACATTGCACGCCACACAGAGAAAGTATGCAGAACAATGTACTCAACAAGCAGCAAAGAACCCATAACACACATTGTACATTCACAACACACACACCACATATACAAGCACCAGTAGAACACTCATAAAAAATGACAAAATGTACAACACACAAGGAACCGCTCAATGCACACAACTCACAACCACGCACGTCACACATTGCACGCCACACGGAGAAAATTACACAGAGCAGTGAACTCGACATGCAGTAAAGATCCCACACCACACGTAGTACCTACTCTACACACACAACATGGACAACACACACAAAATAAACAAGGCCCACAGATCACAGTCAACACAAGCCCAAACACACAAGAACACACAGCACACACAGCACAGCCAAACGGAATACACACAGAATCACAACACAAACACCACAAATCATTCACTACCGCATATCAACCACAAATACAGCACACTACACGAAAGAATTCCAGAAAGCACAACACGCACGGATCAAACACGCACAATACACAGTAATAAACACATAACACACAACGCACACAGCAAGACATAAAAAAAAGAAGCAGAAACGACACACAGCACACACAACACAACACACACAAAATGTGCATCACAACAGCGCAGACAACACTCACTACATACAACACTCGCAGAACATACAACACACCGGCCACACACAACACACATGGAGAGCACCAACACAACACATACAACGCACACGAAAAACACCCACAACACGCCAAAGAGTTTACATACAACCTCTCAACACACAAACATCGCCTCACCCTAAACAACAAACCCCACACACACCGAGCACATGACTGCACACAATACCCATGAACCACGGTTCTCAGAGTAAACACAACACACACAGTGAGGGACACTGACCAAGCATGACCACACACAGTACACACATCACAAATTACACTCAATACTCAAACAGCGAACCCCACACACCACCTGTCAAACACAAACCCACGGTAATCACAACCACATGCAGAACCCGCACCACACACAACACATGCGAAATGACATGGAAGAAATACACAAACCACAAAAGAACACCGAATTTATGAAACACATTTCACAGACTGCACACACCACACAAAACACACATGAAACATACAGCACACAGGGCCTCACAGAACGCACAATGCGAAGCACACAACCTACATACAAAGCACGTCAGACAGAGCACACACTTAATATCCCACTCAACACGTAAAGCACACAGAGGACACAACACAAAGCACAATATGCCAAACAGATTAGGATACACCCAACACACATGCAACTGAGAGCACAATACGTTGCACATCACGGAACACACGTGCGGTCCCATCACACACTAAACATGAAACAGAAAACCATTCACAGACCACATAACATTCCCGACCATGAACACAACACGCTACAAAAAAGTCACCAAACGTACGACACACAAAGACACACTCCAAGCACGCAACACCCAGCGCAGGACCGCCCACAAACACACCAGTCTCACGGCCCTCCACAGAGCAATACACACAGAACATACCCTACAAACAACAAAGTACCCAAACTGCACACCTCACAATCACAACAGTCACAACACAGAAAGAACACAACACACGGGAAACACTCGCTCAGACACATAAACACTGCCATGCACATTAAGCCAGCAGACCACAAACATCAGAGCTAAAAACACACCATAACGCAGCATGCAAAACGCAACACAACACAGAATACACACCCAATCACACAACAAACACCACAACCCATGCCCTACAGTATAAACAAAAGACGAACGACGCACTTCACACATGACACAAAACCCACAAACACAAAGGACCACACAGAAAGACGCACAACGCAAACATCGCACACAACACACACATTAAAAGAAACACATCAACACATTGCCGCAACACACAAAATAATACACAAATTACAGAGCAATACATCACACAACACACAAACATCACACACAATTTATACATCACACCTCATAACACACACAACACCCTGCAGTAACAACACAACACACAGACCGATGCAACCACTACATACCATACATAAAGCCACACGCTCAAGGAATAACCACAATAAACTTAAGTAAACTCCCACAAACACAAAGACAGAGGACACACACAAACTCAGCACGCTAAAAGCACAACAGATGAAACAACATACAGCACAAACATCACAGGACATAAAGGCACACGATTCTCAGACACCACGGTTAGCCATATACACACCACACACACAATGAGGTACACGACACGAGCAAAACCACATACAGATAACACGTGTCCCCTCACACACTTAATCAATCACACACACAGCCTCTCAAACACAGCCAAACACGTATCAGAATCACATATGCATCACACACAGAAAACATACAAAACCACATGAAAGCAAACAACCAAGAATAAAGGCAGATAGCACACTATTCTAACACTGAACACCCCACACACAACCGCACGCAGACACCCCACACGCATGTATACACGGGCACCTTTACGCAATGCGCGCACAAACACACACACACACAACATAAAGTAAAAACACAACAGTCACAGGGCGCACACCAGACACAACAGAGCACATGTTTCTCCTAAAACACACAAGTCACATTTGCAAGAGTACATGCACCACGCACCGTGAGGAACACCAAACACAACCACACACAGGTGACATATCTCACTTCGCAAACATAACAAGCACCCTCACATCACAACTCAAACACAACCATACGCAAATCACAATCACATACGGAAAACACACACAAAACAAATCCCTAGGCAAAACACACACAACCCACAAAGAAGACAAAGAGCGCACATTGCATACACTACACTCTGCAAGCACAACCACGCACAGACACAAAACACGTACATCCTCACGCAGGAGCACAACGCAGAGCACACACACAACACAGAAACACGCGAAACAAGGGTCCCAAGACACAGACCACACACCTCAAGGCACATAACTGCTCACAAAACACACACGGAAAACACTGCACAGACTACGTACTGCACACACCATGAGACATACTGAACAAGCGAAACCGCACAGTCAACACTTCTGACATCACGTGCATAACTCAAACAGCCAAACACACACACACAACCTCTCTAACACAACCACACACAAATCACAAACTCCACACATAAGACGGACACAACACATACTAATAATCCACAGACTACTCCCCTATGACGCACTACACACAACACACACAGCCACAAGCAGGCAGTATAGAGCACACACAGGTGCACGCAGACAGCTCGAAAAATCACACCCAAAATACACACTCACAGAACACATCAGACGCAACGCAAAACTAACATCACACAGAATGCTCAAAATACAGAGACCACCCAACATCTATCCTGTATGTAACACACAGAAAGCATATAGACAGCGCTCACACAACCCAGAACACAGTACACAACAGAAAGCAGAAAGACCAGACGCAGTACACATGAAACACGACGACGGAAGGCAGACAACAGAAACACAACACACACACAAACACCAACGGATAACTCATAAAAAATGACAAGATATACAACACACAAAGAACCACTCAGTGCACAGAACACACAGCTCACGACCACACCCATGACACATTGCACGCCACACAGAGAAAGTATGCAGAACAATGTACTCAACAAGCAGCAAAGAACCCATAACACACATTGTACATTCACAACACACACCACATATACAAGCACCAGTAGAACACTCATAAAAAATGACAAAATGTACAACACACAAGGAACCGCTCAATGCACACAACTCACAACCACGCACGTCACACATTGCACGCCACACGGAGAAAATTACACAGAGCCGTGAACTCGACACGCAGTAAAGATCCCACACCACACGTAGTACCTACTCTACACACACAACATGGACAACACACACAAAATTAACAAGGCCCACAGATCACAGTCAACACAAGCCCAAACACACAAGAACACACAGCACACACAGCACAGCCAAACGGAATACACACAGAATCACAACACAAACACCACAAATCATTCACTACCGCATATCAACCACAAATACAGCACACTACACGAAAGAATTCCAGAAAGCACAACACGCACGGATCAAACACGCACAATACACAGTAATAAACACATAACACACAACGCACACAGCAAGACATAAAAAAAAGAAGCAGAAACGACACACAGCACACACAACACAACACACACAAAATGTGCATCACAACAGCGCAGACAACACTCACTACATACAACACTCGCAGAACATACAACACACCGGCCACACACAACACACATGGAGAGCACCAACACAACACATACAACGCACACGAAAAACACCCACAACACGCCAAAGAGTTTACATACAACCTCTCAACACACAAACATCGCCTCACCCTAAACAACAAACCCCACACACACCGAGCACATGACTGCACACAATACCCATGAACCACGGTTCTCAGAGTAAACACAACACACACAGTGAGGGACACTGACCAAGCATGACCACACACAGTACACACATCACAAATTACACTCAATACTCAAACTGCGAACCCCACACACCACCTGTCAAACACAAACCCACGGTAATCACAACCACATGCAGAACCTGCACCACACACAACACATGAGAAATGACATGGAAGAAATACACAAACCACAAAAGAACACCGAATTTATGAAACACATTTCACAGACTGCACACACCACACAAAACACACATGAAACATACAGCACACAGGGCCTCACAGAACGCACAATGCGAAGCACACAACCTACATACAAAGCACGTCAGACAGAGCACACAATTAATATCCCACTCAACACGTAAAGCTCACAGAGGACACAACACAAAGCACAATATGCCAAACAGATTAGGATACACCCAACACACATGCAACTGAGAGCACAATACGTTGCACATCACGGAACACACGTGCGGTCCCATCACACACTAAACATGAAACAGAAAACCATTCACAGACCACATAACATTCCCGACCATGAACACAACACGCTACAAAAAAGTCACCAAACGTACGACACACAAAGACACACTCCAAGCACGCAACACCCAGCGCAGGACCGCCCACATACACACCAGTCTCACAGCCCTCCACAGAGCAATACACACAGAACATACCCTACAAACAACAAAGTACCCAAACTGCACACCTCACAATCGCAACAGTCACAACACAGAAAGAACACAACACACGGGAAACACACGCTCAGACACATAAACACTGCCATGCACATTAAGCCAGCAGACCACAGACATCAGAGCTAAAAACACACAATAACACAGCACGCAAAACGCAACACAACACAGAATACACACCCAATCACACAACAAACACCACAACCCATGCCCTACAGTATAAACAAAAGACGAACGACGCACTTCACACATGACACAAAACCCACAAACACAAAGGACCACACAGAAAGACGCACAACGCAAACATCGCACACAACACACACATTAAAAGAAACACATCAACACATTGCCGCAACACACAAAATAATACACAAATTACAGAGCAATACATCACACAACACACAAACATCACACACAATTTATACATCACACCTCATAACACACACAACAACCTGCAGTAACAACACAACACACAGACCGATGCAACCACTACATACCATACGTAAAGCCACACGCTCAAGGAATAACCACAATAAACTTAAGTAAACTCCCACAAACACAAAGACAGAGGACACACACAAACTCAGCACGCTAAAAGCACAACAGATGAAACAACATACAGCACAAACATCACAGGACATAAAGGCACACGATTCTCAGACACCACGGTTAGCCATATACACACCACACACACAATGAGGTACACGACACGAGCAAAACCACATACAGATAACACGTGTCCCCTCACACACTTAATCAATCACACACACAGCCTCTCAAACACAGCCAAACACGTATCAGAATCACATATGCATCACACACAGAAAACATACAAAACCACATGAAAGCAAACAACCAAGAATAAACGCAGATAGCACACACTTCTAACACTGAACACCCCACTCACAACCGCACGCAGACACCCCACACGCATGTATACACGGGCACCTTTACGCAATGCGCGCACAAACACACACACACACACAACATAAAGTAAAAACACAACAGTCACAGGGCGCACACCAGACACAACAGAGCACATGTTTCTCCTAAAACACACAAGTCACATTTGCAAGAGTACATGCACCACGCACCGTGAGGAACACCAAACACAACCACACACAGGTGACATATCTCACTTCGCAAACATAACAAGCACCCTCACATCACAACTCAAACACAACCATACGCAAATCACAATCACATACGGAAAACACACACAAAACAAATCCCTAGGCAAAACACACACAACCCACAAAGAAGACAAAGAGCGCACATTGCATACACTACACTCTGCAAGCACAACCACGCACAGACACAAAACACGTACATCCTCACGCAGGAGCACAACGCAGAGCACACACACAACACAGAAACACGCGAAACAAGGGTCCCAAGACACAGACCACACACCTCAAGGCACATAACTGCTCACAAAACACACACGGAAAACACTGCACAGACTACGTACTGCACACACCATGAGACATACTGAACAAGCGAAACCGCACAGTCAACACTTCTGATATCACGTGCATAACTCAAACAGCCAAACACACACACACAACCTCTCTAACACAACCACACACAAATCACAAACTCCACACATAAGACGGACACAACACATACTAATAATCCACAGACTACTCCCCTATGACGCACTACACACAACACACACAGCCACAAGCAGGCAGTATAGAGCACACACAGGTGCACGCAGACAGCTCGAAAAATCACACCCAAAATACACACTCACAGAACACATCAGACGCAACGCAAAACTTACATCACACAGAATGCTCAAAATACAGAGACCACCCAACATCTATCCTGTATGTAACACACAGAAAGCATATAGACAGCGCTCACACAACCCAGAACACAGTACACAACAGAAAGCAGAAAGACCAGACGCAGTACACATGAAACACGACGACGGAAGGCAGACAACAGAAACACAACACACACACAAACACCAACGGATAACTCATAAAAAATGACAAGATATACAACACACAAAGAACCACTCAGTGCACAGAACACACAGCTCACGACCACACCCATGACACATTGCACGCCACACAGAGAAAGTATGCAGAACAATGTACTCAACAAGCAGCAAAGAACCCATAACACACATTGTACATTCACAACACACACCACATATACAAGCACCAGTAGAACACTCATAAAAAATGACAAAATGTACAACACACAAGGAACCGCTCAATGCACACAACTCACAACCACGCACGTCACACATTGCACGCCACACGGAGAAAATTACACAGAGCAGTGAACTCGACATGCAGTAAAGATCCCACACCACACGTAGTACCTACTCTACACACACAACATGGACAACACACACAAAATAAACAAGGCCCACAGATCACAGTCAACACAAGCCCAAACACACAAGAACACACAGCACACACAGCACAGCCAAACGGAATACACACAGAATCACAACACAAACACCACAAATCATTCACTACCGCATATCAACCACAAATACAGCACACTACACGAAAGAATTCCAGAAAGCACAACACGCACGGATCAAACACGCACAATACACAGTAATAAACACATAACACACAACGCACACAGCAAGACATAAAAAAAAGAAGCAGAAACGACACACAGCACACACAACACAACACACACAAAATGTGCATCACAACAGCGCAGACAACACTCACTACATACAACACTCGCAGAACATACAACACACCGGCCACACACAACACACATGGAGAGCACCAACACAACACATACAACGCACACGAAAAACACCCACAACACGCCAAAGAGTTTACATACAACCTCTCAACACACAAACATCGCCTCACCCTAAACAACAAACCCCACACACACCGAGCACATGACTGCACACAATACCCATGAACCACGGTTCTCAGAGTAAACACAACACACACAGTGAGGGACACTGACCAAGCATGACCACACACAGTACACACATCACAAATTACACTCAATACTCAAACTGCGAACCCCACACACCACCTGTCAAACACAAACCCACGGTAATCACAACCACATGCAGAACCTGCACCACACACAACACATGAGAAATGACATGGAAGAAATACACAAACCACAAAAGAACACCGAATTTATGAAACACATTTCACAGACTGCACACACCACACAAAACACACATGAAACATACAGCACACAGGGCCTCACAGAACGCACAATGCGAAGCACACAACCTACATACAAAGCACGTCAGACAGAGCACACAATTAATATCCCACTCAACACGTAAAGCTCACAGAGGACACAACACAAAGCACAATATGCCAAACAGATTAGGATACACCCAACACACATGCAACTGAGAGCACAATACGTTGCACATCACGGAACACACGTGCGGTCCCATCACACACTAAACATGAAACAGAAAACCATTCACAGACCACATAACATTCCCGACCATGAACACAACACGCTACAAAAAAGTCACCAAACGTACGACACACAAAGACACACTCCAAGCACGCAACACCCAGCGCAGGACCGCCCACATACACACCAGTCTCACAGCCCTCCACAGAGCAATACACACAGAACATACCCTACAAACAACAAAGTACCCAAACTGCACACCTCACAATCGCAACAGTCACAACACAGAAAGAACACAACACACGGGAAACACACGCTCAGACACATAAACACTGCCATGCACATTAAGCCAGCAGACCACAGACATCAGAGCTAAAAACACACAATAACACAGCACGCAAAACGCAACACAACACAGAATACACACCCAATCACACAACAAACACCACAACCCATGCCCTACAGTATAAACAAAAGACGAACGACGCACTTCACACATGACACAAAACCCACAAACACAAAGGACCACACAGAAAGACGCACAACGCAAACATCGCACACAACACACACATTAAAAGAAACACATCAACACATTGCCGCAACACACAAAATAATACACAAATTACAGAGCAATACATCACACAACACACAAACATCACACACAATTTATACATCACACCTCATAACACACACAACAACCTGCAGTAACAACACAACACACAGACCGATGCAACCACTACATACCATACGTAAAGCCACACGCTCAAGGAATAACCACAATAAACTTAAGTAAACTCCCACAAACACAAAGACAGAGGACACACACAAACTCAGCACGCTAAAAGCACAACAGATGAAACAACATACAGCACAAACATCACAGGACATAAAGGCACACGATTCTCAGACACCACGGTTAGCCATATACACACCACACACACAATGAGGTACACGACACGAGCAAAACCACATACAGATAACACGTGTCCCCTCACACACTTAATCAATCACACACACAGCCTCTCAAACACAGCCAAACACGTATCAGAATCACATATGCATCACACACAGAAAACATACAAAACCACATGAAAGCAAACAACCAAGAATAAACGCAGATAGCACACACTTCTAACACTGAACACCCCACTCACAACCGCACGCAGACACCCCACACGCATGTATACACGGGCACCTTTACGCAATGCGCGCACAAACACACACACACACACAACATAAAGTAAAAACACAACAGTCACAGGGCGCACACCAGACACAACAGAGCACATGTTTCTCCTAAAACACACAAGTCACATTTGCAAGAGTACATGCACCACGCACCGTGAGGAACACCAAACACAACCACACACAGGTGACATATCTCACTTCGCAAACATAACAAGCACCCTCACATCACAACTCAAACACAACCATACGCAAATCACAATCACATACGGAAAACACACACAAAACAAATCCCTAGGCAAAACACACACAACCCACAAAGAAGACAAAGAGCGCACATTGCATACACTACACTCTGCAAGCACAACCACGCACAGACACAAAACACGTACATCCTCACGCAGGAGCACAACGCAGAGCACACACACAACACAGAAACACGCGAAACAAGGGTCCCAAGACACAGACCACACACCTCAAGGCACATAACTGCTCACAAAACACACACGGAAAACACTGCACAGACTACGTACTGCACACACCATGAGACATACTGAACAAGCGAAACCGCACAGTCAACACTTCTGATATCACGTGCATAACTCAAACAGCCAAACACACACACACAACCTCTCTAACACAACCACACACAAATCACAAACTCCACACATAAGACGGACACAACACATACTAATAATCCACAGACTACTCCCCTATGACGCACTACACACAACACACACAGCCACAAGCAGGCAGTATAGAGCACACACAGGTGCACGCAGACAGCTCGAAAAATCACACCCAAAATACACACTCACAGAACACATCAGACGCAACGCAAAACTTACATCACACAGAATGCTCAAAATACAGAGACCACCCAACATCTATCCTGTATGTAACACACAGAAAGCATATAGACAGCGCTCACACAACCCAGAACACAGTACACAACAGAAAGCAGAAAGACCAGACGCAGTACACATGAAACACGACGACGGAAGGCAGACAACAGAAACACAACACACACACAAACACCAACGGATAACTCATAAAAAATGACAAGATATACAACACACAAAGAACCACTCAGTGCACAGAACACACAGCTCACGACCACACCCATGACACATTGCACGCCACACAGAGAAAGTATGCAGAACAATGTACTCAACAAGCAGCAAAGAACCCATAACACACATTGTACATTCACAACACACACCACATATACAAGCACCAGTAGAACACTCATAAAAAATGACAAAATGTACAACACACAAGGAACCGCTCAATGCACACAACTCACAACCACGCACGTCACACATTGCACGCCACACGGAGAAAATTACACAGAGCAGTGAACTCGACACGCAGTAAAGATCCCACACCACACGTAGTACCTACTCTACACACACAACATGGACAACACACAAAATAAACAAGGCCCACAGATCACAGTCAACACAAGCCCAAACACACAAGAACACACAGCACACACAGCACAGCCAAACGGAATACACACAGAATCACAACACAAACACCACAAATCATTCACTACCGCATATCAACCACAAATACAGCACACTACACGAAAGA
Source organism: Manis pentadactyla (assembly GCF_030020395.1). Lineage (NCBI taxonomy): Eukaryota > Metazoa > Chordata > Mammalia > Pholidota > Manidae > Manis > Manis pentadactyla. The sequence goes on from NC_080022.1 coordinate 115,322,631, forward strand.
ATTCCAGAAAGCACAACACGCACGGATCAAACACGCACAATACACAGTAATAAACACATAACACACAACGCACACAGCAAGACATAAAAAAAAGAAGCAGAAACGACACACAGCACACACAACACAACACACACAAAATGTGCATCACAACAGCGCAGACAACACTCACTACATACAACACTCGCAGAACATACAACACACCGGCCACACACAACACACATGGAGTGCACCAACACAACACATACAACGCACACGAAAAACACCCACAACACGCCAAAGAGTTTACATACAACCTCTCAACACACAAACATCGCCTCACCCTAAACAACAAACCCCACACACACCGAGCACATGACTGCACACAATACCCATGAACCACGGTTCTCAGAGTAAACACAACACACACAGTGAGGGACACTGACCAAGCATGACCACACACAGTACACACATCACAAATTACACTCAATACTCAAACAGCGAACCCCACACACCACCTGTCAAACACGAACCCACGGTAATCACAACCACATGCACAACCCGCACCACACACAACACATGCGAAATGACATGGAAGAAATACACAAACCACAAAAGAACACCGAATTTATGAAACACATTTCACAGACTGCACACACCACACAAAACACACATAAAACATACAGCACACAGGGCCTCACAGAACGCACAATGCGAAGCACACAACCTACATACAAAGCACGTCAGACAGAGCACACAATTAATATCCCACACAACACGTAAAGCACACAGAGGACACAACACAAAGCACAATATGCCAAACAGATTAGGATACACCCAACACACATGCAACTGAGAGCACAATACGTTGCACATCACGGAACACACGTGCGGTCCCATCACACACTAAACATGAAACAGAAAACCATAGACAGACCACATAACATTCCCGACCATGAACACAACACGCTACAAAAAAGTCACCAAACGTACGACACACAAAGACACACTCCAAGCACGCAACACCCAGCGCAGGACCGCCCACAAACACACCAGTCTCACAGCCCTCCACAGAGCAATACACACAGAACATACCCTACAAACAACAAAGTACCCAAACTGCACACCTCACAATCGCAACAGTCACAACACAGAAAGAACACAACACACGGGAAACACACGCTCAGACACATAAACACTGCCATGCACATTAAGCCAGCAGACCACAGACATCAGAGCTAAAAACACACCATAACGCAGCATGCAAAACGCAACACAACACAGAATACACACCCAATCACACAACAAACACCACAACCCATGCCCTACAGTATAAACAAAAGACGAACGACGCACTTCACACATGACACAAAACCCACAAACACAAAGGACCACACAGAAAGACGCACAACGCAAACATCGCACACAACACACACATTAAAAGAAACACATCAACACATTGCCGCAACACACAAAATAATACACAAATTACAGAGCAATACATCACACAACACACAAACATCACACACAATTTATACATCACACCTCATAACACACACAACAACCTGCAGTAACAACACAACACACAGACCGATGCAACCACTACATACCATACGTAAAGCCACACGCTCAAGGAATAACCACAATAAACTTAAGTAAACTCCCACAAACACAAAGACAGAGGACACACACAAACTCAGCACGCTAAAAGCACAACAGATGAAACAACATACAGCACAAACATCACAGGACATAAAGGCACACGATTCTCAGACACCACGGTTAGCCATATACACACCACACACACAATGAGGTACACGACACGAGCAAAACCACATACAGATAACACGTGTCCCCTCACACACTTAATCAATCACACACACAGCCTCTCAAACACAGCCAAACACGTATCAGAATCACATATGCATCACACACAGAAAACATACAAAACCACATGAAAGCAAACAACCAAGAATAAACGCAGATAGCACACACTTCTAACACTGAACACCCCACTCACAACCGCACGCAGACACCCCACACGCATGTATACACGGGCACCTTTACGCAATGCGCGCACAAACACACACACACACACAACATAAAGTAAAAACACAACAGTCACAGGGCGCACACGAGACACAACAGAGCACATGTTTCTCCTAAAACACACAAGTCACATTTGCAAGAGTACATGCACCACGCACCGTGAGGAACACCAAACACAACCACACACAGGTGACATATCTCACTTCGCAAACATAACAAGCACCCTCACATCACAACTCAAACACAACCATACGCAAATCACAATCACATACGGAAAACACACACAAAACAAATCCCTAGGCAAAACACACACAACCCACAAAGAAGACAAAGAGCGCACATTGCATACACTACACTCTGCAAGCACAACCACGCACAGACACAAAACACGTACATCCTCACGCAGGAGCACAACGCAGAGCACACACACAACACAGAAACATGCGAAACAAGGGTCCCAAGACACAGACCACACACCTCAAGGCACATAACTGCTCACAAAACACACACGGAAAACACTGCACAGACTACGTACTGCACACACCATGAGACATACTGAACAAGCGAAACCGCACAGTCAACACTTCTGATATCACGTGCATAACTCAAACAGCCAAACACACACACACAACCTCTCTAACACAACCACACACAAATCACAAACTCCACACATAAGACGGACACAACACATACTAATAATCCACAGACTACTCCCCTATGACGCACTACACACAACACACACAGCCACAAGCAGGCAGTATAGAGCACACACAGGTGCACGCAGACAGCTCGAAAAATCACACCCAAAATACACACTCACAGAACACATCAGACGCAACGCAAAACTAACATCACACAGAATGCTCAAAATACAGAGACCACCCAACATCTATCCTGTATGTAACACACAGAAAGCATATAGACAGCGCTCACACAACCCAGAACACAGTACACAACAGAAAGCAGAAAGACCAGACGCAGTACACATGAAACACGACGACGGAAGGCAGACAACAGAAACACAACACACACACAAACACCAACGGATAACTCATAAAAAATGACAAGATATACAACACACAAAGAACCACTCAGTGCACAGAACACACAGCTCACGACCACACCCATGACACATTGCACGCCACACAGAGAAAGTATGCAGAACAATGTACTCAACAAGCAGCAAAGAACCCATAACACACATTGTACATTCACAACACACACCACATATACAAGCACCAGTAGAACACTCATAAAAAATGACAAAATGTACAACACACAAGGAACCGCTCAATGCACACAACTCACAACCACGCACGTCACACATTGCACGCCACACGGAGAAAATTACACAGAGCAGTGAACTCGACACGCAGTAAAGATCCCACACCACACGTAGTACCTACTCTACACACACAACATGGACAACACACACAAAATAAACAAGGCCCACAGATCACAGTCAACACAAGCCCAAACACACAAGAACACACAGCACACACAGCACAGCCAAACGGAATACACACAGAATCACAACACAAACACCACAAATCATTCACTACCGCATATCAACCACAAATACAGCACACTACACGAAAGAATTCCAGAAAGCACAACACGCACGGATCAAACACGCACAATACACAGTAATAAACACATAACACACAACGCACACAGCAAGACATAAAAAAAAGAAGCAGAAACGACACACAGCACACACAACACAACACACACAAAATGTGCATCACAACAGCGCAGACAACACTCACTACATACAACACTCGCAGAACATACAACACACCGGCCACACACAACACACATGGAGAGCACCAACACAACACATACAACGCACACGAAAAACACCCACAACACGCCAAAGAGTTTACATACAACCTCTCAACACACAAACATCGCCTCACCCTAAACAACAAACCCCACACACACCGAGCACATGACTGCACACAATACCCATGAACCACGGTTCTCAGAGTAAACACAACACACACAGTGAGGGACACTGACCAAGCATGACCACACACAGTACACACATCACAAATTACACTCAATACTCAAACAGCGAACCCCACACACCACCTGTCAAACACAAACCCACGGTAATCACAACCACATGCAGAACCCGCACCACACACAACACATGCGAAATGACATTGAAGAAATACACAAACCACAAAAGAACACCGAATTTATGAAACACATTTCACAGACTGCACACACCACACAAAACACACATAAAACATACAGCACACAGGGCCTCACAGAACGCACAATGCGAAGCACACAACCTACATACAAAGCACGTCAGACAGAGCACACAATTAATATCCCACACAACACGTAAAGCACACAGAGGACACAACACAAAGCACAATATGCCAAACAGATTAGGATACACCCAACACACATGCAACTGAGAGCACAATACGTTGCACATCACGGAACACACGTGCGGTCCCATCACACACTAAACATGAAACAGAAAACCATAGACAGACCACATAACATTCCCGACCATGAACACAACACGCTACAAAAAAGTCACCAAACGTACGACACACAAAGACACACTCCAAGCACGCAACACCCAGCGCAGGACCGCCCACAAACACACCAGTCTCACAGCCCTCCACAGAGCAATACACACAGAACATACCCTACAAACAACAAAGTACCCAAACTGCACACCTCACAATCGCAACAGTCACAACACAGAAAGAACACAACACACGGGAAACACACGCTCAGACACATAAACACTGCCATGCACATTAAGCCAGCAGACCACAGACATCAGAGCTAAAAACACACCATAACGCAGCATGCAAAACGCAACACAACACAGAATACACACCCAATCACACAACAAACACCACAACCCATGCCCTACAGTATAAACAAAAGACGAACGACGCACTTCACACATGACACAAAACCCACAAACACAAAGGACCACACAGAAAGACGCACAACGCAAACATCGCACACAACACACACATTAAAAGAAACACATCAACACATTGCCGCAACACACAAAATAATACACAAATTACAGAGCAATACATCACACAACACACAAACATCACACACAATTTATACATCACACCTCATAACACACACAACAACCTGCAGTAACAACACAACACACAGACCGATGCAACCACTACATACCATACGTAAAGCCACACGCTCAAGGAATAACCACAATAAACTTAAGTAAACTCCCACAAACACAAAGACAGAGGACACACACAAACTCAGCACGCTAAAAGCACAACAGATGAAACAACATACAGCACAAACATCACAGGACATAAAGGCACACGATTCTCAGACACCACGGTTAGCCATATACACACCACACACACAATGAGGTACACGACACGAGCAAAACCACATACAGATAACACGTGTCCCCTCACACACTTAATCAATCACACACACAGCCTCTCAAACACAGCCAAACACGTATCAGAATCACATATGCATCACACACAGAAAACATACAAAACCACATGAAAGCAAACAACCAAGAATAAACGCAGATAGCACACACTTCTAACACTGAACACCCCACTCACAACCGCACGCAGACACCCCACACGCATGTATACACGGGCACCTTTACGCAATGCGCGCACAAACACACACACACACACAACATAAAGTAAAAACACAACAGTCACAGGGCGCACACGAGACACAACAGAGCACATGTTTCTCCTAAAACACACAAGTCACATTTGCAAGAGTACATGCACCACGCACCGTGAGGAACACCAAACACAACCACACACAGGTGACATATCTCACTTCGCAAACATAACAAGCACCCTCACATCACAACTCAAACACAACCATACGCAAATCACAATCACATACGGAAAACACACACAAAACAAATCCCTAGGCAAAACACACACAACCCACAAAGAAGACAAAGAGCGCACATTGCATACACTACACTCTGCAAGCACAACCACGCACAGACACAAAACACGTACATCCTCACGCAGGAGCACAACGCAGAGCACACACACAACACAGAAACATGCGAAACAAGGGTCCCAAGACACAGACCACACACCTCAAGGCACATAACTGCTCACAAAACACACACGGAAAACACTGCACAGACTACGTACTGCACACACCATGAGACATACTGAACAAGCGAAACCGCACAGTCAACACTTCTGATATCACGTGCATAACTCAAACAGCCAAACACACACACACAACCTCTCTAACACAACCACACACAAATCACAAACTCCACACATAAGACGGACACAACACATACTAATAATCCACAGACTACTCCCCTATGACGCACTACACACAACACACACAGCCACAAGCAGGCAGTATAGAGCACACACAGGTGCACGCAGACAGCTCGAAAAATCACACCCAAAATACACACTCACAGAACACATCAGACGCAACGCAAAACTAACATCACACAGAATGCTCAAAATACAGAGACCACCCAACATCTATCCTGTATGTAACACACAGAAAGCATATAGACAGCGCTCACACAACCCAGAACACAGTACACAACAGAAAGCAGAAAGACCAGACGCAGTACACATGAAACACGACGACGGAAGGCAGACAACAGAAACACAACACACACACAAACACCAACGGATAACTCATAAAAAATGACAAGATATACAACACACAAAGAACCACTCAGTGCACAGAACACACAGCTCACGACCACACCCATGACACATTGCACGCCACACAGAGAAAGTATGCAGAACAATGTACTCAACAAGCAGCAAAGAACCCATAACACACATTGTACATTCACAACACACACCACATATACAAGCACCAGTAGAACACTCATAAAAAATGACAAAATGTACAACACACAAGGAACCGCTCAATGCACACAACTCACAACCACGCACGTCACACATTGCACGCCACACGGAGAAAATTACACAGAGCAGTGAACTCGACACGCAGTAAAGATCCCACACCACACGTAGTACCTACTCTACACACACAACATGGACAACACACACAAAATAAACAAGGCCCACAGATCACAGTCAACACAAGCCCAAACACACAAGAACACACAGCACACACAGCACAGCCAAACGGAATACACACAGAATCACAACACAAACACCACAAATCATTCACTACCGCATATCAACCACAAATACAGCACACTACACGAAAGAATTCCAGAAAGCACAACACGCACGGATCAAACACGCACAATACACAGTAATAAACACATAACACACAACGCACACAGCAAGACATAAAAAAAAGAAGCAGAAACGACACACAGCACACACAACACAACACACACAAAATGTGCATCACAACAGCGCAGACAACACTCACTACATACAACACTCGCAGAACATACAACACACCGGCCACACACAACACACATGGAGAGCACCAACACAACACATACAACGCACACGAAAAACACCCACAACACGCCAAAGAGTTTACATACAACCTCTCAACACACAAACATCGCCTCACCCTAAACAACAAACCCCACACACACCGAGCACATGACTGCACACAATACCCATGAACCACGGTTCTCAGAGTAAACACAACACACACAGTGAGGGACACTGACCAAGCATGACCACACACAGTACACACATCACAAATTACACTCAATACTCAAACAGCGAACCCCACACACCACCTGTCAAACACAAACCCACGGTAATCACAACCACATGCAGAACCCGCACCACACACAACACATGCGAAATGACATTGAAGAAATACACAAACCACAAAAGAACACCGAATTTATGAAACACATTTCACAGACTGCACACACCACACAAAACACACATAAAACATACAGCACACAGGGCCTCACAGAACGCACAATGCGAAGCACACAACCTACATACAAAGCACGTCAGACAGAGCACACAATTAATATCCCACTCAACACGTAAAGCACACAGAGGACACAACACAAAGCACAATATGCCAAACAGATTAGGATACACCCAACACACATGCAACTGAGAGCACAATACGTTGCACATCACGGAACACACGTGCGGTCCCATCACACACTAAACATGAAACAGAAAACCATTCACAGACCACATAACATTCCCGACCATGAACACAACACGCTACAAAAAAGACGCCAAACGTACGACACACAAAGACACACTCCAAGCACGCAACACCCAGCGCAGGACCGCCCACAAACACACCAGTCTCACAGCCCTCCACAGAGCAATACACACAGAACATACCCTACAAACAACAAAGTACCCAAACTGCACACCTCACAATCGCAACAGTCACAACACAGAAAGAACACAACAAACGGGAAACACACGCTCAGACACATAAACACTGCCATGCACATTAAGCCAGCAGACCACAGACATCAGAGCTAAAAACACACCATAACGCAGTACGCAAAACGCAACATAACACAGAATACACACCCAATCACACAACAAACACCACAACCCATGCCCTACAGTATAAACAAAAGACGAACGACGCACTTCACACATGACACAAAACCCACAAACACAAAGGACCACACAGAAAGACGCACAACGCAAACATCGCACACAACACACACATTAAAAGAAACACATCAACACATTGCCGCAACACACAAAATAATACACAAATTACAGAGCAATACATCACACAACACACAAACATCACACACAATTTATACATCACACCTCATAACACACACAACAACCTGCAGTAACAACACAACACACAGACCGATGCAACCACTACATACCATACATAAAGCCACACGCTCAAGGAATAACCACAATAAACTTAAGTAAACTCCCACAAACACAAAGACAGAGGACACACACAAACTCAGCACGCTAAAAGCACAACAGATGAAACAACATACAGCACAAACATCACAGGACATAAAGGCACACGATTCTCAGACACCACGGTTAGCCATATACACACCACACACACAATGAGGTACACGACACGAGCAAAACCACATACAGATAACACGTGTCCCCTCACACACTTAATCAATCACACACACAGCCTCTCAAACACAGCCAAACACGTATCAGAATCACATATGCATCACACACAGAAAACATACAAAACCACATGAAAGCAAACAACCAAGAATAAAGGCCGATAGCACACTTTTCTAACACTGAACACCCCACTCACAACCGCACGCAGACACCCCACACGCATGTATACACGGGCACCTTTACGCAATGCGCGCACAAACACACACACACACACAACATAAAGTAAAAACACAACAGTCACAGGGCGCACACCAGACACAACAGAGCACATGTTTCTCCTAAAACACACAAGTCACATTTGCAAGAGTACATGCACCACGCACCGTGAGGAACACCAAACACAACCACACACAGGTGACATATCTCACTTCGCAAACATAACAAGCACCCTCACATCACAACTCAAACACAACCATACGCAAATCACAATCACATACGGAAAACACACACAAAACAAATCCCTAGGCAAAACACACACAACCCACAAAGAAGACAAAGAGCGCACATTGCATACACTACACTCTGCAAGCACAACCACGCACAGACACAAAACACGTACATCCTCACGCAGGAGCACAACGCAGAGCACACACACAACACAGAAACACGCGAAACAAGGGTCCCAAGACACAGACCACACACCTCAAGGCACATAACTGCTCACAAAACACACACGGAAAACACTGCACAGACTACGTACTGCACACACCATGAGACATACTGAACAAGCGAAACCGCACAGTCAACACTTCTGATATCACGTGCATAACTCAAACAGCCAAACACACACACACAACCTCTCTAACACAACCACACACAAATCACAAACTCCACACATAAGACGGACACAACACATACTAATAATCCACAGACTACTCCCCTATGACGCACTACACACAACACACACAGCCACAAGCAGGCAGTATAGAGCACACACAGGTGCACGCAGACAGCTCGAAAAATCACACCCAAAATACACACTCACAGAACACATCAGACGCAACGCAAAACTTACATCACACAGAATGCTCAAAATACAGAGACCACCCAACATCTATCCTGTATGTAACACACAGAAAGCATATAGACAGCGCTCACACAACCCAGAACACAGTACACAACAGAAAGCAGAAAGACCAGACGCAGTACACATGAAACACGACGACGGAAGGCAGACAACAGAAACACAACACACACACAAACACCAACGGATAACTCATAAAAAATGACAAGATATACAACACACAAAGAACCACTCAGTGCACAGAACACACAGCTCACGACCACACCCATGACACATTGCACGCCACACAGAGAAAGTATGCAGAACAATGTACTCAACAAGCAGCAAAGAACCCATAACACACATTGTACATTCACAACACACACCACATATACAAGCACCAGTAGAACACTCATAAAAAATGACAAAATGTACAACACACAAGGAACCGCTCAATGCACACAACTCACAACCACGCACGTCACACATTGCACGCCACACGGAGAAAATTACACAGAGCAGTGAACTCGACACGCAGTAAAGATCCCACACCACACGTAGTACCTACTCTACACACACAACATGGACAACACACACAAAATAAACAAGGCCCACAGATCACAGTCAACACAAGCCCAAACACACAAGAACACACAGCACACACAGCACAGCCAAACGGAATACACACAGAATCACAACACAAACACCACAAATCATTCACTACCGCATATCAACCACAAATACAGCACACTACACGAAAGAATTCCAGAAAGCACAACACGCACGGATCAAACACGCACAATACACAGTAATAAACCCATAACACACAACGCACACAGCAAGACATAAAAAAAGAAGCAGAAACGACACACAGCACACACAACACAACACACACAAAATGTGCATCACAACAGCGCAGACAACACTCACTACATACAACACTCGCAGAACATACAACACACCGGCCACACACAACACACATGGAGAGCACCAACACAACACATACAACGCACACGAAAAACACCCACAACACGCCAAAGAGTTTACATACAACCTCTCAACACACAAACATCGCCTCACCCTAAACAACAAACCCCACACACACCGAGCACATGACTGCACACAATACCCATGAACCACGGTTCTCAGAGTAAACACAACACACACAGTGAGGGACACTGACCAAGCATGACCACACACAGTACACACATCACAAATTACACTCAATACTCAAACAGCGAACCCCACACACCACCTGTCAAACACAAACCCACGGTAATCACAACCACATGCAGAACCCGCACCACACACAACACATGCGAAATGACATGGAAGAAATACACAAACCACAAAAGAACACCGAATTTATGAAACACATTTCACAGACTGCACACACCACACAAAACACACATAAAACATACAGCACACAGGGCCTCACAGAACGCACAATGCGAAGCACACAACCTACATACAAAGCACGTCAGACAGAGCACACAATTAATATCCCACTCAACACGTAAAGCACACAGAGGACACAACACCAAGCACAATATGCCAAACAGATTAGGATACACCCAACACACATGCAACTGAGAGCACAATACGTTGCACATCACGGAACACACGTGCGGTCCCATCACACACTAAACATGAAACAGAAAACCATTCACAGACCACATAACATTCCCGACCATGAACACAACACGCTACAAAAAAGACGCCAAACGTACGACACACAAAGACACACTCCAAGCACGCAACACCCAGCGCAGGACCGCCCACAAACACACCAGTCTCACAGCCCTCCACAGAGCAATACACACAGAACATACCCTACAAACAACAAAGTACCCAAACTGCACACCTCACAATCGCAACAGTCACAACACAGAAAGAACACAACACACGGGAAACACACGCTCAGACACATAAACACTGCCATGCACATTAAGCCAGCAGACCACAGACATCAGAGCTAAAAACACACCATAACGCAGCATGCAAAACGCAACACAACACAGAATACACACCCAATCACACAACAAACACCACAACCCATGCCCTACAGTATAAACAAAAGACGAACGACGCACTTCACACATGACACAAAACCCACAAACACAAAGGACCACACAGAAAGACGCACAACGCAAACATCGCACACAACACACACATTAAAAGAAACACATCAACACATTGCCGCAACACACAAAATAATACACAAATTACAGAGCAATACATCACACAACACACAAACATCACACACAATTTATACATCACACCTCATAACACACACAACACCCTGCAGTAACAACACAACACACAGACCGATGCAACCACTACATACCATACATAAAGCCACACGCTCAAGGAATAACCACAATAAACTTAAGTAAACTCCCACAAACACAAAGACAGAGGACACACACAAACTCAGCACGCTAAAAGCACAACAGATGAAACAACATACAGCACAAACATCACAGGACATAAAGGCACACGATTCTCAGACACCACGGTTAGCCATATACACACCACACACACAATGAGGTACACGACACGAGCAAAACCACATACAGATAACACGTGTCCCCTCACACACTTAATCAATCACACACACAGCCTCTCAAACACAGCCAAACACGTATCAGAATCACATATGCATCACACACAGAAAACATACAAAACCACATGAAAGCAAACAACCAAGAATAAAGGCAGATAGCACACTATTCTAACACTGAACACCCCACTCACAACCGCACGCAGACACCCCACACGCATGTATACACGGGCACCTTTACGCAATGCGCGCACAAACACACACACACACAACATAAAGTAAAAACACAACAGTCACAGGGCGCACACCAGACACAACAGAGCACATGTTTCTCCTAAAACACACAAGTCACATTTGCAAGAGTACATGCACCACGCACCGTGAGGAACACCAAACACAACCACACACAGGTGACATATCTCACTTCGCAAACATAACAAGCACCCTCACATCACAACTCAAACACAACCATACGCAAATCACAATCACATACGGAAAACACACACAAAACAAATCCCTAGGCAAAACACACACAACCCACAAAGAAGACAAAGAGCGCACATTGCATACACTACACTCTGCAAGCACAACCACGCACAGACACAAAACACGTACATCCTCACGCAGGAGCACAACGCAGAGCACACACACAACACAGAAACACGCGAAACAAGGGTCCCAAGACACAGACCACACACCTCAAGGCACATAACTGCTCACAAAACACACACGGAAAACACTGCACAGACTACGTACTGCACACACCATGAGACATACTGAACAAGCGAAACCGCACAGTCAACACTTCTGATATCACGTGCATAACTCAAACAGCCAAACACACACACACAACCTCTCTAACACAACCACACACAAATCACAAACTCCACACATAAGACGGACACAACACATACTAATAATCCACAGACTACTCCCCTATGACGCACTACACACAACACACACAGCCACAAGCAGGCAGTATAGAGCACACACAGGTGCACGCAGACAGCTCGAAAAATCACACCCAAAATACACACTCACAGAACACATCAGACGCAACGCAAAACTAACATCACACAGAATGCTCAAAATACAGAGACCACCCAACATCTATCCTGTATGTAACACACAGAAAGCATATAGACAGCGCTCACACAACCCAGAACACAGTACACAACAGAAAGCAGAAAGACCAGACGCAGTACACATGAAACACGACGACGGAAGGCAGACAACAGAAACACAACACACACACAAACACCAACGGATAACTCATAAAAAATGACAAGATATACAACACACAAAGAACCACTCAGTGCACAGAACACACAGCTCACGACCACACCCATGACACATTGCACGCCACACAGAGAAAGTATGCAGAACAATGTACTCAACAAGCAGCAAAGAACCCATAACACACATTGTACATTCACAACACACACCACATATACAAGCACCAGTAGAACACTCATAAAAAATGACAAAATGTACAACACACAAGGAACCGCTCAATGCACACAACTCACAACCACGCACGTCACACATTGCACGCCACACGGAGAAAATTACACAGAGCCGTGAACTCGACACGCAGTAAAGATCCCACACCACACGTAGTACCTACTCTACACACACAACATGGACAACACACACAAAATTAACAAGGCCCACAGATCACAGTCAACACAAGCCCAAACACACAAGAACACACAGCACACACAGCACAGCCAAACGGAATACACACAGAATCACAACACAAACACCACAAATCATTCACTACCGCATATCAACCACAAATACAGCACACTACACGAAAGAATTCCAGAAAGCACAACACGCACGGATCAAACACGCACAATACACAGTAATAAACACATAACACACAACGCACACAGCAAGACATAAAAAAAAGAAGCAGAAACGACACACAGCACACACAACACAACACACACAAAATGTGCATCACAACAGCGCAGACAACACTCACTACATACAACACTCGCAGAACATACAACACACCGGCCACACACAACACACATGGAGAGCACCAACACAACACATACAACGCACACGAAAAACACCCACAACACGCCAAAGAGTTTACATACAACCTCTCAACACACAAACATCGCCTCACCCTAAACAACAAACCCCACACACACCGAGCACATGACTGCACACAATACCCATGAACCACGGTTCTCAGAGTAAACACAACACACACAGTGAGGGACACTGACCAAGCATGACCACACACAGTACACACATCACAAATTACACTCAATACTCAAACTGCGAACCCCACACACCACCTGTCAAACACAAACCCACGGTAATCACAACCACATGCAGAACCTGCACCACACACAACACATGAGAAATGACATGGAAGAAATACACAAACCACAAAAGAACACCGAATTTATGAAACACATTTCACAGACTGCACACACCACACAAAACACACATGAAACATACAGCACACAGGGCCTCACAGAACGCACAATGCGAAGCACACAACCTACATACAAAGCACGTCAGACAGAGCACACAATTAATATCCCACTCAACACGTAAAGCTCACAGAGGACACAACACAAAGCACAATATGCCAAACAGATTAGGATACACCCAACACACATGCAACTGAGAGCACAATACGTTGCACATCACGGAACACACGTGCGGTCCCATCACACACTAAACATGAAACAGAAAACCATTCACAGACCACATAACATTCCCGACCATGAACACAACACGCTACAAAAAAGTCACCAAACGTACGACACACAAAGACACACTCCAAGCACGCAACACCCAGCGCAGGACCGCCCACATACACACCAGTCTCACAGCCCTCCACAGAGCAATACACACAGAACATACCCTACAAACAACAAAGTACCCAAACTGCACACCTCACAATCGCAACAGTCACAACACAGAAAGAACACAACACACGGGAAACACACGCTCAGACACATAAACACTGCCATGCACATTAAGCCAGCAGACCACAGACATCAGAGCTAAAAACACACAATAACGCAGCACGCAAAACGCAACACAACACAGAATACACACCCAATCACACAACAAACACCACAACCCATGCCCTACAGTATAAACAAAAGACGAACGACGCACTTCACACATGACACAAAACCCACAAACACAAAGGACCACACAGAAAGACGCACAACGCAAACATCGCACACAACACACACATTAAAAGAAACACATCAACACATTGCCGCAACACACAAAATAATACACAAATTACAGAGCAATACATCACACAACACACAAACATCACACACAATTTATACATCACACCTCATAACACACACAACAACCTGCAGTAACAACACAACACACAGACCGATGCAACCACTACATACCATACATAAAGCCACACGCTCAAGGAATAACCACAATAAACTTAAGTAAACTCCCACAAACACAAAGACAGAGGACACACACAAACTCAGCACGCTAAAAGCACAACAGATGAAACAACATACAGCACAAACATCACAGGACATAAAGGCACACGATTCTCAGACACCACGGTTAGCCATATACACACCACACACACAATGAGGTACACGACACGAGCAAAACCACATACAGATAACACGTGTCCCCTCACACACTTAATCAATCACACACACAGCCTCTCAAACACAGCCAAACACGTATCAGAATCACATATGCATCACACACAGAAAACATACAAAACCACATGAAAGCAAACAACCAAGAATAAAGGCCGATAGCACACTTTTCTAACACTGAACACCCCACTCACAACCGCACGCAGACACCCCACACGCATGTATACACGGGCACCTTTACGCAATGCGCGCACAAACACACACACACACACAACATAAAGTAAAAACACAACAGTCACAGGGCGCACACCAGACACAACAGAGCACATGTTTCTCCTAAAACACACAAGTCACATTTGCAAGAGTACATGCACCACGCACCGTGAGGAACACCAAACACAACCACACACAGGTGACATATCTCACTTCGCAAACATAACAAGCACCCTCACATCACAACTCAAACACAACCATACGCAAATCACAATCACATACGGAAAACACACACAAAACAAATCCCTAGGCAAAACACACACAACCCACAAAGAAGACAAAGAGCGCACATTGCATACACTACACTCTGCAAGCACAACCACGCACAGACACAAAACACGTACATCCTCACGCAGGAGCACAACGCAGAGCACACACACAACACAGAAACACGCGAAACAAGGGTCCCAAGACACAGACCACACACCTCAAGGCACATAACTGCTCACAAAACACACACGGAAAACACTGCACAGACTACGTACTGCACACACCATGAGACATACTGAACAAGCGAAACCGCACAGTCAACACTTCTGATATCGCGTGCATAACTCAAACAGCCAAACACACACACACAACCTCTCTAACACAACCACACACAAATCACAAACTCCACACATAAGACGGACACAACACATACTAATAATCCACAGACTACTCCCCTATGACGCACTACACACAACACACACAGACACAAGCAGGCAGTATAGAGCACACACAGGTGCACGCAGACAGCTCGAAAAATCACACCCAAAATACACACTCACAGAACACATCAGACGCAACGCAAAACTTACATCACACAGAATGCTCAAAATACAGAGACCACCCAACATCTATCCTGTATGTAACACACAGAAAGCATATAGACAGCGCTCACACAACCCAGAACACAGTACACAACAGAAAGCAGAAAGACCAGACGCAGTACACATGAAACACGACGACGGAAGGCAGACAACAGAAACACAACACACACACAAACACCAACGGATAACTCATAAAAAATGACAAGATATACAACACACAAAGAACCACTCAGTGCACAGAACACACAGCTCACGACCACACCCATGACACATTGCACGCCACACAGAGAAAGTATGCAGAACAATGTACTCAACAAGCAGCAAAGAACCCATAACACACATTGTACATTCACAACACACACCACATATACAAGCACCAGTAGAACACTCATAAAAAATGACAAAATGTACAACACACAAGGAACCGCTCAATGCACACAACTCACAACCACGCACGTCACACATTGCACGCCACACGGAGAAAATTACACAGAGCAGTGAACTCGACACGCAGTAAAGATCCCACACCACACGTAGTACCTACTCTACACACACAACATGGACAACACACACAAAATAAACAAGGCCCACAGATCACAGTCAACACAAGCCCAAACACACAAGAACACACAGCACACACAGCACAGCCAAACGGAATACACACAGAATCACAACACAAACACCACAAATCATTCACTACCGCATATCAACCACAAATACAGCACACTACACGAAAGAATTCCAGAAAGCACAACACGCACGGATCAAACACGCACAATACACAGTAATAAACCCATAACACACAACGCACACAGCAAGACATAAAAAAAGAAGCAGAAACGACACACAGCACACACAACACAACACACACAAAATGTGCATCACAACAGCGCAGACAACACTCACTACATACAACACTCGCAGAACATACAACACACCGGCCACACACAACACACATGGAGAGCACCAACACAACACATACAACGCACACGAAAAACACCCACAACACGCCAAAGAGTTTACATACAACCTCTCAACACACAAACATCGCCTCACCCTAAACAACAAACCCCACACACACCGAGCACATGACTGCACACAATACCCATGAACCACGGTTCTCAGAGTAAACACAACACACACAGTGAGGGACACTGACCAAGCATGACCACACACAGTACACACATCACAAATTACACTCAATACTCAAACAGTGAACCCCACACACCACCTGTCAAACACAAACCCACGGTAATCACAACCACATGCAGAACCCGCACCACACACAACACATGCGAAATGACATGGAAGAAATACACAAACCACAAAAGAACACCGAATTTATGAAACACATTTCACAGACTGCACACACCACACAAAACACACATAAAACATACAGCACACAGGGCCTCACAGAACGCACAATGCGAAGCACACAACCTACATACAAAGCACGTCAGACAGAGCACACAATTAATATCCCACTCAACACGTAAAGCACACAGAGGACACAACACAAAGCACAATATGCCAAACAGATTAGGATACACCCAACACACATGCAACTGAGAGCACAATACGTTGCACATCACGGAACACACGTGCGGTCCCATCACACACTAAACATGAAACAGAAAACCAGTCACAGACCACATAACATTCCCGACCATGAACACAACACGCTACAAAAAAGTCACAAAACGTACGACACACAAAGACACACTCCAAGCACGCAACACCCAGCGCAGGACCGCCCACAAACACACCAGTCTCACAGCCCTCCACAGAGCAATACACACAGAACATACCCTACAAACAACAAAGTACCCAAACTGCACACCTCACAATCGCAACAGTCACAACACAGAAAGAACACAACACACGGGAAACACACGCTCAGACACATAAACACTGCCATGCACATTAAGCCAGCAGACCACAGACATCAGAGCTAAAAACACACCATAACGCAGTACGCAAAACGCAACACAACACAGAATACACACCCAATCACACAACAAACACCACAACCCATGCCCTACAGTATAAACAAAAGACGAACGATGCACTTCACACATGACACAAAACCCACAAACACAAAGGACCACACAGAAAGACGCACAACGCAAACATCGCACACAACACACACATTAAAAGAAACACATCAACACATTGCCGCAACACACAAAATAATACACAAATTACAGAGCAATACATCACACAACACACAAACATCACACACAATTTATACATCACACCTCATAACACACACAACAACCTGCAGTAACAACACAACACACAGACCGATGCAACCACTACATACCATACATGAAGCCACACGCTCAAGGAATAACCACAATAAACTTAAGTAAACTCCCACAAACACAAAGACAGAGGACACACACAAACTCAGCACGCTAAAAGCACAACAGATGAAACAACATAAGGCACAAACATCACAGGACATAAAGGCACACGATTCTCAGACACCACGGTTAGCCATATACACACCACACACACAATGAGGTACACGACACGAGCAAAACCACATACAGATAACACGTGTCCCCTCACACACTTAATCAATCACACACACAGCCTCTCAAACACAGCCAAACACGTATCAGAATCACATATGCATCACACACAGAAAACATACAAAACCACATGAAAGCAAACAACCAAGAATAAACGCAGATAGCACACACTTCTAACACTGAACACCCCACTCACAACCGCACGCAGACACCCCACACGCATGTATACACGGGCACCTTTACACAATGCGCGCACAAACACACACACACACACAACATAAAGTAAAAACACAACAGTCACAGGGCGCACACCAGACACAACAGAGCACATGTTTCTCCTAAAACACACAAGTCACATTTGCAAGAGTACATGCACCACGCACCGTGAGGAACACCAAACACAACCACACACAGGTGACATATCTCACTTCGCAAACATAACAAGCACCCTCACATCACAACTCAAACACAACCATACGCAAATCACAATCACATACGGAAAACACACACAAAACAAATCCCTAGGCAAAACACACACAACCCACAAAGAAGACAAAGAGCGCACATTGCATACACTACACTCTGCAAGCACAACCACGCACAGACACAAAACACGTACATCCTCACGCAGGAGCACAACGCAGAGCACACACACAACACAGAAACACGCGAAACAAGGGTCCCAAGACACAGACCACACACCTCAAGGCACATAACTGCTCACAAAACACACACGGAAAACACTGCACAGACTACGTACTGCACACACCATGAGACATACTGAACAAGCGAAACCGCACAGTCAACACTTCTGATATCACGTGCATAACTCAAACAGCCAAACACACACACACAACCTCTCTAACACAACCACACACAAATCACAAACTCCACACATAAGACGGACACAACACATACTAATAATCCACAGACTACTCCCCTATGACGCACTACACACAACACACACAGCCACAAGCAGGCAGTATAGAGCACACACAGGTGCACGCAGACAGCTCGAAAAATCACACCCAAAATACACACTCACAGAACACATCAGACGCAACGCAAAACTTACATCACACAGAATGCTCAAAATACAGAGACCACCCAACATCTATCCTGTATGTAACACACAGAAAGCATATAGACAGCGCTCACACAACCCAGAACACAGTACACAACAGAAAGCAGAAAGACCAGACGCAGTACACATGAAACACGACGACGGAAGGCAGACAACAGAAACACAACACACACACAAACACCAACGGATAACTCATAAAAAATGACAAGATATACAACACACAAAGAACCACTCAGTGCACAGAACACACAGCTCACGACCACACCCATGACACATTGCACGCCACACAGAGAAAGTATGCAGAACAATGTACTCAACAAGCAGCAAAGAACCCATAACACACATTGTACATTCACAACACACACCACATATACAAGCACCAGTAGAACACTCATAAAAAATGACAAAATGTACAACACACAAGGAACCGCTCAATGCACACAACTCACAACCACGCACGTCACACATTGCACGCCACACGGAGAAAATTACACAGAGCAGTGAACTCGACATGCAGTAAAGATCCCACACCACACGTAGTACCTACTCTACACACACAACATGGACAACACACACAAAATAAACAAGGCCCACAGATCACAGTCAACACAAGCCCAAACACACAAGAACACACAGCACACACAGCACAGCCAAACGGAATACACACAGAATCACAACACAAACACCACAAATCATTCACTACCGCATATCAACCACAAATACAGCACACTACACGAAAGAATTCCAGAAAGCACAACACGCACGGATCAAACACGCACAATACACAGTAATAAACACATAACACACAACGCACACAGCAAGACATAAAAAAAAGAAGCAGAAACGACACACAGCACACACAACACAACACACACAAAATGTGCATCACAACAGCGCAGACAACACTCACTACATACAACACTCGCAGAACATACAACACACCGGCCACACACAACACACATGGAGAGCACCAACACAACACATACAACGCACACGAAAAACACCCACAACACGCCAAAGAGTTTACATACAACCTCTCAACACACAAACATCGCCTCACCCTAAACAACAAACCCCACACACACCGAGCACATGACTGCACACAATACCCATGAACCACGGTTCTCAGAGTAAACACAACACACACAGTGAGGGACACTGACCAAGCATGACCACACACAGTACACACATCACAAATTACACTCAATACTCAAACAGCGAACCCCACACACCACCTGTCAAACACAAACCCACGGTAATCACAACCACATGCAGAACCCGCACCACACACAACACATGCGAAATGACATTGAAGAAATACACAAACCACAAAAGAACACCGAATTTATGAAACACATTTCACAGACTGCACACACCACACAAAACACACATGAAACATACAGCACACAGGGCCTCACAGAACGCACAATGCGAAGCACACAACCTACATACAAAGCACGTCAGACAGAGCACACACTTAATATCCCACTCAACACGTAAAGCACACAGAGGACACAACACAAAGCACAATATGCCAAACAGATTAGGATACACCCAACACACATGCAACTGAGAGCACAATACGTTGCACATCACGGAACACACGTGCGGTCCCATCACACACTAAACATGAAACAGAAAACCATTCACAGACCACATAACATTCCCGACCATGAACACAACACGCTACAAAAAAGACGCCAAACGTACGACACACAAAGACACACTCCAAGCACGCAACACCCAGCGCAGGACCGCCCACAAACACACCAGTCTCACAGCCCTCCACAGAGCAATACACACAGAACATACCCTACAAACAACAAAGTACCTAAACTGCACACCTCACAATCGCAACAGTCACAACACAGAAAGAACACAACAAACGGGAAACACACGCTCAGACACATAAACACTGCCATGCACATTAAGCCAGCAGACCACAGACATCAGAGCTAAAAACACACCATAACGCAGCATGCAAAACGCAACACAACACAGAATACACACCCAATCACACAACAAACACCACAACCCATGCCCTACAGTATAAACAAAAGACGAACGACGCACTTCACACATGACACAAAACCCACAAACACAAAGGACCACACAGAAAGACGCACAACGCAAACATCGCACACAACACACACATTAAAAGAAACACATCAACACATTGCCGCAACACACAAAATAATACACAAATTACAGAGCAATACATCACACAACACACAAACATCACACACAATTTATACATCACACCTCATAACACACACAACACCCTGCAGTAACAACACAACACACAGACCGATGCAACCACTACATACCATACATAAAGCCACACGCTCAAGGAATAACCACAATAAACTTAAGTAAACTCCCACAAACACAAAGACAGAGGACACACACAAACTCAGCACGCTAAAAGCACAACAGATGAAACAACATACAGCACAAACATCACAGGACATAAAGGCACACGATTCTCAGACACCACGGTTAGCCATATACACACCACACACACAATGAGGTACACGACACGAGCAAAACCACATACAGATAACACGTGTCCCCTCACACACTTAATCAATCACACACACAGCCTCTCAAACACAGCCAAACACGTATCAGAATCACATATGCATCACACACAGAAAACATACAAAACCACATGAAAGCAAACAACCAAGAATAAAGGCAGATAGCACACTATTCTAACACTGAACACCCCACTCACAACCGCACGCAGACACCCCACACGCATGTATACACGGGCACCTTTACGCAATGCGCGCACAAACACACACACACACAACATAAAGTAAAAACACAACAGTCACAGGGCGCACACCAGACACAACAGAGCACATGTTTCTCCTAAAACACACAAGTCACATTTGCAAGAGTACATGCACCACGCACCGTGAGGAACACCAAACACAACCACACACAGGTGACATATCTCACTTCGCAAACATAACAAGCACCCTCACATCACAACTCAAACACAACCATACGCAAATCACAATCACATACGGAAAACACACACAAAACAAATCCCTAGGCAAAACACACACAACCCACAAAGAAGACAAAGAGCGCACATTGCATACACTACACTCTGCAAGCACAACCACGCACAGACACAAAACACGTACATCCTCACGCAGGAGCACAACGCAGAGCACACACACAACACAGAAACACGCGAAACAAGGGTCCCAAGACACAGACCACACACCTCAAGGCACATAACTGCTCACAAAACACACACGGAAAACACTGCACAGACTACGTACTGCACACACCATGAGACATACTGAACAAGCGAAACCGCACAGTCAACACTTCTGATATCACGTGCATAACTCAAACAGCCAAACACACACACACAACCTCTCTAACACAACCACACACAAATCACAAACTCCACACATAAGACGGACACAACACATACTAATAATCCACAGACTACTCCCCTATGACGCACTACACACAACACACACAGCCACAAGCAGGCAGTATAGAGCACACACAGGTGCACGCAGACAGCTCGAAAAATCACACCCAAAATACACACTCACAGAACACATCAGACGCAACGCAAAACTAACATCACACAGAATGCTCAAAATACAGAGACCACCCAACATCTATCCTGTATGTAACACACAGAAAGCATATAGACAGCGCTCACACAACCCAGAACACAGTACACAACAGAAAGCAGAAAGACCAGACGCAGTACACATGAAACACGACGACGGAAGGCAGACAACAGAAACACAACACACACACAAACACCAACGGATAACTCATAAAAAATGACAAGATATACAACACACAAAGAACCACTCAGTGCACAGAACACACAGCTCACGACCACACCCATGACACATTGCACGCCACACAGAGAAAGTATGCAGAACAATGTACTCAACAAGCAGCAAAGAACCCATAACACACATTGTACATTCACAACACACACCACATATACAAGCACCAGTAGAACACTCATAAAAAATGACAAAATGTACAACACACAAGGAACCGCTCAATGCACACAACTCACAACCACGCACGTCACACATTGCACGCCACACGGAGAAAATTACACAGAGCCGTGAACTCGACACGCAGTAAAGATCCCACACCACACGTAGTACCTACTCTACACACACAACATGGACAACACACACAAAATTAACAAGGCCCACAGATCACAGTCAACACAAGCCCAAACACACAAGAACACACAGCACACACAGCACAGCCAAACGGAATACACACAGAATCACAACACAAACACCACAAATCATTCACTACCGCATATCAACCACAAATACAGCACACTACACGAAAGAATTCCAGAAAGCACAACACGCACGGATCAAACACGCACAATACACAGTAATAAACACATAACACACAACGCACACAGCAAGACATAAAAAAAAGAAGCAGAAACGACACACAGCACACACAACACAACACACACAAAATGTGCATCACAACAGCGCAGACAACACTCACTACATACAACACTCGCAGAACATACAACACACCGGCCACACACAACACACATGGAGAGCACCAACACAACACATACAACGCACACGAAAAACACCCACAACACGCCAAAGAGTTTACATACAACCTCTCAACACACAAACATCGCCTCACCCTAAACAACAAACCCCACACACACCGAGCACATGACTGCACACAATACCCATGAACCACGGTTCTCAGAGTAAACACAACACACACAGTGAGGGACACTGACCAAGCATGACCACACACAGTACACACATCACAAATTACACTCAATACTCAAACTGCGAACCCCACACACCACCTGTCAAACACAAACCCACGGTAATCACAACCACATGCAGAACCTGCACCACACACAACACATGAGAAATGACATGGAAGAAATACACAAACCACAAAAGAACACCGAATTTATGAAACACATTTCACAGACTGCACACACCACACAAAACACACATGAAACATACAGCACACAGGGCCTCACAGAACGCACAATGCGAAGCACACAACCTACATACAAAGCACGTCAGACAGAGCACACAATTAATATCCCACTCAACACGTAAAGCTCACAGAGGACACAACACAAAGCACAATATGCCAAACAGATTAGGATACACCCAACACACATGCAACTGAGAGCACAATACGTTGCACATCACGGAACACACGTGCGGTCCCATCACACACTAAACATGAAACAGAAAACCATTCACAGACCACATAACATTCCCGACCATGAACACAACACGCTACAAAAAAGTCACCAAACGTACGACACACAAAGACACACTCCAAGCACGCAACACCCAGCGCAGGACCGCCCACATACACACCAGTCTCACAGCCCTCCACAGAGCAATACACACAGAACATACCCTACAAACAACAAAGTACCCAAACTGCACACCTCACAATCGCAACAGTCACAACACAGAAAGAACACAACACACGGGAAACACACGCTCAGACACATAAACACTGCCATGCACATTAAGCCAGCAGACCACAGACATCAGAGCTAAAAACACACAATAACGCAGCACGCAAAACGCAACACAACACAGAATACACACCCAATCACACAACAAACACCACAACCCATGCCCTACAGTATAAACAAAAGACGAACGACGCACTTCACACATGACACAAAACCCACAAACACAAAGGACCACACAGAAAGACGCACAACGCAAACATCGCACACAACACACACATTAAAAGAAACACATCAACACATTGCCGCAACACACAAAATAATACACAAATTACAGAGCAATACATCACACAACACACAAACATCACACACAATTTATACATCACACCTCATAACACACACAACAACCTGCAGTAACAACACAACACACAGACCGATGCAACCACTACATACCATACATAAAGCCACACGCTCAAGGAATAACCACAATAAACTTAAGTAAACTCCCACAAACACAAAGACAGAGGACACACACAAACTCAGCACGCTAAAAGCACAACAGATGAAACAACATACAGCACAAACTTCACAGAACATAAAGGCACACGATTCTCAGACACCACGGTTAGCCATATACACACCACACACACAATGAGGTACACGACACGAGCAAAACCACATACAGATAACACGTGTCCCCTCACACACTTAATCAATCACACACACAGCCTCTCAAACACAGCCAAACACGTATCAGAATCACATATGCATCACACACAGAAAACATACAAAACCACATGAAAGCAAACAACCAAGAATAAAGGCCGATAGCACACTTTTCTAACACTGAACACCCCACTCACAACCGCACGCAGACACCCCACACGCATGTATACACGGGCACCTTTACGCAATGCGCGCACAAACACACACACACACACAACATAAAGTAAAAACACAACAGTCACAGGGCGCACACCAGACACAACAGAGCACATGTTTCTCCTAAAACACACAAGTCACATTTGCAAGAGTACATGCACCACGCACCGTGAGGAACACCAAACACAACCACACACAGGTGACATATCTCACTTCGCAAACATAACAAGCACCCTCACATCACAACTCAAACACAACCATACGCAAATCACAATCACATACGGAAAACACACACAAAACAAATCCCTAGGCAAAACACACACAACCCACAAAGAAGACAAAGAGCGCACATTGCATACACTACACTCTGCAAGCACAACCACGCACAGACACAAAACACGTACATCCTCACGCAGGAGCACAACGCAGAGCACACACACAACACAGAAACACGCGAAACAAGGGTCCCAAGACACAGACCACACACCTCAAGGCACATAACTGCTCACAAAACACACACGGAAAACACTGCACAGACTACGTACTGCACACACCATGAGACATACTGAACAAGCGAAACCGCACAGTCAACACTTCTGATATCGCGTGCATAACTCAAACAGCCAAACACACACACACAACCTCTCTAACACAACCACACACAAATCACAAACTCCACACATAAGACGGACACAACACATACTAATAATCCACAGACTACTCCCCTATGACGCACTACACACAACACACACAGACACAAGCAGGCAGTATAGAGCACACACAGGTGCACGCAGACAGCTCGAAAAATCACACCCAAAATACACACTCACAGAACACATCAGACGCAACGCAAAACTTACATCACACAGAATGCTCAAAATACAGAGACCACCCAACATCTATCCTGTATGTAACACACAGAAAGCATATAGACAGCGCTCACACAACCCAGAACACAGTACACAACAGAAAGCAGAAAGACCAGACGCA
Source organism: Manis pentadactyla (assembly GCF_030020395.1). NCBI lineage: Eukaryota > Metazoa > Chordata > Mammalia > Pholidota > Manidae > Manis > Manis pentadactyla. The sequence continues at coordinate 115,351,005 of NC_080022.1, forward strand.
GTACACATGAAACACGACGACGGAAGGCAGACAACAGAAACACAACACACACACAAACACCAACGGATAACTCATAAAAAATGACAAGATATACAACACACAAAGAACCACTCAGTGCACAGAACACACAGCTCACGACCACACCCATGACACATTGCACGCCACACAGAGAAAGTATGCAGAACAATGTACTCAACAAGCAGCAAAGAACCCATAACACACATTGTACATTCACAACACACACCACATATACAAGCACCAGTAGAACACTCATAAAAAATGACAAAATGTACAACACACAAGGAACCGCTCAATGCACACAACTCACAACCACGCACGTCACACATTGCACGCCACACGGAGAAAATTACACAGAGCAGTGAACTCGACACGCAGTAAAGATCCCACACCACACGTAGTACCTACTCTACACACACAACATGGACAACACACACAAAATAAACAAGGCCCACAGATCACAGTCAACACAAGCCCAAACACACAAGAACACACAGCACACACAGCACAGCCAAACGGAATACACACAGAATCACAACACAAACACCACAAATCATTCACTACCGCATATCAACCACAAATACAGCACACTACACGAAAGAATTCCAGAAAGCACAACACGCACGGATCAAACACGCACAATACACAGTAATAAACCCATAACACACAACGCACACAGCAAGACATAAAAAAAGAAGCAGAAACGACACACAGCACACACAACACAACACACACAAAATGTGCATCACAACAGCGCAGACAACACTCACTACATACAACACTCGCAGAACATACAACACACCGGCCACACACAACACACATGGAGAGCACCAACACAACACATACAACGCACACGAAAAACACCCACAACACGCCAAAGAGTTTACATACAACCTCTCAACACACAAACATCGCCTCACCCTAAACAACAAACCCCACACACACCGAGCACATGACTGCACACAATACCCATGAACCACGGTTCTCAGAGTAAACACAACACACACAGTGAGGGACACTGACCAAGCATGACCACACACAGTACACACATCACAAATTACACTCAATACTCAAACAGCGAACCCCACACACCACCTGTCAAACACAAACCCACGGTAATCACAACCACATGCAGAACCCGCACCACACACAACACATGCGAAATGACATGGAAGAAATACACAAACCACAAAAGAACACCGAATTTATGAAACACATTTCACAGACTGCACACACCACACAAAACACACATAAAACATACAGCACACAGGGCCTCACAGAACGCACAATGCGAAGCACACAACCTACATACAAAGCACGTCAGACAGAGCACACAATTAATATCCCACTCAACACGTAAAGCACACAGAGGACACAACACAAAGCACAATATGCCAAACAGATTAGGATACACCCAACACACATGCAACTGAGAGCACAATACGTTGCACATCACGGAACACACGTGCGGTCCCATCACACACTAAACATGAAACAGAAAACCAGTCACAGACCACATAACATTCCCGACCATGAACACAACACGCTACAAAAAAGTCACAAAACGTACGACACACAAAGACACACTCCAAGCACGCAACACCCAGCGCAGGACCGCCCACAAACACACCAGTCTCACAGCCCTCCACAGAGCAATACACACAGAACATACCCTACAAACAACAAAGTACCCAAACTGCACACCTCACAATCGCAACAGTCACAACACAGAAAGAACACAACACACGGGAAACACACGCTCAGACACATAAACACTGCCATGCACATTAAGCCAGCAGACCACAGACATCAGAGCTAAAAACACACCATAACGCAGTACGCAAAACGCAACACAACACAGAATACACACCCAATCACACAACAAACACCACAACCCATGCCCTACAGTATAAACAAAAGACGAACGACGCACTTCACACATGACACAAAACCCACAAACACAAAGGACCACACAGAAAGACGCACAACGCAAACATCGCACACAACACACACATTAAAAGAAACACATCAACACATTGCCGCAACACACAAAATAATACACAAATTACAGAGCAATACATCACACAACACACAAACATCACACACAATTTATACATCACACCTCATAACACACACAACAACCTGCAGTAACAACACAACACACAGACCGATGCAACCACTACATACCATACATGAAGCCACACGCTCAAGGAATAACCACAATAAACTTAAGTAAACTCCCACAAACACAAAGACAGAGGACACACACAAACTCAGCACGCTAAAAGCACAACAGATGAAACAACATAAGGCACAAACATCACAGGACATAAAGGCACACGATTCTCAGACACCACGGTTAGCCATATACACACCACACACACAATGAGGTACACGACACGAGCAAAACCACATACAGATAACACGTGTCCCCTCACACACTTAATCAATCACACACACAGCCTCTCAAACACAGCCAAACACGTATCAGAATCGCATATGCATCACACACAGAAAACATACAAAACCACATGAAAGCAAACAACCAAGAATAAACGCAGATAGCACACACTTCTAACACTGAACACCCCACTCACAACCGCACGCAGACACCCCACACGCATGTATACACGGGCACCTTTACACAATGCGCGCACAAACACACACACACACACAACATAAAGTAAAAACACAACAGTCACAGGGCGCACACCAGACACAACAGAGCACATGTTTCTCCTAAAACACACAAGTCACATTTGCAAGAGTACATGCACCACGCACCGTGAGGAACACCAAACACAACCACACACAGGTGACATATCTCACTTCGCAAACATAACAAGCACCCTCACATCACAACTCAAACACAACCATACGCAAATCACAATCACATACGGAAAACACACACAAAACAAATCCCTAGGCAAAACACACACAACCCACAAAGAAGACAAAGAGCGCACATTGCATACACTACACTCTGCAAGCACAACCACGCACAGACACAAAACACGTACATCCTCACGCAGGAGCACAACGCAGAGCACACACACAACACAGAAACACGCGAAACAAGGGTCCCAAGACACAGACCACACACCTCAAGGCACATAACTGCTCACAAAACACACACGGAAAACACTGCACAGACTACGTACTGCACACACCATGAGACATACTGAACAAGCGAAACCGCACAGTCAACACTTCTGATATCACGTGCATAACTCAAACAGCCAAACACACACACACAACCTCTCTAACACAACCACACACAAATCACAAACTCCACACATAAGACGGACACAACACATACTAATAATCCACAGACTACTCCCCTATGACGCACTACACACAACACACACAGCCACAAGCAGGCAGTATAGAGCACACACAGGTGCACGCAGACAGCTCGAAAAATCACACCCAAAATACACACTCACAGAACACATCAGACGCAACGCAAAACTTACATCACACAGAATGCTCAAAATACAGAGACCACCCAACATCTATCCTGTATGTAACACACAGAAAGCATATAGACAGCGCTCACACAACCCAGAACACAGTACACAACAGAAAGCAGAAAGACCAGACGCAGTACACATGAAACACGACGACGGAAGGCAGACAACAGAAACACAACACACACACAAACACCAACGGATAACTCATAAAAAATGACAAGATATACAACACACAAAGAACCACTCAGTGCACAGAACACACAGCTCACGACCACACCCATGACACATTGCACGCCACACAGAGAAAGTATGCAGAACAATGTACTCAACAAGCAGCAAAGAACCCATAACACACATTGTACATTCACAACACACACCACATATACAAGCACCAGTAGAACACTCATAAAAAATGACAAAATGTACAACACACAAGGAACCGCTCAATGCACACAACTCACAACCACGCACGTCACACATTGCACGCCACACGGAGAAAATTACACAGAGCAGTGAACTCGACACGCAGTAAAGATCCCACACCACACGTAGTACCTACTCTACACACACAACATGGACAACACACACAAAATAAACAAGGCCCACAGATCACAGTCAACACAAGCCCAAACACACAAGAACACACAGCACACACAGCACAGCCAAACGGAATACACACAGAATCACAACACAAACACCACAAATCATTCACTACCGCATATCAACCACAAATACAGCACACTACACGAAAGAATTCCAGAAAGCACAACACGCACGGATCAAACACGCACAATACACAGTAATAAACCCATAACACACAACGCACACAGCAAGACATAAAAAAAGAAGCAGAAACGACACACAGCACACACAACACAACACACACAAAATGTGCATCACAACAGCGCAGACAACACTCACTACATACAACACTCGCAGAACATACAACACACCGGCCACACACAACACACATGGAGAGCACCAACACAACACATACAACGCACACGAAAAACACCCACAACACGCCAAAGAGTTTACATACAACCTCTCAACACACAAACATCGCCTCACCCTAAACAACAAACCCCACACACACCGAGCACATGACTGCACACAATACCCATGAACCACGGTTCTCAGAGTAAACACAACACACACAGTGAGGGACACTGACCAAGCATGACCACACACAGTACACACATCACAAATTACACTCAATACTCAAACAGCGAACCCCACACACCACCTGTCAAACACAAACCCACGGTAATCACAACCACATGCAGAACCCGCACCACACACAACACATGCGAAATGACATGGAAGAAATACACAAACCACAAAAGAACACCGAATTTATGAAACACATTTCACAGACTGCACACACCACACAAAACACACATAAAACATACAGCACACAGGGCCTCACAGAACGCACAATGCGAAGCACACAACCTACATACAAAGCACGTCAGACAGAGCACACAATTAATATCCCACTCAACACGTAAAGCACACAGAGGACACAACACAAAGCACAATATGCCAAACAGATTAGGATACACCCAACACACATGCAACTGAGAGCACAATACGTTGCACATCACGGAACACACGTGCGGTCCCATCACACACTAAACATGAAACAGAAAACCATTCACAGACCACATAACATTCCCGACCATGAACACAACACGCTACAAAAAAGTCACAAAACGTACGACACACAAAGACACACTCCAAGCACGCAACACCCAGCGCAGGACCGCCCACAAACACACCAGTCTCACAGCCCTCCACAGAGCAATACACACAGAACATACCCTACAAACAACAAAGTACCCAAACTGCACACCTCACAATCGCAACAGTCACAACACAGAAAGAACACAACACACGGGAAACACACGCTCAGACACATAAACACTGCCATGCACATTAAGCCAGCAGACCACAGACATCAGAGCTAAAAACACACCATAACGCAGTACGCAAAACGCAACACAACACAGAATACACACCCAATCACACAACAAACACCACAACCCATGCCCTACAGTATAAACAAAAGACGAACGATGCACTTCACACATGACACAAAACCCACAAACACAAAGGACCACACAGAAAGACGCACAACGCAAACATCGCACACAACACACACATTAAAAGAAACACATCAACACATTGCCGCAACACACAAAATAATACACAAATTACAGAGCAATACATCACACAACACACAAACATCACACACAATTTATACATCACACCTCATAACACACACAACAACCTGCAGTAACAACACAACACACAGACCGATGCAACCACTACATACCATACATGAAGCCACACGCTCAAGGAATAACCACAATAAACTTAAGTAAACTCCCACAAACACAAAGACAGAGGACACACACAAACTCAGCACGCTAAAAGCACAACAGATGAAACAACATAAGGCACAAACATCACAGGACATAAAGGCACACGATTCTCAGACACCACGGTTAGCCATATACACACCACACACACAATGAGGTACACGACACGAGCAAAACCACATACAGATAACACGTGTCCCCTCACACACTTAATCAATCACACACACAGCCTCTCAAACACAGCCAAACACGTATCAGAATCACATATGCATCACACACAGAAAACATACAAAACCACATGAAAGCAAACAACCAAGAATAAAGGCAGATAGCACACTTTTCTAACACTGAACACCCCACTCACAACCGCACGCAGACACCCCACACGCATGTATACACGGGCACCTTTACGCAATGCGCGCACAAACACACACACACACACAACATAAAGTAAAAACACAACAGTCACAGGGCGCACACCAGACACAACAGAGCACATGTTTCTCCTAAAACACACAAGTCACATTTGCAAGAGTACATGCACCACGCACCGTGAGGAACACCAAACACAACCACACACAGGTGACATATCTCACTTCGCAAACATAACAAGCACCCTCACATCACAACTCAAACACAACCATACGCAAATCACAATCACATACGGAAAACACACACAAAACAAATCCCTAGGCAAAACACACACAACCCACAAAGAAGACAAAGAGCGCACATTGCATACACTACACTCTGCAAGCACAACCACGCACAGACACAAAACACGTACATCCTCACGCAGGAGCACAACGCAGAGCACACACACAACACAGAAACACGCGAAACAAGGGTCCCAAGACACAGACCACACACCTCAAGGCACATAACTGCTCACAAAACACACACGGAAAACACTGCACAGACTACGTACTGCACACACCATGAGACATACTGAACAAGCGAAACCGCACAGTCAACACTTCTGATATCACGTGCATAACTCAAACAGCCAAACACACACACACAACCTCTCTAACACAACCACACACAAATCACAAACTCCACACATAAGACGGACACAACACATACTAATAATCCACAGACTACTCCTCTATGACGCACTACACACAACACACACAGCCACAAGCAGGCAGTATAGAGCACACACAGGTGCACGCAGACAGCTCGAAAAATCACACCCAAAATACACACTCACAGAACACATCAGACGCAACGCAAAACTTACATCACACAGAATGCTCAAAATACAGAGACCACCCAACATCTATCCTGTATGTAACACACAGAAAGCATATAGACAGCGCTCACACAACCCAGAACACAGTACACAACAGAAAGCAGAAAGACCAGACGCAGTACACATGAAACACGACGACGGAAGGCAGACAACAGAAACACAACACACACACAAACACCAACGGATAACTCATAAAAAATGACATGATATACAACACACAAAGAACCACTCAGTGCACAGAACACACAGCTCACGACCACACCCATGACACATTGCACGCCACACAGAGAAAGTATGCAGAACAATGTACTCAACAAGCAGCAAAGAACCCATAACACACATTGTACATTCACAACACACACCACATATACAAGCACCAGTAGAACACTCATAAAAAATGACAAAATGTACAACACACAAGGAACCGCTCAATGCACACAACTCACAACCACGCACGTCACACATTGCACGCCACACGGAGAAAATTACACAGAGCAGTGAACTCGACACGCAGTAAAGATCCCACACCACACGTAGTACCTACTCTACACACACAACATGGACAACACACACAAAATAAACAAGGCCCACAGATCACAGTCAACACAAGCCCAAACACACAAGAACACACAGCACACACAGCACAGCCAAACGGAATACACACAGAATCACAACACAAACACCACAAATCATTCACTACCGCATATCAACCACAAATACAGCACACTACACGAAAGAATTCCAGAAAGCACAACACGCACGGATCAAACACGCACAATACACAGTAATAAACCCATAACACACAACGCACACAGCAAGACATAAAAAAAGAAGCAGAAACGACACACAGCACACACAACACAACACACACAAAATGTGCATCACAACAGCGCAGACAACACTCACTACATACAACACTCGCAGAACATACAACACACCGGCCACACACAACACACATGGAGAGCACCAACACAACACATACAACGCACACGAAAAACACCCACAACACGCCAAAGAGTTTACATACAACCTCTCAACACACAAACATCGCCTCACCCTAAACAACAAACCCCACACACACCGAGCACATGACTGCACACAATACCCATGAACCACGGTTCTCAGAGTAAACACAACACACACAGTGAGGGACACTGACCAAGCATGACCACACACAGTACACACATCACAAATTACACTCAATACTCAAACAGCGAACCCCACACACCACCTGTCAAACACAAACCCACGGTAATCACAACCACATGCAGAACCCGCACCACACACAACACATGCGAAATGACATGGAAGAAATACACAAACCACAAAAGAACACCGAATTTATGAAACACATTTCACAGACTGCACACACCACACAAAACACACATAAAACATACAGCACACAGGGCCTCACAGAACGCACAATGCGAAGCACACAACCTACATACAAAGCACGTCAGACAGAGCACACAATTAATATCCCACTCAACACGTAAAGCACACAGAGGACACAACACAAAGCACAATATGCCAAACAGATTAGGATACACCCAACACACATGCAACTGAGAGCACAATACGTTGCACATCACGGAACACACGTGCGGTCCCATCACACACTAAACATGAAACAGAAAACCATTCACAGACCACATAACATTCCCGACCATGAACACAACACGCTACAAAAAAGACGCCAAACGTACGACACACAAAGACACACTCCAAGCACGCAACACCCAGCGCAGGACCGCCCACAAACACACCAGTCTCACAGCCCTCCACAGAGCAATACACACAGAACATACCCTACAAACAACAAAGTACCCAAACTGCACACCTCACAATCGCAACAGTCACAACACAGAAAGAACACAACACACGGGAAACACACGCTCAGACACATAAACACTGCCATGCACATTAAGCCAGCAGACCACAGACATCAGAGCTAAAAACACACCATAACGCAGTATGCAAAACGCAACACAACACAGAATACACACCCAATCACACAACAAACACCACAACCCATGCCCTACAGTATAAACAAAAGACGAACGACGCACTTCACACACGACACAAAACCCACAAACACAAAGGACCACACAGAAAGACGCACAACGCAAACATCGCACACAACACACACATTAAAAGAAACACATCAACACATTGCCGCAACACACAAAATAATACACAAATTACAGAGCAATACATCACACAACACACAAACATCACACACAATTTATACATCACACCTCATAACACACACAACACCCTGCAGTAACAACACAACACACAGACCGATGCAACCACTACATACCATACATAAAGCCACACGCTCAAGGAATAACCACAATAAACTTAAGTAAACTCCCACAAACACAAAGACAGAGGACACACACAAACTCAGCACGCTAAAAGCACAACAGATGAAACAACATACAGCACAAACATCACAGGACATAAAGGCACACGATTCTCAGACACCACGGTTAGCCATATACACACCACACACACAATGAGGTACACGACACGAGCAAAACCACATACAGATAACACGTGTCCCCTCACACACTTAATCAATCACACACACAGCCTCTCAAACACAGCCAAACACGTATCAGAATCACATATGCATCACACACAGAAAACATACAAAACCACATGAAAGCAAACAACCAAGAATAAAGGCAGATAGCACACTATTCTAACACTGAACACCCCACTCACAACCGCACGCAGACACCCCACACGCATGTATACACGGGCACCTTTACGCAATGAGCGCACAAACACACACACACACAACATAAAGTAAAAACACAACAGTCACAGGGCGCACACCAGACACAACAGAGCACATGTTTCTCCTAAAACACACAAGTCACATTTGCAAGAGTACATGCACCACGCACCGTGAGGAACACCAAACACAACCACACACAGGTGACATATCTCACTTCGCAAACATAACAAGCACCCTCACATCACAACTCAAACACAACCATACGCAAATCACAATCACATACGGAAAACACACACAAAACAAATCCCTAGGCAAAACACACACAACCCACAAAGAAGACAAAGAGCGCACATTGCATACACTACACTCTGCAAGCACAACCACGCACAGACACAAAACACGTACATCCTCACGCAGGAGCACAACGCAGAGCACACACACAACACAGAAACACGCGAAACAAGGGTCCCAAGACACAGACCACACACCTCAAGGCACATAACTGCTCACAAAACACACACGGAAAACACTGCACAGACTACGTACTGCACACACCATGAGACATACTGAACAAGCGAAACCGCACAGTCAACACTTCTGATATCACGTGCATAACTCAAACAGCCAAACACACACACACAACCTCTCTAACACAACCACACACAAATCACAAACTCCACACATAAGACGGACACAACACATACTAATAATCCACAGACTACTCCCCTATGACGCACTACACACAACACACACAGCCACAAGCAGGCAGTATAGAGCACACACAGGTGCACGCAGACAGCTCGAAAAATCACACCCAAAATACACACTCACAGAACACATCAGACGCAACGCAAAACTAACATCACACAGAATGCTCAAAATACAGAGACCACCCAACATCTATCCTGTATGTAACACACAGAAAGCATATAGACAGCGCTCACACAACCCAGAACACAGTACACAACAGAAAGCAGAAAGACCAGACGCAGTACACATGAAACACGACGACGGAAGGCAGACAACAGAAACACAACACACACACAAACACCAACGGATAACTCATAAAAAATGACAAGATATACAACACACAAAGAACCACTCAGTGCACACAACACACAGCTCACGACCACACCCATGACACATTGCACGCCACACAGAGAAAGTATGCAGAACAATGTACTCAACAAGCAGCAAAGAACCCATAACACACATTGTACATTCACAACACACACCACATATACAAGCACCAGTAGAACACTCATAAAAAATGACAAAATGTACAACACACAAGGAACCGCTCAATGCACACAACTCACAACCACGCACGTCACACATTGCACGCCACACGGAGAAAATTACACAGAGCCGTGAACTCGACACGCAGTAAAGATCCCACACCACACGTAGTACCTACTCTACACACACAACATGGACAACACACACAAAATTAACAAGGCCCACAGATCACAGTCAACACAAGCCCAAACACACAAGAACACACAGCACACACAGCACAGCCAAACGGAATACACACAGAATCACAACACAAACACCACAAATCATTCACTACCGCATATCAACCACAAATACAGCACACTACACGAAAGAATTCCAGAAAGCACAACACGCACGGATCAAACACGCACAATACACAGTAATAAACACATAACACACAACGCACACAGCAAGACATAAAAAAAAGAAGCAGAAACGACACACAGCACACACAACACAACACACACAAAATGTGCATCACAACAGCGCAGACAACACTCACTACATACAACACTCGCAGAACATACAACACACCGGCCACACACAACACACATGGAGAGCACCAACACAACACATACAACGCACACGAAAAACACCCACAACACGCCAAAGAGTTTACATACAACCTCTCAACACACAAACATCGCCTCACCCTAAACAACAAACCCCACACACACCGAGCACATGACTGCACACAATACCCATGAACCACGGTTCTCAGAGTAAACACAACACACACAGTGAGGGACACTGACCAAGCATGACCACACACAGTACACACATCACAAATTACACTCAATACTCAAACTGCGAACCCCACACACCACCTGTCAAACACAAACCCACGGTAATCACAACCACATGCAGAACCTGCACCACACACAACACATGAGAAATGACATGGAAGAAATACACAAACCACAAAAGAACACCGAATTTATGAAACACATTTCACAGACTGCACACACCACACAAAACACACATGAAACATACAGCACACAGGGCCTCACAGAACGCACAATGCGAAGCACACAACCTACATACAAAGCACGTCAGACAGAGCACACAATTAATATCCCACTCAACACGTAAAGCTCACAGAGGACACAACACAAAGCACAATATGCCAAACAGATTAGGATACACCCAACACACATGCAACTGAGAGCACAATACGTTGCACATCACGGAACACACGTGCGGTCCCATCACACACTAAACATGAAACAGAAAACCATTCACAGACCACATAACATACCCGACCATGAACACAACACGCTACAAAAAAGTCACCAAACGTACGACACACAAAGACACACTCCAAGCACGCAACACCCAGCGCAGGACCGCCCACATACACACCAGTCTCACAGCCCTCCACAGAGCAATACACACAGAACATACCCTACAAACAACAAAGTACCCAAACTGCACACCTCACAATCGCAACAGTCACAACACAGAAAGAACACAACACACGGGAAACACACGCTCAGACACATAAACACTGCCATGCACATTAAGCCAGCAGACCACAGACATCAGAGCTAAAAACACACAATAACGCAGCACGCAAAACGCAACACAACACAGAATACACACCCAATCACACAACAAACACCACAACCCATGCCCTACAGTATAAACAAAAGACGAACGACGCACTTCACACATGACACAAAACCCACAAACACAAAGGACCACACAGAAAGACGCACAACGCAAACATCGCACACAACACACACATTAAAAGAAACACATCAACACATTGCCGCAACACACAAAATAATACACAAATTACAGAGCAATACATCACACAACACACAAACATCACACACAATTTATACATCACACCTCATAACACACACAACAACCTGCAGTAACAACACAACACACAGACCGATGCAACCACTACATACCATACATAAAGCCACACGCTCAAGGAATAACCACAATAAACTTAAGTAAACTCCCACAAACACAAAGACAGAGGACACACACAAACTCAGCACGCTAAAAGCACAACAGATGAAACAACATACAGCACAAACATCACAGGACATAAAGGCACACGATTCTCAGACACCACGGTTAGCCATATACACACCACACACACAATGAGGTACACGACACGAGCAAAACCACATACAGATAACACGTGTCCCCTCACACACTTAATCAATCACACACACAGCCTCTCAAACACAGCCAAACACGTATCAGAATCACATATGCATCACACACAGAAAACATACAAAACCACATGAAAGCAAACAACCAAGAATAAAGGCCGATAGCACACTTTTCTAACACTGAACACCCCACTCACAACCGCACGCAGACACCCCACACGCATGTATACACGGGCACCGTTACGCAATGCGCGCACAAACACACACACACACACAACATAAAGTAAAAACACAACAGTCACAGGGCGCACACCAGACACAACAGAGCACATGTTTCTCCTAAAACACACAAGTCACATTTGCAAGAGTACATGCACCACGCACCGTGAGGAACACCAAACACAACCACACACAGGTGACATATCTCACTTCGCAAACATAACAAGCACCCTCACATCACAACTCAAACACAACCATACGCAAATCACAATCACATACGGAAAACACACACAAAACAAATCCCTAGGCAAAACACACACAACCCACAAAGAAGACAAAGAGCGCACATTGCATACACTACACTCTGCAAGCACAACCACGCACAGACACAAAACACGTACATCCTCACGCAGGAGCACAACGCAGAGCACACACACAACACAGAAACACGCGAAACAAGGGTCCCAAGACACAGACCACACACCTCAAGGCACATAACTGCTCACAAAACACACACGGAAAACACTGCACAGACTACGTACTGCACACACCATGAGACATACTGAACAAGCGAAACCGCACAGTCAACACTTCTGATATCACGTGCATAACTCAAACAGCCAAACACACACACACAACCTCTCTAACACAACCACACACAAATCACAAACTCCACACATAAGACGGACACAACACATACTAATAATCCACAGACTACTCCCCTATGACGCACTACACACAACACACACAGCCACAAGCAGGCAGTATAGAGCACACACAGGTGCACGCAGACAGCTCGAAAAATCACACCCAAAATACACACTCACAGAACACATCAGACGCAACGCAAAACTTACATCACACAGAATGCTCAAAATACAGAGACCACCCAACATCTATCCTGTATGTAACACACAGAAAGCATATAGACAGCGCTCACACAACCCAGAACACAGTACACAACAGAAAGCAGAAAGACCAGACGCAGTACACATGAAACACGACGACGGAAGGCAGACAACAGAAACACAACACACACACAAACACCAACGGATAACTCATAAAAAATGACAAGATATACAACACACAAAGAACCACTCAGTGCACAGAACACACAGCTCACGACCACACCCATGACACATTGCACGCCACACAGAGAAAGTATGCAGAACAATGTACTCAACAAGCAGCAAAGAACCCATAACACACATTGTACATTCACAACACACACCACATATACAAGCACCAGTAGAACACTCATAAAAAATGACAAAATGTACAACACACAAGGAACCGCTCAATGCACACAACTCACAACCACGCACGTCACACATTGCACGCCACACGGAGAAAATTACACAGAGCAGTGAACTCGACACGCAGTAAAGATCCCACACCACACGTAGTACCTACTCTACACACACAACATGGACAACACACACAAAATAAACAAGGCCCACAGATCACAGTCAACACAAGCCCAAACACACAAGAACACACAGCACACACAGCACAGCCAAACGGAATACACACAGAATCACAACACAAACACCACAAATCATTCACTACCGCATATCAACCACAAATACAGCACACTACACGAAAGAATTCCAGAAAGCACAACACGCACGGATCAAACACGCACAATACACAGTAATAAACCCATAACACACAACGCACACAGCAAGACATAAAAAAAAGAAGCAGAAACGACACACAGCACACACAACACAACACACACAAAATGTGCATCACAACAGCGCAGACAACACTCACTACATACAACACTCGCAGAACATACAACACACCGGCCACACACAACACACATGGAGAGCACCAACACAACACATACAACGCACACGAAAAACACCCACAACACGCCAAAGAGTTTACATACAACCTCTCAACACACAAACATCGCCTCACCCTAAACAACAAACCCCACACACACCGAGCACATGACTGCACACAATACCCATGAACCACGGTTCTCAGAGTAAACACAACACACACAGTGAGGGACACTGACCAAGCATGACCACACACAGTACACACATCACAAATTACACTCAATACTCAAACAGCGAACCCCACACACCACCTGTCAAACACAAACCCACGGTAATCACAACCACATGCAGAACCCGCACCACACACAACACATGCGAAATGACATGGAAGAAATACACAAACCACAAAAGAACACCGAATTTATGAAACACATTTCACAGACTGCACACACCACACAAAACACACATAAAACATACAGCACACAGGGCCTCACAGAACGCACAATGCGAAGCACACAACCTACATACAAAGCACGTCAGACAGAGCACACAATTAATATCCCACTCAACACGTAAAGCACACAGAGGACACAACACAAAGCACAATATGCCAAACAGATTAGGATACACCCAACACACATGCAACTGAGAGCACAATACGTTGCACATCACGGAACACACGTGCGGTCCCATCACACACTAAACATGAAACAGAAAACCATTCACAGACCACATAACATTCCCGACCATGAACACAACACGCTACAAAAAAGTCACAAAACGTACGACACACAAAGACACACTCCAAGCACGCAACACCCAGCGCAGGACCGCCCACAAACACACCAGTCTCACAGCCCTCCACAGAGCAATACACACAGAACATACCCTACAAACAACAAAGTACCCAAACTGCACACCTCACAATCGCAACAGTCACAACACAGAAAGAACACAACACACGGGAAACACACGCTCAGACACATAAACACTGCCATGCACATTAAGCCAGCAGACCACAGACATCAGAGCTAAAAACACACCATAACGCAGTACGCAAAACGCAACACAACACAGAATACACACCCAATCACACAACAAACACCACAACCCATGCCCTACAGTATAAACAAAAGACGAACGATGCACTTCACACATGACACAAAACCCACAAACACAAAGGACCACACAGAAAGACGCACAACGCAAACATCGCACACAACACACACATTAAAAGAAACACATCAACACATTGCCGCAACACACAAAATAATACACAAATTACAGAGCGATACATCACACAACACACAAACATCACACACAATTTATACATCACACCTCATAACACACACAACAACCTGCAGTAACAACACAACACACAGACCGATGCAACCACTACATACCATACATGAAGCCACACGCTCAAGGAATAACCACAATAAACTTAAGTAAACTCCCACAAACACAAAGACAGAGGACACACACAAACTCAGCACGCTAAAAGCACAACAGATGAAACAACATAAGGCACAAACATCACAGGACATAAAGGCACACGATTCTCAGACACCACGGTTAGCCATATACACACCACACACACAATGAGGTACACGACACGAGCAAAACCACATACAGATAACACGTGTCCCCTCACACACTTAATCAATCACACACACAGCCTCTCAAACACAGCCAAACACGTATCAGAATCACATATGCATCACACACAGAAAACATACAAAACCACATGAAAGCAAACAACCAAGAATAAACGCAGATAGCACACACTTCTAACACTGAACACCCCACTCACAACCGCACGCAGACACCCCACACGCATGTATACACGGGCACCTTTACACAATGCGCGCACAAACACACACACACACACAACATAAAGTAAAAACACAACAGTCACAGGGCGCACACCAGACACAACAGAGCACATGTTTCTCCTAAAACACACAAGTCACATTTGCAAGAGTACATGCACCACGCACCGTGAGGAACACCAAACACAACCACACACAGGTGACATATCTCACTTCGCAAACATAACAAGCACCCTCACATCACAACTCAAACACAACCATACGCAAATCACAATCACATACGGAAAACACACACAAAACAAATCCCTAGGCAAAACACACACAACCCACAAAGAAGACAAAGAGCGCACATTGCATACACTACACTCTGCAAGCACAACCACGCACAGACACAAAACACGTACATCCTCACGCAGGAGCACAACGCAGAGCACACACACAACACAGAAACACGCGAAACAAGGGTCCCAAGACACAGACCACACACCTCAAGGCACATAACTGCTCACAAAACACACACGGAAAACACTGCACAGACTACGTACTGCACACACCATGAGACATACTGAACAAGCGAAACCGCACAGTCAACACTTCTGATATCACGTGCATAACTCAAACAGCCAAACACACACACACAACCTCTCTAACACAACCACACACAAATCACAAACTCCACACATAAGACGGACACAACACATACTAATAATCCACAGACTACTCCCCTATGACGCACTACACACAACACACACAGCCACAAGCAGGCAGTATAGAGCACACACAGGTGCACGCAGACAGCTCGAAAAATCACACCCAAAATACACACTCACAGAACACATCAGACGCAACGCAAAACTTACATCACACAGAATGCTCAAAATACAGAGACCACCCAACATCTATCCTGTATGTAACACACAGAAAGCATATAGACAGCGCTCACACAACCCAGAACACAGTACACAACAGAAAGCAGAAAGACCAGACGCAGTACACATGAAACACGACGACGGAAGGCAGACAACAGAAACACAACACACACACAAACACCAACGGATAACTCATAAAAAATGACAAGATATACAACACACAAAGAACCACTCAGTGCACAGAACACACAGCTCACGACCACACCCATGACACATTGCACGCCACACAGAGAAAGTATGCAGAACAATGTACTCAACAAGCAGCAAAGAACCCATAACACACATTGTACATTCACAACACACACCACATATACAAGCACCAGTAGAACACTCATAAAAAATGACAAAATGTACAACACACAAGGAACCGCTCAATGCACACAACTCACAACCACGCACGTCACACATTGCACGCCACACGGAGAAAATTACACAGAGCAGTGAACTCGACATGCAGTAAAGATCCCACACCACACGTAGTACCTACTCTACACACACAACATGGACAACACACACAAAATAAACAAGGCCCACAGATCACAGTCAACACAAGCCCAAACACACAAGAACACACAGCACACACAGCACAGCCAAACGGAATACACACAGAATCACAACACAAACACCACAAATCATTCACTACCGCATATCAACCACAAATACAGCACACTACACGAAAGAATTCCAGAAAGCACAACACGCACGGATCAAACACGCACAATACACAGTAATAAACACATAACACACAACGCACACAGCAAGACATAAAAAAAAGAAGCAGAAACGACACACAGCACACACAACACAACACACACAAAATGTGCATCACAACAGCGCAGACAACACTCACTACATACAACACTCGCAGAACATACAACACACCGGCCACACACAACACACATGGAGAGCACCAACATAACACATACAACGCACACGAAAAACACCCACAACACGCCAAAGAGTTTACATACAACCTCTCAACACACAAACATCGCCTCACCCTAAACAACAAACCCCACACACACCGAGCACATGACTGCACACAATACCCATGAACCACGGTTCTCAGAGTAAACACAACACACACAGTGAGGGACACTGACCAAGCATGACCACACACAGTACACACATCACAAATTACACTCAATACTCAAACAGCGAACCCCACACACCACCTGTCAAACACAAACCCACGGTAATCACAACCACATGCAGAACCCGCACCACACACAACACATGCGAAATGACATGGAAGAAATACACAAACCACAAAAGAACACCGAATTTATGAAACACATTTCACAGACTGCACACACCACACAAAACACACATGAAACATACAGCACACAGGGCCTCACAGAACGCACAATGCGAAGCACACAACCTACATACAAAGCACGTCAGACAGAGCACACACTTAATATCCCACTCAACACGTAAAGCACACAGAGGACACAACACAAAGCACAATATGCCAAACAGATTAGGATACACCCAACACACATGCAACTGAGAGCACAATACGTTGCACATCACGGAACACACGTGCGGTCCCATCACACACTAAACATGAAACAGAAAACCATTCACAGACCACATAACATTCCCGACCATGAACACAACACGCTACAAAAAAGACGCCAAACGTACGACACACAAAGACACACTCCAAGCACGCAACACCCAGCGCAGGACCGCCCACAAACACACCAGTCTCACAGCCCTCCACAGAGCAATACACACAGAACATACCCTACAAACAACAAAGTACCCAAACTGCACACCTCACAATCGCAACAGTCACAACACAGAAAGAACACAACAAACGGGAAACACACGCTCAGACACATAAACACTGCCATGCACATTAAGCCAGCAGACCACAGACATCAGAGCTAAAAACACACCATAACGCAGTATGCAAAACGCAACATAACACAGAATACACACCCAATCACACAACAAACACCACAACCCATGCCCTACAGTATAAACAAAAGACGAACGACGCACTTCACACATGACACAAAACCCACAAACACAAAGGACCACACAGAAAGACGCACAACGCAAACATCGCACACAACACACACATTAAAAGAAACACATCAACACATTGCCGCAACACACAAAATAATACACAAATTACAGAGCAATACATCACACAACACACAAACATCACACACAATTTATACATCACACCTCATAACACACACAACAACCTGCAGTAACAACACAACACACAGACCGATGCAACCACTACATACCATACATAAAGCCACACGCTCAAGGAATAACCACAATAAACTTAAGTAAACTCCCACAAACACAAAGACAGAGGACACACACAAACTCAGCACGCTAAAAGCACAACAGATGAAACAACATACAGCACAAACATCACAGGACATAAAGGCACACGATTCTCAGACACCACGGTTAGCCATATACACACCACACACACAATGAGGTACACGACACGAGCAAAACCACATACAGATAACACGTGTCCCCTCACACACTTAATCAATCACACACACAGCCTCTCAAACACAGCCAAACACGTATCAGAATCACATATGCATCACACACAGAAAACATACAAAACCACATGAAAGCAAACAACCAAGAATAAAGGCCGATAGCACACTTTTCTAACACTGAACACCCCACTCACAACCGCACGCAGACACCCCACACGCATGTATACACGGGCACCTTTACGCAATGCGCGCACAAACACACACACACACACAACATAAAGTAAAAACACAACAGTCACAGGGCGCACACCAGACACAACAGAGCACATGTTTCTCCTAAAACACACAAGTCACATTTGCAAGAGTACATGCACCACGCACCGTGAGGAACACCAAACACAACCACACACAGGTGACATATCTCACTTCGCAAACATAACAAGCACCCTCACATCACAACTCAAACACAACCATACGCAAATCACAATCACATACGGAAAACACACACAAAACAAATCCCTAGGCAAAACACACACAACCCACAAAGAAGACAAAGAGCGCACATTGCATACACTACACTCTGCAAGCACAACCACGCACAGACACAAAACACGTACATCCTCACGCAGGAGCACAACGCAGAGCACACACACAACACAGAAACACGCGAAACAAGGGTCCCAAGACACAGACCACACACCTCAAGGCACATAACTGCTCACAAAACACACACGGAAAACACTGCACAGACTACGTACTGCACACACCATGAGACATACTGAACAAGCGAAACCGCACAGTCAACACTTCTGATATCACGTGCATAACTCAAACAGCCAAACACACACACACAACCTCTCTAACACAACCACACACAAATCACAAACTCCACACATAAGACGGACACAACACATACTAATAATCCACAGACTACTCCCCTATGACGCACTACACACAACACACACAGACACAAGCAGGCAGTATAGAGCACACACAGGTGCACGCAGATAGCTCGAAAAATCACACCCAAAATACACACTCACAGAACACATCAGACGCAACGCAAAACTTACATCACACAGAATGCTCAAAATACAGAGACCACCCAACATCTATCCTGTATGTAACACACAGAAAGCATATAGACAGCGCTCACACAACCCAGAACACAGTACACAACAGAAAGCAGAAAGACCAGACGCAGTACACATGAAACACGACGACGGAAGGCAGACAACAGAAACACAACACACACACAAACACCAACGGATAACTCATAAAAAATGACAAGATATACAACACACAAAGAACCACTCAGTGCACAGAACACACAGCTCACGACCACACCCATGACACATTGCACGCCACACAGAGAAAGTATGCAGAACAATGTACTCAACAAGCAGCAAAGAACCCATAACACACATTGTACATTCACAACACACACCACATATACAAGCACCAGTAGAACACTCATAAAAAATGACAAAATGTACAACACACAAGGAACCGCTCAATGCACACAACTCACAACCACGCACGTCACACATTGCACGCCACACGGAGAAAATTACACAGAGCAGTGAACTCGACACGCAGTAAAGATCCCACACCACACGTAGTACCTACTCTACACACACAACATGGACAACACACACAAAATAAACAAGGCCCACAGATCACAGTCAACACAAGCCCAAACACACAAGAACACACAGCACACACAGCACAGCCAAACGGAATACACACAGAATCACAACACAAACACCACAAATCATTCACTACCGCATATCAACCACAAATACAGCACACTACACGAAAGAATTCCAGAAAGCACAACACGCACGGATCAAACACGCACAATACACAGTAATAAACCCATAACACACAACGCACACAGCAAGACATAAAAAAAGAAGCAGAAACGACACACAGCACACACAACACAACACACACAAAATGTGCATCACAACAGCGCAGACAACACTCACTACATACAACACTCGCAGAACATACAACACACCGGCCACACACAACACACATGGAGAGCACCAACACAACACATACAACGCACACGAAAAACACCCACAACACGCCAAAGAGTTTACATACAACCTCTCAACACACAAACATCGCCTCACCCTAAACAACAAACCCCACACACACCGAGCACATGACTGCACACAATACCCATGAACCACGGTTCTCAGAGTAAACACAACACACACAGTGAGGGACACTGACCAAGCATGACCACACACAGTACACACATCACAAATTACACTCAATACTCAAACAGCGAACCCCACACACCACCTGTCAAACACAAACCCACGGTAATCACAACCACATGCAGAACCCGCACCACACACAACACATGCGAAATGACATGGAAGAAATACACAAACCACAAAAGAACACCGAATTTATGAAACACATTTCACAGACTGCACACACCACACAAAACACACATAAAACATACAGCACACAGGGCCTCACAGAACGCACAATGCGAAGCACACAACCTACATACAAAGCACGTCAGACAGAGCACACAATTAATATCCCACTCAACACGTAAAGCACACAGAGGACACAACACAAAGCACAATATGCCAAACAGATTAGGATACACCCAACACACATGCAACTGAGAGCACAATACGTTGCACATCACGGAACACACGTGCGGTCCCATCACACACTAAACATGAAACAGAAAACCATTCACAGACCACATAACATTCCCGACCATGAACACAACACGCTACAAAAAAGTCACAAAACGTACGACACACAAAGACACACTCCAAGCACGCAACACCCAGCGCAGGACCGCCCACAAACACACCAGTCTCACAGCCCTCCACAGAGCAATACACACAGAACATACCCTACAAACAACAAAGTACCCAAACTGCACACCTCACAATCGCAACAGTCACAACACAGAAAGAACACAACACACGGGAAACACACGCTCAGACACATAAACACTGCCATGCACATTAAGCCAGCAGACCACAGACATCAGAGCTAAAAACACACCATAACGCAGTATGCAAAACGCAACACAACACAGAATACACACCCAATCACACAACAAACACCACAACCCATGCCCTACAGTATAAACAAAAGACGAACGATGCACTTCACACATGACACAAAACCCACAAACACAAAGGACCACACAGAAAGACGCACAACGCAAACATCGCACACAACACACACATTAAAAGAAACACATCAACACATTGCCGCAACACACAAAATAATACACAAATTACAGAGCAATACATCACACAACACACAAACATCACACACAATTTATACATCACACCTCATAACACACACAACAACCTGCAGTAACAACACAACACACAGACCGATGCAACCACTACATACCATACATGAAGCCACACGCTCAAGGAATAACCACAATAAACTTAAGTAAACTCCCACAAACACAAAGACAGAGGACACACACAAACTCAGCACGCTAAAAGCACAACAGATGAAACAACATAAGGCACAAACATCACAGGACATAAAGGCACACGATTCTCAGACACCACGGTTAGCCATATACACACCACACACACAATGAGGTACACGACACGAGCAAAACCACATACAGATAACACGTGTCCCCTCACACACTTAATCAATCACACACACAGCCTCTCAAACACAGCCAAACACGTATCAGAATCACATATGCATCACACACAGAAAACATACAAAACCACATGAAAGCAAACAACCAAGAATAAAGGCAGATAGCACACTTTTCTAACACTGAACACCCCACTCACAACCGCACGCAGACACCCCACACGCATGTATACACGGGCACCTTTACGCAATGCGCGCACAAACACACACACACACACAACATAAAGTAAAAACACAACAGTCACAGGGCGCACACCAGACACAACAGAGCACATGTTTCTCCTAAAACACACAAGTCACATTTGCAAGAGTACATGCACCACGCACCGTGAGGAACACCAAACACAACCACACACAGGTGACATATCTCACTTCGCAAACATAACAAGCACCCTCACATCACAACTCAAACACAACCATACGCAAATCACAATCACATACGGAAAACACACACAAAACAAATCCCTAGGCAAAACACACACAACCCACAAAGAAGACAAAGAGCGCACATTGCATACACTACACTCTGCAAGCACAACCACGCACAGACACAAAACACGTACATCCTCACGCAGGAGCACAACGCAGAGCACACACACAACACAGAAACACGCGAAACAAGGGTCCCAAGACACAGACCACACACCTCAAGGCACATAACTGCTCACAAAACACACACGGAAAACACTGCACAGACTACGTACTGCACACACCATGAGACATACTGAACAAGCGAAACCGCACAGTCAACACTTCTGATATCACGTGCATAACTCAAACAGCCAAACACACACACACAACCTCTCTAACACAACCACACACAAATCACAAACTCCACACATAAGACGGACACAACACATACTAATAATCCACAGACTACTCCCCTATGACGCACTACACACAACACACACAGCCACAAGCAGGCAGTATAGAGCACACACAGGTGCACGCAGACAGCTCGAAAAATCACACCCAAAATACACACTCACAGAACACATCAGACGCAACGCAAAACTAACATCACACAGAATGCTCAAAATACAGAGACCACCCAACATCTATCCTGTATGTAACACACAGAAAGCATATAGACAGCGCTCACACAACCCAGAACACAGTACACAACAGAAAGCAGAAAGACCAGACGCAGTACACATGAAACACGACGACGGAAGGCAGACAACAGAAACACAACACACACACAAACACCAACGGATAACTCATAAGAAATGACAAGATATACAACACACAAAGAACCACTCAGTGCACAGAACACACAGCTCACGACCACACCCATGACACATTGCACGCCACACAGAGAAAGTATGCAGAACAATGTACTCAACAAGCAGCAAAGAACCCATAACACACATTGTACATTCACAACACACACCACATATACAAGCACCAGTAGAACACTCATAAAAAATGACAAAATGTACAACACACAAGGAACCGCTCAATGCACACAACTCACAACCACGCACGTCACACATTGCACGCCACACGGAGAAAATTACACAGAGCAGTGAACTCGACACGCAGTAAAGATCCCACACCACACGTAGTACCTACTCTACACACACAACATGGACAACACACACAAAATAAACAAGGCCCACAGATCACAGTCAACACAAGCCCAAACACACAAGAACACACAGCACACACAGCACAGCCAAACGGAATACACACAGAATCACAACACAAACACCACAAATCATTCACTACCGCATATCAACCACAAATACAGCACACTACACGAAAGAATTCCAGAAAGCACAACACGCACGGATCAAACACGCACAATACACAGTAATAAACACATAACACACAACGCACACAGCAAGACATAAAAAAAAGAAGCAGAAACGACACACAGCACACACAACACAACACACACAAAATGTGCATCACAACAGCGCAGACAACACTCACTACATACAACACTCGCAGAACATACAACACACCGGCCACACACAACACACATGGAGAGCACCAACACAACACATACAACGCACACGAAAAACACCCACAACACGCCAAAGAGTTTACATACAACCTCTCAACACACAAACATCGCCTCACCCTAAACAACAAACCCCACACACACCGAGCACATGACTGCACACAATACCCATGAACCACGGTTCTCAGAGTAAACACAACACACACAGTGAGGGACACTGACCAAGCATGACCACACACAGTACACACATCACAAATTACACTCAATACTCAAACAGCGAACCCCACACACCACCTGTCAAACACAAACCCACGGTAATCACAACCACATGCAGAACCCGCACCACACACAACACATGCGAAATGACATGGAAGAAATACACAAACCACAAAAGAACACCGAATTTATGAAACACATTTCACAGACTGCACACACCACACAAAACACACATAAAACATACAGCACACAGGGCCTCACAGAACGCACAATGCGAAGCACACAACCTACATACAAAGCACGTCAGACAGAGCACACAATTAATATCCCACTCAACACGTAAAGCACACAGAGGACACAACACAAAGCACAATATGCCAAACAGATTAGGATACACCCAACACACATGCAACTGAGAGCACAATACGTTGCACATCACGGAACACACGTGCGGTCCCATCACACACTAAACATGAAACAGAAAACCATTCACAGACCACATAACATTCCCGACCATGAACACAACACGCTACAAAAAAGTCACAAAACGTACGACACACAAAGACACACTCCAAGCACGCAACACCCAGCGCAGGACCGCCCACAAACACACCAGTCTCACAGCCCTCCACAGAGCAATACACACAGAACATACCCTACAAACAACAAAGTACCCAA
This sequence comes from Manis pentadactyla, assembly GCF_030020395.1. NCBI lineage: Eukaryota > Metazoa > Chordata > Mammalia > Pholidota > Manidae > Manis > Manis pentadactyla. The sequence goes on from NC_080022.1 coordinate 115,378,088, forward strand.
ACTGCACACCTCACAATCGCAACAGTCACAACACAGAAAGAACACAACACACGGGAAACACACGCTCAGACACATAAACACTGCCATGCACATTAAGCCAGCAGACCACAGACATCAGAGCTAAAAACACACCATAACGCAGTACACAAAACGCAACACAACACAGAATACACACCCAATCACACAACAAACACCACAACCCATGCCCTACAGTATAAACAAAAGACGAACGATGCACTTCACACATGACACAAAACCCACAAACACAAAGGACCACACAGAAAGACGCACAACGCAAACATCGCACACAACACACACATTAAAAGAAACACATCAACACATTGCCGCAACACACAAAATAATACACAAATTACAGAGCAATACATCACACAACACACAAACATCACACACAATTTATACATCACACCTCATAACACACACAACAACCTGCAGTAACAACACAACACACAGACCGATGCAACCACTACATACCATACATGAAGCCACACGCTCAAGGAATAACCACAATAAACTTAAGTAAACTCCCACAAACACAAAGACAGAGGACACACACAAACTCAGCACGCTAAAAGCACAACAGATGAAACAACATAAGGCACAAACATCACAGGACATAAAGGCACACGATTCTCAGACACCACGGTTAGCCATATACACACCACACACACAATGAGGTACACGACACGAGCAAAACCACATACAGATAACACGTGTCCCCTCACACACTTAATCAATCACACACACAGCCTCTCAAACACAGCCAAACACGTATCAGAATCACATATGCATCACACACAGAAAACATACAAAACCACATGAAAGCAAACAACCAAGAATAAAGGCAGATAGCACACTTTTCTAACACTGAACACCCCACTCACAACCGCACGCAGACACCCCACACGCATGTATACACGGGCACCTTTACGCAATGCGCGCACAAACACACACACACACACAACATAAAGTAAAAACACAACAGTCACAGGGCGCACACCAGACACAACAGAGCACATGTTTCTCCTAAAACACACAAGTCACATTTGCAAGAGTACATGCACCACGCACCGTGAGGAACACCAAACACAACCACACACAGGTGACATATCTCACTTCGCAAACATAACAAGCACCCTCACATCACAACTCAAACACAACCATACGCAAATCACAATCACATACGGAAAACACACACAAAACAAATCCCTAGGCAAAACACACACAACCCACAAAGAAGACAAAGAGCGCACATTGCATACACTACACTCTGCAAGCACAACCACGCACAGACACAAAACACGTACATCCTCACGCAGGAGCACAACGCAGAGCACACACACAACACAGAAACACGCGAAACAAGGGTCCCAAGACACAGACCACACACCTCAAGGCACATAACTGCTCACAAAACACACACGGAAAACACTGCACAGACTACGTACTGCACACACCATGAGACATACTGAACAAGCGAAACCGCACAGTCAACACTTCTGATATCACGTGCATAACTCAAACAGCCAAACACACACACACAACCTCTCTAACACAACCACACACAAATCACAAACTCCACACATAAGACGGACACAACACATACTAATAATCCACAGACTACTCCCCTATGACGCACTACACACAACACACACAGCCACAAGCAGGCAGTATAGAGCACACACAGGTGCACGCAGACAGCTCGAAAAATCACACCCAAAATACACACTCACAGAACACATCAGACGCAACGCAAAACTTACATCACACAGAATGCTCAAAATACAGAGACCACCCAACATCTATCCTGTATGTAACACACAGAAAGCATATAGACAGCGCTCACACAACCCAGAACACAGTACACAACAGAAAGCAGAAAGACCAGACGCAGTACACATGAAACACGACGACGGAAGGCAGACAACAGAAACACAACACACACACAAACACCAACGGATAACTCATAAAAAATGACAAGATATACAACACACAAAGAACCACTCAGTGCACAGAACACACAGCTCACGACCACACCCATGACACATTGCACGCCACACAGAGAAAGTATGCAGAACAATGTACTCAACAAGCAGCAAAGAACCCATAACACACATTGTACATTCACAACACACACCACATATACAAGCACCAGTAGAACACTCATAAAAAATGACAAAATGTACAACACACAAGGAACCGCTCAATGCACACAACTCACAACCACGCACGTCACACATTGCACGCCACACGGAGAAAATTACACAGAGCAGTGAACTCGACACGCAGTAAAGATCCCACACCACACGTAGTACCTACTCTACACACACAACATGGACAACACACACAAAATAAACAAGGCCCACAGATCACAGTCAACACAAGCCCAAACACACAAGAACACACAGCACACACAGCACAGCCAAACGGAATACACACAGAATCACAACACAAACACCACAAATCATTCACTACCGCATATCAACCACAAATACAGCACACTACACGAAAGAATTCCAGAAAGCACAACACGCACGGATCAAACACGCACAATACACAGTAATAAACACATAACACACAACGCACACAGCAAGACATAAAAAAAAGAAGCAGAAACGACACACAGCACACACAACACAACACACACAAAATGTGCATCACAACAGCGCAGACAACACTCACTACATACAACACTCGCAGAACATACAACACACCGGCCACACACAACACACATGGAGAGCACCAACACAACACATACAACGCACACGAAAAACACCCACAACACGCCAAAGAGTTTACATACAACCTCTCAACACACAAACATCGCCTCACCCTAAACAACAAACCCCACACACACCGAGCACATGACTGCACACAATACCCATGAACCACGGTTCTCAGAGTAAACACAACACACACAGTGAGGGACACTGACCAAGCATGACCACACACAGTACACACATCACAAATTACACTCAATACTCAAACAGCGAACCCCACACACCACCTGTCAAACACAAACCCACGGTAATCACAACCACATGCAGAACCCGCACCACACACAACACATGCGAAATGACATGGAAGAAATACACAAACCACAAAAGAACACCGAATTTATGAAACACATTTCACAGACTGCACACACCACACAAAACACACATAAAACATACAGCACACAGGGCCTCACAGAACGCACAATGCGAAGCACACAACCTACATACAAAGCACGTCAGACAGAGCACACAATTAATATCCCACTCAACACGTAAAGCACACAGAGGACACAACACAAAGCACAATATGCCAAACAGATTAGGATACACCCAACACACATGCAACTGAGAGCACAATACGTTGCACATCACGGAACACACGTGCGGTCCCATCACACACTAAACATGAAACAGAAAACCATTCACAGACCACATAACATTCCCGACCATGAACACAACACGCTACAAAAAAGTCACAAAACGTACGACACACAAAGACACACTCCAAGCACGCAACACCCAGCGCAGGACCGCCCACAAACACACCAGTCTCACAGCCCTCCACAGAGCAATACACACAGAACATACCCTACAAACAACAAAGTACCCAAACTGCACACCTCACAATCGCAACAGTCACAACACAGAAAGAACACAACACACGGGAAACACACGCTCAGACACATAAACACTGCCATGCACATTAAGCCAGCAGACCACAGACATCAGAGCTAAAAACACACCATAACGCAGTACGCAAAACGCAACACAACACAGAATACACACCCAATCACACAACAAACACCACAACCCATGCCCTACAGTATAAACAAAAGACGAACGATGCACTTCACACATGACACAAAACCCACAAACACAAAGGACCACACAGAAAGACGCACAACGCAAACATCGCACACAACACACACATTAAAAGAAACACATCAACACATTGCCGCAACACACAAAATAATACACAAATTACAGAGCAATACATCACACAACACACAAACATCACACACAATTTATACATCACACCTCATAACACACACAACAACCTGCAGTAACAACACAACACACAGACCGATGCAACCACTACATACCATACATGAAGCCACATGCTCAAGGAATAACCACAATAAACTTAAGTAAACTCCCACAAACACAAAGACAGAGGACACACACAAACTCAGCACGCTAAAAGCACAACAGATGAAACAACATAAGGCACAAACATCACAGGACATAAAGGCACACGATTCTCAGACACCACGGTTAGCCATATACACACCACACACACAATGAGGTACACGACACGAGCAAAACCACATACAGATAACACGTGTCCCCTCACACACTTAATCAATCACACACACAGCCTCTCAAACACAGCCAAACACGTATCAGAATCACATATGCATCACACACAGAAAACATACAAAACCACATGAAAGCAAACAACCAAGAATAAAGGCCGATAGCACACTTTTCTAACACTGAACACCCCACTCACAACCGCACGCAGACACCCCACACGCATGTATACACGGGCACCTTTACGCAATGCGCGCACAAACACACACACACACACAACATAAAGTAAAAACACAACAGTCACAGGGCGCACACCAGACACAACAGAGCACATGTTTCTCCTAAAACACACAAGTCACATTTGCAAGAGTACATGCACCACGCACCGTGAGGAACACCAAACACAACCACACACAGGTGACATATCTCACTTCGCAAACATAACAAGCACCCTCACATCACAACTCAAACACAACCATACGCAAATCACAATCACATACGGAAAACACACACAAAACAAATCCCTAGGCAAAACACACACAACCCACAAAGAAGACAAAGAGCGCACATTGCATACACTACACTCTGCAAGCACAACCACGCACAGACACAAAACACGTACATCCTCACGCAGGAGCACAACGCAGAGCACACACACAACACAGAAACACGCGAAACAAGGGTCCCAAGACACAGACCACACACCTCAAGGCACATAACTGCTCACAAAACACACACGGAAAACACTGCACAGACTACGTACTGCACACACCATGAGACATACTGAACAAGCGAAACCGCACAGTCAACACTTCTGATATCACGTGCATAACTCAAACAGCCAAACACACACACACAACCTCTCTAACACAACCACACACAAATCACAAACTCCACACATAAGACGGACACAACACATACTAATAATCCACAGACTACTCCCCTATGACGCACTACACACAACACACACAGCCACAAGCAGGCAGTATAGAGCACACACAGGTGCACGCAGACAGCTCGAAAAATCACACCCAAAATACACACTCACAGAACACATCAGACGCAACGCAAAACTTACATCACACAGAATGCTCAAAATACAGAGACCACCCAACATCTATCCTGTATGTAACACACAGAAAGCATATAGACAGCGCTCACACAACCCAGAACACAGTACACAACAGAAAGCAGAAAGACCAGACGCAGTACACATGAAACACGACGACGGAAGGCAGACAACAGAAACACAACACACACACAAACACCAACGGATAACTCATAAAAAATGACAAGATATACAACACACAAAGAACCACTCAGTGCACAGAACACACAGCTCACGACCACACCCATGACACATTGCACGCCACACAGAGAAAGTATGCAGAACAATGTACTCAACAAGCAGCAAAGAACCCATAACACACATTGTACATTCACAACACACACCACATATACAAGCACCAGTAGAACACTCATAAAAAATGACAAAATGTACAACACACAAGGAACCGCTCAATGCACACAACTCACAACCACGCACGTCACACATTGCACGCCACACGGAGAAAATTACACAGAGCAGTGAACTCGACACGCAGTAAAGATCCCACACCACACGTAGTACCTACTCTACACACACAACATGGACAACACACACAAAATAAACAAGGCCCACAGATCACAGTCAACACAAGCCCAAACACACAAGAACACACAGCACACACAGCACAGCCAAACGGAATACACACAGAATCACAACACAAACACCACAAATCATTCACTACCGCATATCAACCACAAATACAGCACACTACACGAAAGAATTCCAGAAAGCACAACACGCACGGATCAAACACGCACAATACACAGTAATAAACCCATAACACACAACGCACACAGCAAGACATAAAAAAAAGAAGCAGAAACGACACACAGCACACACAACACAACACACACAAAATGTGCATCACAACAGCGCAGACAACACTCACTACATACAACACTCGCAGAACATACAACACACCGGCCACACACAACACACATGGAGAGCACCAACACAACACATACAACGCACACGAAAAACACCCACAACACGCCAAAGAGTTTACATACAACCTCTCAACACACAAACATCGCCTCACCCTAAACAACAAACCCCACACACACCGAGCACATGACTGCACACAATACCCATGAACCACGGTTCTCAGAGTAAACACAACACACACAGTGAGGGACACTGACCAAGCATGACCACACACAGTACACACATCACAAATTACACTCAATACTCAAACAGCGAACCCCACACACCACCTGTCAAACACAAACCCACGGTAATCACAACCACATGCAGAACCCGCACCACACACAACACATGCGAAATGACATGGAAGAAATACACAAACCACAAAAGAACACCGAATTTATGAAACACATTTCACAGACTGCACACACCACACAAAACACACATAAAACATACAGCACACAGGGCCTCACAGAACGCACAATGCGAAGCACACAACCTACATACAAAGCACGTCAGACAGAGCACACAATTAATATCCCACTCAACACGTAAAGCACACAGAGGACACAACACAAAGCACAATATGCCAAACAGATTAGGATACACCCAACACACATGCAACTGAGAGCACAATACGTTGCACATCACGGAACACACGTGCGGTCCCATCACACACTAAACATGAAACAGAAAACCATTCACAGACCACATAACATTCCCGACCATGAACACAACACGCTACAAAAAAGACGCCAAACGTACGACACACAAAGACACACTCCAAGCACGCAACACCCAGCGCAGGACCGCCCACAAACACACCAGTCTCACAGCCCTCCACAGAGCAATACACACAGAACATACCCTACAAACAACAAAGTACCCAAACTGCACACCTCACAATCGCAACAGTCACAACACAGAAAGAACACAACACACGGGAAACACACGCTCAGACACATAAACACTGCCATGCACATTAAGCCAGCAGACCACAGACATCAGAGCTAAAAACACACCATAACGCAGTACGCAAAACGCAACACAACACAGAATACACACCCAATCACACAACAAACACCACAACCCATGCCCTACAGTATAAACAAAAGACGAACGATGCACTTCACACATGACACAAAACCCACAAACACAAAGGACCACACAGAAAGACGCACAACGCAAACATCGCACACAACACACACATTAAAAGAAACACATCAACACATTGCCGCAACACACAAAATAATACACAAATTACAGAGCAATACATCACACAACACACAAACATCACACACAATTTATACATCACACCTCATAACACACACAACAACCTGCAGTAACAACACAACACACAGACCGATGCAACCACTACATACCATACATGAAGCCACACGCTCAAGGAATAACCACAATAAACTTAAGTAAACTCCCACAAACACAAAGACAGAGGACACACACAAACTCAGCACGCTAAAAGCACAACAGATGAAACAACATAAGGCACAAACATCACAGGACATAAAGGCACACGATTCTCAGACACCACGGTTAGCCATATACACACCACACACACAATGAGGTACACGACACGAGCAAAACCACATACAGATAACACGTGTCCCCTCACACACTTAATCAATCACACACACAGCCTCTCAAACACAGCCAAACACGTATCAGAATCACATATGCATCACACACAGAAAACATACAAAACCACATGAAAGCAAACAACCAAGAATAAAGGCAGATAGCACACTTTTCTAACACTGAACACCCCACTCACAACCGCACGCAGACACCCCACACGCATGTATACACGGGCACCTTTACGCAATGCGCGCACAAACACACACACACACACAACATAAAGTAAAAACACAACAGTCACAGGGCGCACACCAGACACAACAGAGCACATGTTTCTCCTAAAACACACAAGTCACATTTGCAAGAGTACATGCACCACGCACCGTGAGGAACACCAAACACAACCACACACAGGTGACATATCTCACTTCGCAAACATAACAAGCACCCTCACATCACAACTCAAACACAACCATACGCAAATCACAATCACATACGGAAAACACACACAAAACAAATCCCTAGGCAAAACACACACAACCCACAAAGAAGACAAAGAGCGCACATTGCATACACTACACTCTGCAAGCACAACCACGCACAGACACAAAACACGTACATCCTCACGCAGGAGCACAACGCAGAGCACACACACAACACAGAAACACGCGAAACAAGGGTCCCAAGACACAGACCACACACCTCAAGGCACATAACTGCTCACAAAACACACACGGAAAACACTGCACAGACTACGTACTGCACACACCATGAGACATACTGAACAAGCGAAACCGCACAGTCAACACTTCTGATATCACGTGCATAACTCAAACAGCCAAACACACACACACAACCTCTCTAACACAACCACACACAAATCACAAACTCCACACATAAGACGGACACAACACATACTAATAATCCACAGACTACTCCCCTATGACGCACTACACACAACACACACAGCCACAAGCAGGCAGTATAGAGCACACACAGGTGCACGCAGACAGCTCGAAAAATCACACCCAAAATACACACTCACAGAACACATCAGACGCAACGCAAAACTTACATCACACAGAATGCTCAAAATACAGAGACCACCCAACATCTATCCTGTATGTAACACACAGAAAGCATATAGACAGCGCTCACACAACCCAGAACACAGTACACAACAGAAAGCAGAAAGACCAGACGCAGTACACATGAAACACGACGACGGAAGGCAGACAACAGAAACACAACACACACACAAACACCAACGGATAACTCATAAAAAATGACAAGATATACAACACACAAAGAACCACTCAGTGCACAGAACACACAGCTCACGACCACACCCATGACACATTGCACGCCACACAGAGAAAGTATGCAGAACAATGTACTCAACAAGCAGCAAAGAACCCATAACACACATTGTACATTCACAACACACACCACATATACAAGCACCAGTAGAACACTCATAAAAAATGACAAAATGTACAACACACAAGGAACCGCTCAATGCACACAACTCACAACCACGCACGTCACACATTGCACGCCACACGGAGAAAATTACACAGAGCAGTGAACTCGACACGCAGTAAAGATCCCACACCACACGTAGTACCTACTCTACACACACAACATGGACAACACACACAAAATAAACAAGGCCCACAGATCACAGTCAACACAAGCCCAAACACACAAGAACACACAGCACACACAGCACAGCCAAACGGAATACACACAGAATCACAACACAAACACCACAAATCATTCACTACCGCATATCAACCACAAATACAGCACACTACACGAAAGAATTCCAGAAAGCACAACACGCACGGATCAAACACGCACAATACACAGTAATAAACACATAACACACAACGCACACAGCAAGACATAAAAAAAAGAAGCAGAAACGACACACAGCACACACAACACAACACACACAAAATGTGCATCACAACAGCGCAGACAACACTCACTACATACAACACTCGCAGAACATACAACACACCGGCCACACACAACACACATGGAGAGCACCAACACAACACATACAACGCACACGAAAAACACCCACAACACGCCAAAGAGTTTACATACAACCTCTCAACACACAAACATCGCCTCACCCTAAACAACAAACCCCACACACACCGAGCACATGACTGCACACAATACCCATGAACCACGGTTCTCAGAGTAAACACAACACACACAGTGAGGGACACTGACCAAGCATGACCACACACAGTACACACATCACAAATTACACTCAATACTCAAACAGCGAACCCCACACACCACCTGTCAAACACAAACCCACGGTAATCACAACCACATGCACAACCCGCACCACACACAACACATGCGAAATGACATGGAAGAAATACACAAACCACAAAAGAACACCGAATTTATGAAACACATTTCACAGACTGCACACACCACACAAAACACACATGAAACATACAGCACACAGGGCCTCACAGAACGCACAATGCGAAGCACACAACCTACATACAAAGCACGTCAGACAGAGCACACACTTAATATCCCACTCAACACGTAAAGCACACAGAGGACACAACACAAAGCACAATATGCCAAACAGATTAGGATACACCCAACACACATGCAACTGAGAGCACAATACGTTGCACATCACGGAACACACGTGCGGTCCCATCACACACTAAACATGAAACAGAAAACCATTCACAGACCACATAACATTCCCGACCATGAACACAACACGCTACAAAAAAGACGCCAAACGTACGACACACAAAGACACACTCCAAGCACGCAACACCCAGCGCAGGACCGCCCACAAACACACCAGTCTCACAGCCCTCCACAGAGCAATACACACAGAACATACCCTACAAACAACAAAGTACCCAAACTGCACACCTCACTATCGCAACAGTCACAACACAGAAAGAACACAACAAACGGGAAACACACGCTCAGACACATAAACACTGCCATGCACATTAAGCCAGCAGACCACAGACATCAGAGCTAAAAACACACCATAACGCAGTATGCAAAACGCAACATAACACAGAATACACACCCAATCACACAACAAACACCACAACCCATGCCCTACAGTATAAACAAAAGACGAACGACGCACTTCACACATGACACAAAACCCACAAACACAAAGGACCACACAGAAAGACGCACAACGCAAACATCGCACACAACACACACATTAAAAGAAACACATCAACACATTGCCGCAACACACAAAATAATACACAAATTACAGAGCAATACATCACACAACACACAAACATCACACACAATTTATACATCACACCTCATAACACACACAACAACCTGCAGTAACAACACAACACACAGACCGATGCAACCACTACATACCATACATGAAGCCACATGCTCAAGGAATAACCACAATAAACTTAAGTAAACTCCCACAAACACAAAGACAGAGGACACACACAAACTCAGCACGCTAAAAGCACAACAGATGAAACAACATAAGGCACAAACATCACAGGACATAAAGGCACACGATTCTCAGACACCACGGTTAGCCATATACACACCACACACACAATGAGGTACACGACACGAGCAAAACCACATACAGATAACACGTGTCCCCTCACACACTTAATCAATCACACACACAGCCTCTCAAACACAGCCAAACACGTATCAGAATCACATATGCATCACACACAGAAAACATACAAAACCACATGAAAGCAAACAACCAAGAATAAAGGCCGATAGCACACTTTTCTAACACTGAACACCCCACTCACAACCGCACGCAGACACCCCACACGCATGTATACACGGGCACCTTTACGCAATGCGCGCACAAACACACACACACACACAACATAAAGTAAAAACACAACAGTCACAGGGCGCACACCAGACACAACAGAGCACATGTTTCTCCTAAAACACACAAGTCACATTTGCAAGAGTACATGCACCACGCACCGTGAGGAACACCAAACACAACCACACACAGGTGACATATCTCACTTCGCAAACATAACAAGCACCCTCACATCACAACTCAAACACAACCATACGCAAATCACAATCACATACGGAAAACACACACAAAACAAATCCCTAGGCAAAACACACACAACCCACAAAGAAGACAAAGAGCGCACATTGCATACACTACACTCTGCAAGCACAACCACGCACAGACACAAAACACGTACATCCTCACGCAGGAGCACAACGCAGAGCACACACACAACACAGAAACACGCGAAACAAGGGTCCCAAGACACAGACCACACACCTCAAGGCACATAACTGCTCACAAAACACACACGGAAAACACTGCACAGACTACGTACTGCACACACCATGAGACATACTGAACAAGCGAAACCGCACAGTCAACACTTCTGATATCACGTGCATAACTCAAACAGCCAAACACACACACACAACCTCTCTAACACAACCACACACAAATCACAAACTCCACACATAAGACGGACACAACACATACTAATAATCCACAGACTACTCCCCTATGACGCACTACACACAACACACACAGCCACAAGCAGGCAGTATAGAGCACACACAGGTGCACGCAGACAGCTCGAAAAATCACACCCAAAATACACACTCACAGAACACATCAGACGCAACGCAAAACTTACATCACACAGAATGCTCAAAATACAGAGACCACCCAACATCTATCCTGTATGTAACACACAGAAAGCATATAGACAGCGCTCACACAACCCAGAACACAGTACACAACAGAAAGCAGAAAGACCAGACGCAGTACACATGAAACACGACGACGGAAGGCAGACAACAGAAACACAACACACACACAAACACCAACGGATAACTCATAAAAAATGACAAGATATACAACACACAAAGAACCACTCAGTGCACAGAACACACAGCTCACGACCACACCCATGACACATTGCACGCCACACAGAGAAAGTATGCAGAACAATGTACTCAACAAGCAGCAAAGAACCCATAACACACATTGTACATTCACAACACACACCACATATACAAGCACCAGTAGAACACTCATAAAAAATGACAAAATGTACAACACACAAGGAACCGCTCAATGCACACAACTCACAACCACGCACGTCACACATTGCACGCCACACGGAGAAAATTACACAGAGCAGTGAACTCGACACGCAGTAAAGATCCCACACCACACGTAGTACCTACTCTACACACACAACATGGACAACACACACAAAATAAACAAGGCCCACAGATCACAGTCAACACAAGCCCAAACACACAAGAACACACAGCACACACAGCACAGCCAAACGGAATAGACACAGAATCACAACACAAACACCACAAATCATTCACTACCGCATATCAACCACAAATACAGCACACTACACGAAAGAATTCCAGAAAGCACAACACGCACGGATCAAACACGCACAATACACAGTAATAAACACATAACACACAACGCACACAGCAAGACATAAAAAAAAGAAGCAGAAACGACACACAGCACACACAACACAACACACACAAAATGTGCATCACAACAGCGCAGACAACACTCACTACATACAACACTCGCAGAACATACAACACACCGGCCACACACAACACACATGGAGAGCACCAACACAACACATACAACGCACACGAAAAACACCCACAACACGCCAAAGAGTTTACATACAACCTCTCAACACACAAACATCGCCTCACCCTAAACAACAAACCCCACACACACCGAGCACATGACTGCACACAATACCCATGAACCACGGTTCTCAGAGTAAACACAACACACACAGTGAGGGACACTGACCAAGCATGACCACACACAGTACACACATCACAAATTACACTCAATACTCAAACAGCGAACCCCACACACCACCTGTCAAACACAAACCCACGGTAATCACAACCACATGCAGAACCCGCACCACACACAACACATGCGAAATGACATGGAAGAAATACACAAACCACAAAAGAACACCGAATTTATGAAACACATTTCACAGACTGCACACACCACACAAAACACACATAAAACATACAGCACACAGGGCCTCACAGAACGCACAATGCGAAGCACACAACCTACATACAAAGCACGTCAGACAGAGCACACAATTAATATCCCACTCAACACGTAAAGCACACAGAGGACACAACACAAAGCACAATATGCCAAACAGATTAGGATACACCCAACACACATGCAACTGAGAGCACAATACGTTGCACATCACGGAACACACGTGCGGTCCCATCACACACTAAACATGAAACAGAAAACCATTCACAGACCACATAACATTCCCGACCATGAACACAACACGCTACAAAAAAGACGCCAAACGTACGACACACAAAGACACACTCCAAGCACGCAACACCCAGCGCAGGACCGCCCACAAACACACCAGTCTCACAGCCCTCCACAGAGCAATACACACAGAACATACCCTACAAACAACAAAGTACCCAAACTGCACACCTCACAATCGCAACAGTCACAACACAGAAAGAACACAACACACGGGAAACACACGCTCAGACACATAAACACTGCCATGCACATTAAGCCAGCAGACCACAGACATCAGAGCTAAAAACACACCATAACGCAGTACGCAAAACGCAACACAACACAGAATACACACCCAATCACACAACAAACACCACAACCCATGCCCTACAGTATAAACAAAAGACGAACGATGCACTTCACACATGACACAAAACCCACAAACACAAAGGACCACACAGAAAGACGCACAACGCAAACATCGCACACAACACACACATTAAAAGAAACACATCAACACATTGCCGCAACACACAAAATAATACACAAATTACAGAGCAATACATCACACAACACACAAACATCACACACAATTTATACATCACACCTCATAACACACACAACAACCTGCAGTAACAACACAACACACAGACCGATGCAACCACTACATACCATACATGAAGCCACACGCTCAAGGAATAACCACAATAAACTTAAGTAAACTCCCACAAACACAAAGACAGAGGACACACACAAACTCAGCACGCTAAAAGCACAACAGATGAAACAACATAAGGCACAAACATCACAGGACATAAAGGCACACGATTCTCAGACACCACGGTTAGCCATATACACACCACACACACAATGAGGTACACGACACGAGCAAAACCACATACAGATAACACGTGTCCCCTCACACACTTAATCAATCACACACACAGCCTCTCAAACACAGCCAAACACGTATCAGAATCACATATGCATCACACACAGAAAACATACAAAACCACATGAAAGCAAACAACCAAGAATAAAGGCAGATAGCACACTTTTCTAACACTGAACACCCCACTCACAACCGCACGCAGACACCCCACACGCATGTATACACGGGCACCTTTACGCAATGCGCGCACAAACACACACACACACAACATAAAGTAAAAACACAACAGTCACAGGGCGCACACCAGACACAACAGAGCACATGTTTCTCCTAAAACACACAAGTCACATTTGCAAGAGTACATGCACCACGCACCGTGAGGAACACCAAACACAACCACACACAGGTGACATATCTCACTTCGCAAACATAACAAGCACCCTCACATCACAACTCAAACACAACCATACGCAAATCACAATCACATACGGAAAACACACACAAAACAAATCCCTAGGCAAAACACACACAACCCACAAAGAAGACAAAGAGCGCACATTGCATACACTACACTCTGCAAGCACAACCACGCACAGACACAAAACACGTACATCCTCACGCAGGAGCACAACGCAGAGCACACACACAACACAGAAACACGCGAAACAAGGGTCCCAAGACACAGACCACACACCTCAAGGCACATAACTGCTCACAAAACACACACGGAAAACACTGCACAGACTACGTACTGCACACACCATGAGACATACTGAACAAGCGAAACCGCACAGTCAACACTTCTGATATCACGTGCATAACTCAAACAGCCAAACACACACACACAACCTCTCTAACACAACCACACACAAATCACAAACTCCACACATAAGACGGACACAACACATACTAATAATCCACAGACTACTCCCCTATGACGCACTACACACAACACACACAGCCACAAGCAGGCAGTATAGAGCACACACAGGTGCACGCAGACAGCTCGAAAAATCACACCCAAAATACACACTCACAGAACACATCAGACGCAACGCAAAACTTACATCACACAGAATGCTCAAAATACAGAGACCACCCAACATCTATCCTGTATGTAACACACAGAAAGCATATAGACAGCGCTCACACAACCCAGAACACAGTACACAACAGAAAGCAGAAAGACCAGACGCAGTACACATGAAACACGACGACGGAAGGCAGACAACAGAAACACAACACACACACAAACACCAACGGATAACTCATAAAAAATGACAAGATATACAACACACAAAGAACCACTCAGTGCACAGAACACACAGCTCACGACCACACCCATGACACATTGCACGCCACACAGAGAAAGTATGCAGAACAATGTACTCAACAAGCAGCAAAGAACCCATAACACACATTGTACATTCACAACACACACCACATATACAAGCACCAGTAGAACACTCATAAAAAATGACAAAATGTACAACACACAAGGAACCGCTCAATGCACACAACTCACAACCACGCACGTCACACATTGCACGCCACACGGAGAAAATTACACAGAGCAGTGAACTCGACACGCAGTAAAGATCCCACACCACACGTAGTACCTACTCTACACACACAACATGGACAACACACACAAAATAAACAAGGCCCACAGATCACAGTCAACACAAGCCCAAACACACAAGAACACACAGCACACACAGCACAGCCAAACGGAATACACACAGAATCACAACACAAACACCACAAATCATTCACTACCGCATATCAACCACAAATACAGCACACTACACGAAAGAATTCCAGAAAGCACAACACGCACGGATCAAACACGCACAATACACAGTAATAAACACATAACACACAACGCACACAGCAAGACATAAAAAAAAGAAGCAGAAACGACACACAGCACACACAACACAACACACACAAAATGTGCATCACAACAGCGCAGACAACACTCACTACATACAACACTCGCAGAACATACAACACACCGGCCACACACAACACACATGGAGAGCACCAACACAACACATACAACGCACACGAAAAACACCCACAACACGCCAAAGAGTTTACATACAACCTCTCAACACACAAACATCGCCTCACCCTAAACAACAAACCCCACACACACCGAGCACATGACTGCACACAATACCCATGAACCACGGTTCTCAGAGTAA
Organism: Manis pentadactyla; assembly: GCF_030020395.1. Taxonomy (NCBI): domain Eukaryota; kingdom Metazoa; phylum Chordata; class Mammalia; order Pholidota; family Manidae; genus Manis; species Manis pentadactyla. The sequence continues at coordinate 115,395,510 of NC_080022.1, forward strand.
ACACAACACACACAGTGAGGGACACTGACCAAGCATGACCACACACAGTACACACATCACAAATTACACTCAATACTCAAACAGCGAACCCCACACACCACCTGTCAAACACAAACCCACGGTAATCACAACCACATGCAGAACCCGCACCACACACAACACATGCGAAATGACATGGAAGAAATACACAAACCACAAAAGAACACCGAATTTATGAAACACATTTCACAGACTGCACACACCACACAAAACACACATAAAACATACAGCACACAGGGCCTCACAGAACGCACAATGCGAAGCACACAACCTACATACAAAGCACGTCAGACAGAGCACACAATTAATATCCCACTCAACACGTAAAGCACACAGAGGACACAACACAAAGCACAATATGCCAAACAGATTAGGATACACCCAACACACATGCAACTGAGAGCACAATACGTTGCACATCACGGAACACACGTGCGGTCCCATCACACACTAAACATGAAACAGAAAACCATTCACAGACCACATAACATTCCCGACCATGAACACAACACGCTACAAAAAAGACGCCAAACGTACGACACACAAAGACACACTCCAAGCACGCAACACCCAGCGCAGGACCGCCCACAAACACACCAGTCTCACAGCCCTCCACAGAGCAATACACACAGAACATACCCTACAAACAACAAAGTACCCAAACTGCACACCTCACAATCGCAACAGTCACAACACAGAAAGAACACAACACACGGGAAACACACGCTCAGACACATAAACACTGCCATGCACATTAAGCCAGCAGACCACAGACATCAGAGCTAAAAACACACCATAACGCAGTACGCAAAACGCAACACAACACAGAATACACACCCAATCACACAACAAACACCACAACCCATGCCCTACAGTATAAACAAAAGACGAACGATGCACTTCACACATGACACAAAACCCACAAACACAAAGGACCACACAGAAAGACGCACAACGCAAACATCGCACACAACACACACATTAAAAGAAACACATCAACACATTGCCGCAACACACAAAATAATACACAAATTACAGAGCAATACATCACACAACACACAAACATCACACACAATTTATACATCACACCTCATAACACACACAACAACCTGCAGTAACAACACAACACACAGACCGATGCAACCACTACATACCATACATGAAGCCACACGCTCAAGGAATAACCACAATAAACTTAAGTAAACTCCCACAAACACAAAGACAGAGGACACACACAAACTCAGCACGCTAAAAGCACAACAGATGAAACAACATAAGGCACAAACATCACAGGACATAAAGGCACACGATTCTCAGACACCACGGTTAGCCATATACACACCACACACACAATGAGGTACACGACACGAGCAAAACCACATACAGATAACACGTGTCCCCTCACACACTTAATCAATCACACACACAGCCTCTCAAACACAGCCAAACACGTATCAGAATCACATATGCATCACACACAGAAAACATACAAAACCACATGAAAGCAAACAACCAAGAATAAAGGCCGATAGCACACTTTTCTAACACTGAACACCCCACTCACAACCGCACGCAGACACCCCACACGCATGTATACACGGGCACCTTTACGCAATGCGCGCACAAACACACACACACACACAACATAAAGTAAAAACACAACAGTCACAGGGCGCACACCAGACACAACAGAGCACATGTTTCTCCTAAAACACACAAGTCACATTTGCAAGAGTACATGCACCACGCACCGTGAGGAACACCAAACACAACCACACACAGGTGACATATCTCACTTCGCAAACATAACAAGCACCCTCACATCACAACTCAAACACAACCATACGCAAATCACAATCACATACGGAAAACACACACAAAACAAATCCCTAGGCAAAACACACACAACCCACAAAGAAGACAAAGAGCGCACATTGCATACACTACACTCTGCAAGCACAACCACGCACAGACACAAAACACGTACATCCTCACGCAGGAGCACAACGCAGAGCACACACACAACACAGAAACACGCGAAACAAGGGTCCCAAGACACAGACCACACACCTCAAGGCACATAACTGCTCACAAAACACACACGGAAAACACTGCACAGACTACGTACTGCACACACCATGAGACATACTGAACAAGCGAAACCGCACAGTCAACACTTCTGATATCACGTGCATAACTCAAACAGCCAAACACACACACACAACCTCTCTAACACAACCACACACAAATCACAAACTCCACACATAAGACGGACACAACACATACTAATAATCCACAGACTACTCCCCTATGACGCACTACACACAACACACACAGCCACAAGCAGGCAGTATAGAGCACACACAGGTGCACGCAGACAGCTCGAAAAATCACACCCAAAATACACACTCACAGAACACATCAGACGCAACGCAAAACTTACATCACACAGAATGCTCAAAATACAGAGACCACCCAACATCTATCCTGTATGTAACACACAGAAAGCATATAGACAGCGCTCACACAACCCAGAACACAGTACACAACAGAAAGCAGAAAGACCAGACGCAGTACACATGAAACACGACGACGGAAGGCAGACAACAGAAACACAACACACACACAAACACCAACGGATAACTCATAAAAAATGACAAGATATACAACACACAAAGAACCACTCAGTGCACAGAACACACAGCTCACGACCACACCCATGACACATTGCACGCCACACAGAGAAAGTATGCAGAACAATGTACTCAACAAGCAGCAAAGAACCCATAACACACATTGTACATTCACAACACACACCACATATACAAGCACCAGTAGAACACTCATAAAAAATGACAAAATGTACAACACACAAGGAACCGCTCAATGCACACAACTCACAACCACGCACGTCACACATTGCACGCCACACGGAGAAAATTACACAGAGCAGTGAACTCGACACGCAGTAAAGATCCCACACCACACGTAGTACCTACTCTACACACACAACATGGACAACACACACAAAATAAACAAGGCCCACAGATCACAGTCAACACAAGCCCAAACACACAAGAACACACAGCACACACAGCACAGCCAAACGGAATACACACAGAATCACAACACAAACACCACAAATCATTCACTACCGCATATCAACCACAAATACAGCACACTACACGAAAGAATTCCAGAAAGCACAACACGCACGGATCAAACACGCACAATACACAGTAATAAACCCATAACACACAACGCACACAGCAAGACATAAAAAAAAGAAGCAGAAACGACACACAGCACACACAACACAACACACACAAAATGTGCATCACAACAGCGCAGACAACACTCACTACATACAACACTCGCAGAACATACAACACACCGGCCACACACAACACACATGGAGAGCACCAACACAACACATACAACGCACACGAAAAACACCCACAACACGCCAAAGAGTTTACATACAACCTCTCAACACACAAACATCGCCTCACCCTAAACAACAAACCCCACACACACCGAGCACATGACTGCACACAATACCCATGAACCACGGTTCTCAGAGTAAACACAACACACACAGTGAGGGACACTGACCAAGCATGACCACACACAGTACACACATCACAAATTACACTCAATACTCAAACAGCGAACCCCACACACCACCTGTCAAACACAAACCCACGGTAATCACAACCACATGCAGAACCCGCACCACACACAACACATGCGAAATGACATGGAAGAAATACACAAACCACAAAAGAACACCGAATTTATGAAACACATTTCACAGACTGCACACACCACACAAAACACACATAAAACATACAGCACACAGGGCCTCACAGAACGCACAATGCGAAGCACACAACCTACATACAAAGCACGTCAGACAGAGCACACAATTAATATCCCACTCAACACGTAAAGCACACAGAGGACACAACACAAAGCACAATATGCCAAACAGATTAGGATACACCCAACACACATGCAACTGAGAGCACAATACGTTGCACATCACGGAACACACGTGCGGTCCCATCACACACTAAACATGAAACAGAAAACCATTCACAGACCACATAACATTCCCGACCATGAACACAACACGCTACAAAAAAGACGCCAAACGTACGACACACAAAGACACACTCCAAGCACGCAACACCCAGCGCAGGACCGCCCACAAACACACCAGTCTCACAGCCCTCCACAGAGCAATACACACAGAACATACCCTACAAACAACAAAGTACCCAAACTGCACACCTCACAATCGCAACAGTCACAACACAGAAAGAACACAACACACGGGAAACACACGCTCAGACACATAAACACTGCCATGCACATTAAGCCAGCAGACCACAGACATCAGAGCTAAAAACACACCATAACGCAGTACGCAAAACGCAACACAACACAGAATACACACCCAATCACACAACAAACACCACAACCCATGCCCTACAGTATAAACAAAAGACGAACGATGCACTTCACACATGACACAAAACCCACAAACACAAAGGACCACACAGAAAGACGCACAACGCAAACATCACACACAACACACACATTAAAAGAAACACATCAACACATTGCCGCAACACACAAAATAATACACAAATTACAGAGCAATACATCACACAACACACAAACATCACACACAATTTATACATCACACCTCATAACACACACAACAACCTGCAGTAACAACACAACACACAGACCGATGCAACCACTACATACCATACATGAAGCCACACGCTCAAGGAATAACCACAATAAACTTAAGTAAACTCCCACAAACACAAAGACAGAGGACACACACAAACTCAGCACGCTAAAAGCACAACAGATGAAACAACATAAGGCACAAACATCACAGGACATAAAGGCACACGATTCTCAGACACCACGGTTAGCCATATACACACCACACACACAATGAGGTACACGACACGAGCAAAACCACATACAGATAACACGTGTCCCCTCACACACTTAATCAATCACACACACAGCCTCTCAAACACAGCCAAACACGTATCAGAATCACATATGCATCACACACAGAAAACATACAAAACCACATGAAAGCAAACAACCAAGAATAAAGGCAGATAGCACACTTTTCTAACACTGAACACCCCACTCACAACCGCACGCAGACACCCCACACGCATGTATACACGGGCACCTTTACGCAATGCGCGCACAAACACACACACACACACAACATAAAGTAAAAACACAACAGTCACAGGGCGCACACCAGACACAACAGAGCACATGTTTCTCCTAAAACACACAAGTCACATTTGCAAGAGTACATGCACCACGCACCGTGAGGAACACCAAACACAACCACACACAGGTGACATATCTCACTTCGCAAACATAACAAGCACCCTCACATCACAACTCAAACACAACCATACGCAAATCACAATCACATACGGAAAACACACACAAAACAAATCCCTAGGCAAAACACACACAACCCACAAAGAAGACAAAGAGCGCACATTGCATACACTACACTCTGCAAGCACAACCACGCACAGACACAAAACACGTACATCCTCACGCAGGAGCACAACGCAGAGCACACACACAACACAGAAACACGCGAAACAAGGGTCCCAAGACACAGACCACACACCTCAAGGCACATAACTGCTCACAAAACACACACGGAAAACACTGCACAGACTACGTACTGCACACACCATGAGACATACTGAACAAGCGAAACCGCACAGTCAACACTTCTGATATCACGTGCATAACTCAAACAGCCAAACACACACACACAACCTCTCTAACACAACCACACACAAATCACAAACTCCACACATAAGACGGACACAACACATACTAATAATCCACAGACTACTCCCCTATGACGCACTACACACAACACACACAGCCACAAGCAGGCAGTATAGAGCACACACAGGTGCACGCAGACAGCTCGAAAAATCACACCCAAAATACACACTCACAGAACACATCAGACGCAACGCAAAACTTACATCACACAGAATGCTCAAAATACAGAGACCACCCAACATCTATCCTGTATGTAACACACAGAAAGCATATAGACAGCGCTCACACAACCCAGAACACAGTACACAACAGAAAGCAGAAAGACCAGACGCAGTACACATGAAACACGACGACGGAAGGCAGACAACAGAAACACAACACACACACAAACACCAACGGATAACTCATAAAAAATGACAAGATATACAACACACAAAGAACCACTCAGTGCACAGAACACACAGCTCACGACCACACCCATGACACATTGCACGCCACACAGAGAAAGTATGCAGAACAATGTACTCAACAAGCAGCAAAGAACCCATAACACACATTGTACATTCACAACACACACCACATATACAAGCACCAGTAGAACACTCATAAAAAATGACAAAATGTACAACACACAAGGAACCGCTCAATGCACACAACTCACAACCACGCACGTCACACATTGCACGCCACACGGAGAAAATTACACAGAGCAGTGAACTCGACACGCAGTAAAGATCCCACACCACACGTAGTACCTACTCTACACACACAACATGGACAACACACACAAAATAAACAAGGCCCACAGATCACAGTCAACACAAGCCCAAACACACAAGAACACACAGCACACACAGCACAGCCAAACGGAATACACACAGAATCACAACACAAACACCACAAATCATTCACTACCGCATATCAACCACAAATACAGCACACTACACGAAAGAATTCCAGAAAGCACAACACGCACGGATCAAACACGCACAATACACAGTAATAAACACATAACACACAACGCACACAGCAAGACATAAAAAAAAGAAGCAGAAACGACACACAGCACACACAACACAACACACACAAAATGTGCATCACAACAGCGCAGACAACACTCACTACATACAACACTCGCAGAACATACAACACACCGGCCACACACAACACACATGGAGAGCACCAACACAACACATACAACGCACACGAAAAACACCCACAACACGCCAAAGAGTTTACATACAACCTCTCAACACACAAACATCGCCTCACCCTAAACAACAAACCCCACACACACCGAGCACATGACTGCACACAATACCCATGAACCACGGTTCTCAGAGTAAACACAACACACACAGTGAGGGACACTGACCAAGCATGACCACACACAGTACACACATCACAAATTACACTCAATACTCAAACAGCGAACCCCACACACCACCTGTCAAACACAAACCCACGGTAATCACAACCACATGCAGAACCCGCACCACACACAACACATGCGAAATGACATGGAAGAAATACACAAACCACAAAAGAACACCGAATTTATGAAACACATTTCACAGACTGCACACACCACACAAAACACACATAAAACATACAGCACACAGGGCCTCACAGAACGCACAATGCGAAGCACACAACCTACATACAAAGCACGTCAGACAGAGCACACAATTAATATCCCACTCAACACGTAAAGCACACAGAGGACACAACACAAAGCACAATATGCCAAACAGATTAGGATACACCCAACACACATGCAACTGAGAGCACAATACGTTGCACATCACGGAACACACGTGCGGTCCCATCACACACTAAACATGAAACAGAAAACCATTCACAGACCACATAACATTCCCGACCATGAACACAACACGCTACAAAAAAGTCACAAAACGTACGACACACAAAGACACACTCCAAGCACGCAACACCCAGCGCAGGACCGCCCACAAACACACCAGTCTCACAGCCCTCCACAGAGCAATACACACAGAACATACCCTACAAACAACAAAGTACCCAAACTGCACACCTCACAATCGCAACAGTCACAACACAGAAAGAACACAACACACGGGAAACACACGCTCAGACACATAAACACTGCCATGCACATTAAGCCAGCAGACCACAGACATCAGAGCTAAAAACACACCATAACGCAGTACGCAAAACGCAACACAACACAGAATACACACCCAATCACACAACAAACACCACAACCCATGCCCTACAGTATAAACAAAAGACGAACGATGCACTTCACACATGACACAAAACCCACAAACACAAAGGACCACACAGAAAGACGCACAACGCAAACATCGCACACAACACACACATTAAAAGAAACACATCAACACATTGCCGCAACACACAAAATAATACACAAATTACAGAGCAATACATCACACAACACACAAACATCACACACAATTTATACATCACACCTCATAACACACACAACAACCTGCAGTAACAACACAACACACAGACCGATGCAACCACTACATACCATACATGAAGCCACACGCTCAAGGAATAACCACAATAAACTTAAGTAAACTCCCACAAACACAAAGACAGAGGACACACACAAACTCAGCACGCTAAAAGCACAACAGATGAAACAACATAAGGCACAAACATCACAGGACATAAAGGCACACGATTCTCAGACACCACGGTTAGCCATATACACACCACACACACAATGAGGTACACGACACGAGCAAAACCACATACAGATAACACGTGTCCCCTCACACACTTAATCAATCACACACACAGCCTCTCAAACACAGCCAAACACGTATCAGAATCACATATGCATCACACACAGAAAACATACAAAACCACATGAAAGCAAACAACCAAGAATAAAGGCCGATAGCACACTTTTCTAACACTGAACACCCCACTCACAACCGCACGCAGACACCCCACACGCATGTATACACGGGCACCTTTACGCAATGCGCGCACAAACACACACACACACACAACATAAAGTAAAAACACAACAGTCACAGGGCGCACACCAGACACAACAGAGCACATGTTTCTCCTAAAACACACAAGTCACATTTGCAAGAGTACATGCACCACGCACCGTGAGGAACACCAAACACAACCACACACAGGTGACATATCTCACTTCGCAAACATAACAAGCACCCTCACATCACAACTCAAACACAACCATACGCAAATCACAATCACATACGGAAAACACACACAAAACAAATCCCTAGGCAAAACACACACAACCCACAAAGAAGACAAAGAGCGCACATTGCATACACTACACTCTGCAAGCACAACCACGCACAGACACAAAACACGTACATCCTCACGCAGGAGCACAACGCAGAGCACACACACAACACAGAAACACGCGAAACAAGGGTCCCAAGACACAGACCACACACCTCAAGGCACATAACTGCTCACAAAACACACACGGAAAACACTGCACAGACTACGTACTGCACACACCATGAGACATACTGAACAAGCGAAACCGCACAGTCAACACTTCTGATATCACGTGCATAACTCAAACAGCCAAACACACACACACAACCTCTCTAACACAACCACACACAAATCACAAACTCCACACATAAGACGGACACAACACATACTAATAATCCACAGACTACTCCCCTATGACGCACTACACACAACACACACAGCCACAAGCAGGCAGTATAGAGCACACACAGGTGCACGCAGACAGCTCGAAAAATCACACCCAAAATACACACTCACAGAACACATCAGACGCAACGCAAAACTTACATCACACAGAATGCTCAAAATACAGAGACCACCCAACATCTATCCTGTATGTAACACACAGAAAGCATATAGACAGCGCTCACACAACCCAGAACACAGTACACAACAGAAAGCAGAAAGACCAGACGCAGTACACATGAAACACGACGACGGAAGGCAGACAACAGAAACACAACACACACACAAACACCAACGGATAACTCATAAAAAATGACAAGATATACAACACACAAAGAACCACTCAGTGCACAGAACACACAGCTCACGACCACACCCATGACACATTGCACGCCACACAGAGAAAGTATGCAGAACAATGTACTCAACAAGCAGCAAAGAACCCATAACACACATTGTACATTCACAACACACACCACATATACAAGCACCAGTAGAACACTCATAAAAAATGACAAAATGTACAACACACAAGGAACCGCTCAATGCACACAACTCACAACCACGCACGTCACACATTGCACGCCACACGGAGAAAATTACACAGAGCAGTGAACTCGACACGCAGTAAAGATCCCACACCACACGTAGTACCTACTCTACACACACAACATGGACAACACACACAAAATAAACAAGGCCCACAGATCACAGTCAACACAAGCCCAAACACACAAGAACACACAGCACACACAGCACAGCCAAACGGAATACACACAGAATCACAACACAAACACCACAAATCATTCACTACCGCATATCAACCACAAATACAGCACACTACACGAAAGAATTCCAGAAAGCACAACACGCACGGATCAAACACGCACAATACACAGTAATAAACACATAACACACAACGCACACAGCAAGACATAAAAAAAAGAAGCAGAAACGACACACAGCACACACAACACAACACACACAAAATGTGCATCACAACAGCGCAGACAACACTCACTACATACAACACTCGCAGAACATACAACACACCGGCCACACACAACACACATGGAGAGCACCAACACAACACATACAACGCACACGAAAAACACCCACAACACGCCAAAGAGTTTACATACAACCTCTCAACACACAAACATCGCCTCACCCTAAACAACAAACCCCACACACACCGAGCACATGACTGCACACAATACCCATGAACCACGGTTCTCAGAGTAAACACAACACACACAGTGAGGGACACTGACCAAGCATGACCACACACAGTACACACATCACAAATTACACTCAATACTCAAACAGCGAACCCCACACACCACCTGTCAAACACAAACCCACGGTAATCACAACCACATGCAGAACCCGCACCACACACAACACATGCGAAATGACATGGAAGAAATACACAAACCACAAAAGAACACCGAATTTATGAAACACATTTCACAGACTGCACACACCACACAAAACACACATAAAACATACAGCACACAGGGCCTCACAGAACGCACAATGCGAAGCACACAACCTACATACAAAGCACGTCAGACAGAGCACACAATTAATATCCCACTCAACACGTAAAGCACACAGAGGACACAACACAAAGCACAATATGCCAAACAGATTAGGATACACCCAACACACATGCAACTGAGAGCACAATACGTTGCACATCACGGAACACACGTGCGGTCCCATCACACACTAAACATGAAACAGAAAACCATTCACAGACCACATAACATTCCCGACCATGAACACAACACGCTACAAAAAAGACGCCAAACGTACGACACACAAAGACACACTCCAAGCACGCAACACCCAGCGCAGGACCGCCCACAAACACACCAGTCTCACAGCCCTCCACAGAGCAATACACACAGAACATACCCTACAAACAACAAAGTACCCAAACTGCACACCTCACAATCGCAACAGTCACAACACAGAAAGAACACAACACACGGGAAACACACGCTCAGACACATAAACACTGCCATGCACATTAAGCCAGCAGACCACAGACATCAGAGCTAAAAACACACCATAACGCAGTACGCAAAACGCAACACAACACAGAATACACACCCAATCACACAACAAACACCACAACCCATGCCCTACAGTATAAACAAAAGACGAACGATGCACTTCACACATGACACAAAACCCACAAACACAAAGGACCACACAGAAAGACGCACAACGCAAACATCGCACACAACACACACATTAAAAGAAACACATCAACACATTGCCGCAACACACAAAATAATACACAAATTACAGAGCAATACATCACACAACACACAAACATCACACACAATTTATACATCACACCTCATAACACACACAACAACCTGCAGTAACAACACAACACACAGACCGATGCAACCACTACATACCATACATGAAGCCACACGCTCAAGGAATAACCACAATAAACTTAAGTAAACTCCCACAAACACAAAGACAGAGGACACACACAAACTCAGCACGCTAAAAGCACAACAGATGAAACAACATAAGGCACAAACATCACAGGACATAAAGGCACACGATTCTCAGACACCACGGTTAGCCATATACACACCACACACACAATGAGGTACACGACACGAGCAAAACCACATACAGATAACACGTGTCCCCTCACACACTTAATCAATCACACACACAGCCTCTCAAACACAGCCAAACACGTATCAGAATCACATATGCATCACACACAGAAAACATACAAAACCACATGAAAGCAAACAACCAAGAATAAAGGCCGATAGCACACTTTTCTAACACTGAACACCCCACTCACAACCGCACGCAGACACCCCACACGCATGTATACACGGGCACCTTTACGCAATGCGCGCACAAACACACACACACACACAACATAAAGTAAAAACACAACAGTCACAGGGCGCACACCAGACACAACAGAGCACATGTTTCTCCTAAAACACACAAGTCACATTTGCAAGAGTACATGCACCACGCACCGTGAGGAACACCAAACACAACCACACACAGGTGACATATCTCACTTCGCAAACATAACAAGCACCCTCACATCACAACTCAAACACAACCATACGCAAATCACAATCACATACGGAAAACACACACAAAACAAATCCCTAGGCAAAACACACACAACCCACAAAGAAGACAAAGAGCGCACATTGCATACACTACACTCTGCAAGCACAACCACGCACAGACACAAAACACGTACATCCTCACGCAGGAGCACAACGCAGAGCACACACACAACACAGAAACACGCGAAACAAGGGTCCCAAGACACAGACCACACACCTCAAGGCACATAACTGCTCACAAAACACACACGGAAAACACTGCACAGACTACGTACTGCACACACCATGAGACATACTGAACAAGCGAAACCGCACAGTCAACACTTCTGATATCACGTGCATAACTCAAACAGCCAAACACACACACACAACCTCTCTAACACAACCACACACAAATCACAAACTCCACACATAAGACGGACACAACACATACTAATAATCCACAGACTACTCCCCTATGACGCACTACACACAACACACACAGCCACAAGCAGGCAGTATAGAGCACACACAGGTGCACGCAGACAGCTCGAAAAATCACACCCAAAATACACACTCACAGAACACATCAGACGCAACGCAAAACTTACATCACACAGAATGCTCAAAATACAGAGACCACCCAACATCTATCCTGTATGTAACACACAGAAAGCATATAGACAGCGCTCACACAACCCAGAACACAGTACACAACAGAAAGCAGAAAGACCAGACGCAGTACACATGAAACACGACGACGGAAGGCAGACAACAGAAACACAACACACACACAAACACCAACGGATAACTCATAAAAAATGACAAGATATACAACACACAAAGAACCACTCAGTGCACAGAACACACAGCTCACGACCACACCCATGACACATTGCACGCCACACAGAGAAAGTATGCAGAACAATGTACTCAACAAGCAGCAAAGAACCCATAACACACATTGTACATTCACAACACACACCACATATACAAGCACCAGTAGAACACTCATAAAAAATGACAAAATGTACAACACACAAGGAACCGCTCAATGCACACAACTCACAACCACGCACGTCACACATTGCACGCCACACGGAGAAAATTACACAGAGCAGTGAACTCGACACGCAGTAAAGATCCCACACCACACGTAGTACCTACTCTACACACACAACATGGACAACACACACAAAATAAACAAGGCCCACAGATCACAGTCAACACAAGCCCAAACACACAAGAACACACAGCACACACAGCACAGCCAAACGGAATACACACAGAATCACAACACAAACACCACAAATCATTCACTACCGCATATCAACCACAAATACAGCACACTACACGAAAGAATTCCAGAAAGCACAACACGCACGGATCAAACACGCACAATACACAGTAATAAACACATAACACACAACGCACACAGCAAGACATAAAAAAAAGAAGCAGAAACGACACACAGCACACACAACACAACACACACAAAATGTGCATCACAACAGCGCAGACAACACTCACTACATACAACACTCGCAGAACATACAACACACCGGCCACACACAACACACATGGAGAGCACCAACACAACACATACAACGCACACGAAAAACACCCACAACACGCCAAAGAGTTTACATACAACCTCTCAACACACAAACATCGCCTCACCCTAAACAACAAACCCCACACACACCGAGCACATGACTGCACACAATACCCATGAACCACGGTTCTCAGAGTAAACACAACACACACAGTGAGGGACACTGACCAAGCATGACCACACACAGTACACACATCACAAATTACACTCAATACTCAAACAGCGAACCCCACACACCACCTGTCAAACACAAACCCACGGTAATCACAACCACATGCAGAACCCGCACCACACACAACACATGCGAAATGACATGGAAGAAATACACAAACCACAAAAGAACACCGAATTTATGAAACACATTTCACAGACTGCACACACCACACAAAACACACATGAAACATACAGCACACAGGGCCTCACAGAACGCACAATGCGAAGCACACAACCTACATACAAAGCACGTCAGACAGAGCACACACTTAATATCCCACTCAACACGTAAAGCACACAGAGGACACAACACAAAGCACAATATGCCAAACAGATTAGGATACACCCAACACACATGCAACTGAGAGCACAATACGTTGCACATCACGGAACACACGTGCGGTCCCATCACACACTAAACATGAAACAGAAAACCATTCACAGACCACATAACATTCCCGACCATGAACACAACACGCTACAAAAAAGACGCCAAACGTACGACACACAAAGACACACTCCAAGCACGCAACACCCAGCGCAGGACCGCCCACAAACACACCAGTCTCACAGCCCTCCACAGAGCAATACACACAGAACATACCCTACAAACAACAAAGTACCCAAACTGCACACCTCACAATCGCAACAGTCACAACACAGAAAGAACACAACAAACGGGAAACACACGCTCAGACACATAAACACTGCCATGCACATTAAGCCAGCAGACCACAGACATCAGAGCTAAAAACACACCATAACGCAGTATGCAAAACGCAACATAACACAGAATACACACCCAATCACACAACAAACACCACAACCCATGCCCTACAGTATAAACAAAAGACGAACGACGCACTTCACACATGACACAAAACCCACAAACACAAAGGACCACACAGAAAGACGCACAACGCAAACATCGCACACAACACACACATTAAAAGAAACACATCAACACATTGCCGCAACACACAAAATAATACACAAATTACAGAGCAATACATCACACAACACACAAACATCACACACAATTTATACATCACACCTCATAACACACACAACAACCTGCAGTAACAACACAACACACAGACCGATGCAACCACTACATACCATACGTAAAGCCACACGCTCAAGGAATAACCACAATAAACTTAAGTAAACTCCCACAAACACAAAGACAGAGGACACACACAAACTCAGCACGCTAAAAGCACAACAGATGAAACAACATACAGCACAAACATCACAGGACATAAAGGCACACGATTCTCAGACACCACGGTTAGCCATATACACACCACACACACAATGAGGTACACGACACGAGCAAAACCACATACAGATAACACGTGTCCCCTCACACACTTAATCAATCACACACACAGCCTCTCAAACACAGCCAAACACGTATCAGAATCACATATGCATCACACACAGAAAACATACAAAACCACATGAAAGCAAACAACCAAGAATAAAGGCCGATAGCACACTTTTCTAACACTGAACACCCCACTCACAACCGCACGCAGACACCCCACACGCATGTATACACGGGCACCTTTACGCAATGCGCGCACAAACACACACACACACACAACATAAAGTAAAAACACAACAGTCACAGGGCGCACACCAGACACAACAGAGCACATGTTTCTCCTAAAACACACAAGTCACATTTGCAAGAGTACATGCACCACGCACCGTGAGGAACACCAAACACAACCACACACAGGTGACATATCTCACTTCGCAAACATAACAAGCACCCTCACATCACAACTCAAACACAACCATACGCAAATCACAATCACATACGGAAAACACACACAAAACAAATCCCTAGGCAAAACACACACAACCCACAAAGAAGACAAAGAGCGCACATTGCATACACTACACTCTGCAAGCACAACCACGCACAGACACAAAACACGTACATCCTCACGCAGGAGCACAACGCAGAGCACACACACAACACAGAAACACGCGAAACAAGGGTCCCAAGACACAGACCACACACCTCAAGGCACATAACTGCTCACAAAACACACACGGAAAACACTGCACAGACTACGTACTGCACACACCATGAGACATACTGAACAAGCGAAACCGCACAGTCAACACTTCTGATATCACGTGCATAACTCAAACAGCCAAACACACACACACAACCTCTCTAACACAACCACACACAAATCACAAACTCCACACATAAGACGGACACAACACATACTAATAATCCACAGACTACTCCCCTATGACGCACTACACACAACACACACAGCCACAAGCAGGCAGTATAGAGCACACACAGGTGCACGCAGACAGCTCGAAAAATCACACCCAAAATACACACTCACAGAACACATCAGACGCAACGCAAAACTTACATCACACAGAATGCTCAAAATACAGAGACCACCCAACATCTATCCTGTATGTAACACACAGAAAGCATATAGACAGCGCTCACACAACCCAGAACACAGTACACAACAGAAAGCAGAAAGACCAGACGCAGTACACATGAAACACGACGACGGAAGGCAGACAACAGAAACACAACACACACACAAACACCAACGGATAACTCATAAAAAATGACAAGATATACAACACACAAAGAACCACTCAGTGCACAGAACACACAGCTCACGACCACACCCATGACACATTGCACGCCACACAGAGAAAGTATGCAGAACAATGTACTCAACAAGCAGCAAAGAACCCATAACACACATTGTACATTCACAACACACACCACATATACAAGCACCAGTAGAACACTCATAAAAAATGACAAAATGTACAACACACAAGGAACCGCTCAATGCACACAACTCACAACCACGCACGTCACACATTGCACGCCACACGGAGAAAATTACACAGAGCAGTGAACTCGACACGCAGTAAAGATCCCACACCACACGTAGTACCTACTCTACACACACAACATGGACAACACA
Source organism: Manis pentadactyla (assembly GCF_030020395.1). Lineage (NCBI taxonomy): Eukaryota > Metazoa > Chordata > Mammalia > Pholidota > Manidae > Manis > Manis pentadactyla. The sequence goes on from NC_080022.1 coordinate 115,413,074, forward strand.
CACAAAATAAACAAGGCCCACAGATCACAGTCAACACAAGCCCAAACACACAAGAACACACAGCACACACAGCACAGCCAAACGGAATACACACAGAATCACAACACAAACACCACAAATCATTCACTACCGCATATCAACCACAAATACAGCACACTACACGAAAGAATTCCAGAAAGCACAACACGCACGGATCAAACACGCACAATACACAGTAATAAACACATAACACACAACGCACACAGCAAGACATAAAAAAAAGAAGCAGAAACGACACACAGCACACACAACACAACACACACAAAATGTGCATCACAACAGCGCAGACAACACTCACTACATACAACACTCGCAGAACATACAACACACCGGCCACACACAACACACATGGAGAGCACCAACACAACACATACAACGCACACGAAAAACACCCACAACACGCCAAAGAGTTTACATACAACCTCTCAACACACAAACATCGCCTCACCCTAAACAACAAACCCCACACACACCGAGCACATGACTGCACACAATACCCATGAACCACGGTTCTCAGAGTAAACACAACACACACAGTGAGGGACACTGACCAAGCATGACCACACACAGTACACACATCACAAATTACACTCAATACTCAAACAGCGAACCCCACACACCACCTGTCAAACACAAACCCACGGTAATCACAACCACATGCAGAACCCGCACCACACACAACACATGCGAAATGACATGGAAGAAATACACAAACCACAAAAGAACACCGAATTTATGAAACACATTTCACAGACTGCACACACCACACAAAACACACATGAAACATACAGCACACAGGGCCTCACAGAACGCACAATGCGAAGCACACAACCTACATACAAAGCACGTCAGACAGAGCACACACTTAATATCCCACTCAACACGTAAAGCACACAGAGGACACAACACAAAGCACAATATGCCAAACAGATTAGGATACACCCAACACACATGCAACTGAGAGCACAATACGTTGCACATCACGGAACACACGTGCGGTCCCATCACACACTAAACATGAAACAGAAAACCATTCACAGACCACATAACATTCCCGACCATGAACACAACACGCTACAAAAAAGACGCCAAACGTACGACACACAAAGACACACTCCAAGCACGCAACACCCAGCGCAGGACCGCCCACAAACACACCAGTCTCACAGCCCTCCACAGAGCAATACACACAGAACATACCCTACAAACAACAAAGTACCCAAACTGCACACCTCACAATCGCAACAGTCACAACACAGAAAGAACACAACACACGGGAAACACACGCTCAGACACATAAACACTGCCATGCACATTAAGCCAGCAGACCACAGACATCAGAGCTAAAAACACACCATAACGCAGTACGCAAAACGCAACACAACACAGAATACACACCCAATCGCACAACAAACACCACAACCCATGCCCTACAGTATAAACAAAAGACGAACGATGCACTTCACACATGACACAAAACCCACAAACACAAAGGACCACACAGAAAGACGCACAACGCAAACATCGCACACAACACACACATTAAAAGAAACACATCAACACATTGCCGCAACACACAAAATAATACACAAATTACAGAGCAATACATCACACAACACACAAACATCACACACAATTTATACATCACACCTCATAACACACACAACAACCTGCAGTAACAACACAACACACAGACCGATGCAACCACTACATACCATACATGAAGCCACACGCTCAAGGAATAACCACAATAAACTTAAGTAAACTCCCACAAACACAAAGACAGAGGACACACACAAACTCAGCACGCTAAAAGCACAACAGATGAAACAACATAAGGCACAAACATCACAGGACATAAAGGCACACGATTCTCAGACACCACGGTTAGCCATATACACACCACACACACAATGAGGTACACGACATGAGCAAAACCACATACAGATAACACGTGTCCCCTCACACACTTAATCAATCACACACACAGCCTCTCAAACACAGCCAAACACGTATCAGAATCACATATGCATCACACACAGAAAACATACAAAACCACATGAAAGCAAACAACCAAGAATAAAGGCAGATAGCACACTTTTCTAACACTGAACACCCCACTCACAACCGCACGCAGACACCCCACACGCATGTATACACGGGCACCTTTACGCAATGCGCGCACAAACACACACACACACACAACATAAAGTAAAAACACAACAGTCACAGGGCGCACACCAGACACAACAGAGCACATGTTTCTCCTAAAACACACAAGTCACATTTGCAAGAGTACATGCACCACGCACCGTGAGGAACACCAAACACAACCACACACAGGTGACATATCTCACTTCGCAAACATAACAAGCACCCTCACATCACAACTCAAACACAACCATACGCAAATCACAATCACATACGGAAAACACACACAAAACAAATCCCTAGGCAAAACACACACAACCCACAAAGAAGACAAAGAGCGCACATTGCATACACTACACTCTGCAAGCACAACCACGCACAGACACAAAACACGTACATCCTCACGCAGGAGCACAACGCAGAGCACACACACAACACAGAAACACGTGAAACAAGGGTCCCAAGACACAGACCACACACCTCAAGGCACATAACTGCTCACAAAACACACACGGAAAACACTGCACAGACTACGTACTGCACACACCATGAGACATACTGAACAAGCGAAACCGCACAGTCAACACTTCTGATATCACGTGCATAACTCAAACAGCCAAACACACACACACAACCTCTCTAACACAACCACACACAAATCACAAACTCCACACATAAGACGGACACAACACATACTAATAATCCACAGACTACTCCCCTATGACGCACTACACACAACACACACAGCCACAAGCAGGCAGTATAGAGCACACACAGGTGCACGCAGACAGCTCGAAAAATCACACCCAAAATACACACTCACAGAACACATCAGACGCAACGCAAAACTTACATCACACAGAATGCTCAAAATACAGAGACCACCCAACATCTATCCTGTATGTAACACACAGAAAGCATATAGACAGCGCTCACACAACCCAGAACACAGTACACAACAGAAAGCAGAAAGACCAGACGCAGTACACATGAAACACGACGACGGAAGGCAGACAACAGAAACACAACACACACACAAACACCAACGGATAACTCATAAAAAATGACAAGATATACAACACACAAAGAACCACTCAGTGCACAGAACACACAGCTCACGACCACACCCATGACACATTGCACGCCACACAGAGAAAGTATGCAGAACAATGTACTCAACAAGCAGCAAAGAACCCATAACACACATTGTACATTCACAACACACACCACATATACAAGCACCAGTAGAACACTCATAAAAAATGACAAAATGTACAACACACAAGGAACCGCTCAATGCACACAACTCACAACCACGCACGTCACACATTGCACGCCACACGGAGAAAATTACACAGAGCAGTGAACTCGACACGCAGTAAAGATCCCACACCACACGTAGTACCTACTCTACACACACAACATGGACAACACACACAAAATAAACAAGGCCCACAGATCACAGTCAACACAAGCCCAAACACACAAGAACACACAGCACACACAGCACAGCCAAACGGAATACACACAGAATCACAACACAAACACCACAAATCATTCACTACCGCATATCAACCACAAATACAGCACACTACACGAAAGAATTCCAGAAAGCACAACACGCACGGATCAAACACGCACAATACACAGTAATAAACACATAACACACAACGCACACAGCAAGACATAAAAAAAAGAAGCAGAAACGACACACAGCACACACAACACAACACACACAAAATGTGCATCACAACAGCGCAGACAACACTCACTACATACAACACTCGCAGAACATACAACACACCGGCCACACACAACACACATGGAGAGCACCAACACAACACATACAACGCACACGAAAAACACCCACAACACGCCAAAGAGTTTACATACAACCTCTCAACACACAAACATCGCCTCACCCTAAACAACAAACCCCACACACACCGAGCACATGACTGCACACAATACCCATGAACCACGGTTCTCAGAGTAAACACAACACACACAGTGAGGGACACTGACCAAGCATGACCACACACAGTACACACATCACAAATTACACTCAATACTCAAACAGCGAACCCCACACACCACCTGTCAAACACAAACCCACGGTAATCACAACCACATGCAGAACCCGCACCACACACAACACATGCGAAATGACATGGAAGAAATACACAAACCACAAAAGAACACCGAATTTATGAAACACATTTCACAGACTGCACACACCACACAAAACACACATGAAACATACAGCACACAGGGCCTCACAGAACGCACAATGCGAAGCACACAACCTACATACAAAGCACGTCAGACAGAGCACACACTTAATATCCCACTCAACACGTAAAGCACACAGAGGACACAACACAAAGCACAATATGCCAAACAGATTAGGATACACCCAACACACATGCAACTGAGAGCACAATACGTTGCACATCACGGAACACACGTGCGGTCCCATCACACACTAAACATGAAACAGAAAACCATTCACAGACCACATAACATTCCCGACCATGAACACAACACGCTACAAAAAAGACGCCAAACGTACGACACACAAAGACACACTCCAAGCACGCAACACCCAGCGCAGGACCGCCCACAAACACACCAGTCTCACAGCCCTCCACAGAGCAATACACACAGAACATACCCTACAAACAACAAAGTACCCAAACTGCACACCTCACAATCGCAACAGTCACAACACAGAAAGAACACAACAAACGGGAAACACACGCTCAGACACATAAACACTGCCATGCACATTAAGCCAGCAGACCACAGACATCAGAGCTAAAAACACACCATAACGCAGTATGCAAAACGCAACATAACACAGAATACACACCCAATCACACAACAAACACCACAACCCATGCCCTACAGTATAAACAAAAGACGAACGACGCACTTCACACATGACACAAAACCCACAAACACAAAGGACCACACAGAAAGACGCACAACGCAAACATCGCACACAACACACACATTAAAAGAAACACATCAACACATTGCCGCAACACACAAAATAATACACAAATTACAGAGCAATACATCACACAACACACAAACATCACACACAATTTATACATCACACCTCATAACACACACAACAACCTGCAGTAACAACACAACACACAGACCGATGCAACCACTACATACCATACGTAAAGCCACACGCTCAAGGAATAACCACAATAAACTTAAGTAAACTCCCACAAACACAAAGACAGAGGACACACACAAACTCAGCACGCTAAAAGCACAACAGATGAAACAACATACAGCACAAACATCACAGGACATAAAGGCACACGATTCTCAGACACCACGGTTAGCCATATACACACCACACACACAATGAGGTACACGACACGAGCAAAACCACATACAGATAACACGTGTCCCCTCACACACTTAATCAATCACACACACAGCCTCTCAAACACAGCCAAACACGTATCAGAATCACATATGCATCACACACAGAAAACATACAAAACCACATGAAAGCAAACAACCAAGAATAAAGGCCGATAGCACACTTTTCTAACACTGAACACCCCACTCACAACCGCACGCAGACACCCCACACGCATGTATACACGGGCACCTTTACGCAATGCGCGCACAAACACACACACACACACAACATAAAGTAAAAACACAACAGTCACAGGGCGCACACCAGACACAACAGAGCACATGTTTCTCCTAAAACACACAAGTCACATTTGCAAGAGTACATGCACCACGCACCGTGAGGAACACCAAACACAACCACACACAGGTGACATATCTCACTTCGCAAACATAACAAGCACCCTCACATCACAACTCAAACACAACCATACGCAAATCACAATCACATACGGAAAACACACACAAAACAAATCCCTAGGCAAAACACACACAACCCACAAAGAAGACAAAGAGCGCACATTGCATACACTACACTCTGCAAGCACAACCACGCACAGACACAAAACACGTACATCCTCACGCAGGAGCACAACGCAGAGCACACACACAACACAGAAACACGCGAAACAAGGGTCCCAAGACACAGACCACACACCTCAAGGCACATAACTGCTCACAAAACACACACGGAAAACACTGCACAGACTACGTACTGCACACACCATGAGACATACTGAACAAGCGAAACCGCACAGTCAACACTTCTGATATCACGTGCATAACTCAAACAGCCAAACACACACACACAACCTCTCTAACACAACCACACACAAATCACAAACTCCACACATAAGACGGACACAACACATACTAATAATCCACAGACTACTCCCCTATGACGCACTACACACAACACACACAGCCACAAGCAGGCAGTATAGAGCACACACAGGTGCACGCAGACAGCTCGAAAAATCACACCCAAAATACACACTCACAGAACACATCAGACGCAACGCAAAACTTACATCACACAGAATGCTCAAAATACAGAGACCACCCAACATCTATCCTGTATGTAACACACAGAAAGCATATAGACAGCGCTCACACAACCCAGAACACAGTACACAACAGAAAGCAGAAAGACCAGACGCAGTACACATGAAACACGACGACGGAAGGCAGACAACAGAAACACAACACACACACAAACACCAACGGATAACTCATAAAAAATGACAAGATATACAACACACAAAGAACCACTCAGTGCACAGAACACACAGCTCACGACCACACCCATGACACATTGCACGCCACACAGAGAAAGTATGCAGAACAATGTACTCAACAAGCAGCAAAGAACCCATAACACACATTGTACATTCACAACACACACCACATATACAAGCACCAGTAGAACACTCATAAAAAATGACAAAATGTACAACACACAAGGAACCGCTCAATGCACACAACTCACAACCACGCACGTCACACATTGCACGCCACACGGAGAAAATTACACAGAGCAGTGAACTCGACACGCAGTAAAGATCCCACACCACACGTAGTACCTACTCTACACACACAACATGGACAACACACACAAAATAAACAAGGCCCACAGATCACAGTCAACACAAGCCCAAACACACAAGAACACACAGCACACACAGCACAGCCAAACGGAATACACACAGAATCACAACACAAACACCACAAATCATTCACTACCGCATATCAACCACAAATACAGCACACTACACGAAAGAATTCCAGAAAGCACAACACGCACGGATCAAACACGCACAATACACAGTAATAAACACATAACACACAACGCACACAGCAAGACATAAAAAAAAGAAGCAGAAACGACACACAGCACACACAACACAACACACACAAAATGTGCATCACAACAGCGCAGACAACACTCACTACATACAACACTCGCAGAACATACAACACACCGGCCACACACAACACACATGGAGAGCACCAACACAACACATACAACGCACACGAAAAACACCCACAACACGCCAAAGAGTTTACATACAACCTCTCAACACACAAACATCGCCTCACCCTAAACAACAAACCCCACACACACCGAGCACATGACTGCACACAATACCCATGAACCACGGTTCTCAGAGTAAACACAACACACACAGTGAGGGACACTGACCAAGCATGACCACACACAGTACACACATCACAAATTACACTCAATACTCAAACAGCGAACCCCACACACCACCTGTCAAACACAAACCCACGGTAATCACAACCACATGCAGAACCCGCACCACACACAACACATGCGAAATGACATGGAAGAAATACACAAACCACAAAAGAACACCGAATTTATGAAACACATTTCACAGACTGCACACACCACACAAAACACACATGAAACATACAGCACACAGGGCCTCACAGAACGCACAATGCGAAGCACACAACCTACATACAAAGCACGTCAGACAGAGCACACAATTAATATCCCACTCAACACGTAAAGCACACAGAGGACACAACACAAAGCACAATATGCCAAACAGATTAGGATACACCCAACACACATGCAACTGAGAGCACAATACGTTGCACATCACGGAACACACGTGCGGTCCCATCACACACTAAACATGAAACAGAAAACCATTCACAGACCACATAACATTCCCGACCATGAACACAACACGCTACAAAAAAGACGCCAAACGTACGACACACAAAGACACACTCCAAGCACGCAACACCCAGCGCAGGACCGCCCACAAACACACCAGTCTCACAGCCCTCCACAGAGCAATACACACAGAACATACCCTACAAACAACAAAGTACCCAAACTGCACACCTCACAATCGCAACAGTCACAACACAGAAAGAACACAACACACGGGAAACACACGCTCAGACACATAAACACTGCCATGCACATTAAGCCAGCAGACCACAGACATCAGAGCTAAAAACACACCATAACGCAGTACGCAAAACGCAACACAACACAGAATACACACCCAATCACACAACAAACACCACAACCCATGCCCTACAGTATAAACAAAAGACGAACGATGCACTTCACACATGACACAAAACCCACAAACACAAAGGACCACACAGAAAGACGCACAACGCAAACATCGCACACAACACACACATTAAAAGAAACACATCAACACATTGCCGCAACACACAAAATAATACACAAATTACAGAGCAATACATCACACAACACACAAACATCACACACAATTTATACATCACACCTCATAACACACACAACAACCTGCAGTAACAACACAACACACAGACCGATGCAACCACTACATACCATACATGAAGCCACACGCTCAAGGAATAACCACAATAAACTTAAGTAAACTCCCACAAACACAAAGACAGAGGACACACACAAACTCAGCACGCTAAAAGCACAACAGATGAAACAACATAAGGCACAAACATCACAGGACATAAAGGCACACGATTCTCAGACACCACGGTTAGCCATATACACACCACACACACAATGAGGTACACGACACGAGCAAAACCACATACAGATAACACGTGTCCCCTCACACACTTAATCAATCACACACACAGCCTCTCAAACACAGCCAAACACGTATCAGAATCACATATGCATCACACACAGAAAACATACAAAACCACATGAAAGCAAACAACCAAGAATAAAGGCAGATAGCACACTTTTCTAACACTGAACACCCCACTCACAACCGCACGCAGACACCCCACACGCATGTATACACGGGCACCTTTACGCAATGCGCGCACAAACACACACACACACACAACATAAAGTAAAAACACAACAGTCACAGGGCGCACACCAGACACAACAGAGCACATGTTTCTCCTAAAACACACAAGTCACATTTGCAAGAGTACATGCACCACGCACCGTGAGGAACACCAAACACAACCACACACAGGTGACATATCTCACTTCGCAAACATAACAAGCACCCTCACATCACAACTCAAACACAACCATACGCAAATCACAATCACATACGGAAAACACACACAAAACAAATCCCTAGGCAAAACACACACAACCCACAAAGAAGACAAAGAGCGCACATTGCATACACTACACTCTGCAAGCACAACCACGCACAGACACAAAACACGTACATCCTCACGCAGGAGCACAACGCAGAGCACACACACAACACAGAAACACGCGAAACAAGGGTCCCAAGACACAGACCACACACCTCAAGGCACATAACTGCTCACAAAACACACACGGAAAACACTGCACAGACTACGTACTGCACACACCATGAGACATACTGAACAAGCGAAACCGCACAGTCAACACTTCTGATATCACGTGCATAACTCAAACAGCCAAACACACACACACAACCTCTCTAACACAACCACACACAAATCACAAACTCCACACATAAGACGGACACAACACATACTAATAATCCACAGACTACTCCCCTATGACGCACTACACACAACACACACAGCCACAAGCAGGCAGTATAGAGCACACACAGGTGCACGCAGACAGCTCGAAAAATCACACCCAAAATACACACTCACAGAACACATCAGACGCAACGCAAAACTTACATCACACAGAATGCTCAAAATACAGAGACCACCCAACATCTATCCTGTATGTAACACACAGAAAGCATATAGACAGCGCTCACACAACCCAGAACACAGTACACAACAGAAAGCAGAAAGACCAGACGCAGTACACATGAAACACGACGACGGAAGGCAGACAACAGAAACACAACACACACACAAACACCAACGGATAACTCATAAAAAATGACAAGATATACAACACACAAAGAACCACTCAGTGCACAGAACACACAGCTCACGACCACACCCATGACACATTGCACGCCACACAGAGAAAGTATGCAGAACAATGTACTCAACAAGCAGCAAAGAACCCATAACACACATTGTACATTCACAACACACACCACATATACAAGCACCAGTAGAACACTCATAAAAAATGACAAAATGTACAACACACAAGGAACCGCTCAATGCACACAACTCACAACCACGCACGTCACACATTGCACGCCACACGGAGAAAATTACACAGAGCAGTGAACTCGACACGCAGTAAAGATCCCACACCACACGTAGTACCTACTCTACACACACAACATGGACAACACACACAAAATAAACAAGGCCCACAGATCACAGTCAACACAAGCCCAAACACACAAGAACACACAGCACACACAGCACAGCCAAACGGAATACACACAGAATCACAACACAAACACCACAAATCATTCACTACCGCATATCAACCACAAATACAGCACACTACACGAAAGAATTCCAGAAAGCACAACACGCACGGATCAAACACGCACAATACACAGTAATAAACACATAACACACAACGCACACAGCAAGACATAAAAAAAAGAAGCAGAAACGACACACAGCACACACAACACAACACACACAAAATGTGCATCACAACAGCGCAGACAACACTCACTACATACAACACTCGCAGAACATACAACACACCGGCCACACACAACACACATGGAGAGCACCAACACAACACATACAACGCACACGAAAAACACCCACAACACGCCAAAGAGTTTACATACAACCTCTCAACACACAAACATCGCCTCACCCTAAACAACAAACCCCACACACACCGAGCACATGACTGCACACAATACCCATGAACCACGGTTCTCAGAGTAAACACAACACACACAGTGAGGGACACTGACCAAGCATGACCACACACAGTACACACATCACAAATTACACTCAATACTCAAACAGCGAACCCCACACACCACCTGTCAAACACAAACCCACGGTAATCACAACCACATGCAGAACCCGCACCACACACAACACATGCGAAATGACATGGAAGAAATACACAAACCACAAAAGAACACCGAATTTATGAAACACATTTCACAGACTGCACACACCACACAAAACACACATGAAACATACAGCACACAGGGCCTCACAGAACGCACAATGCGAAGCACACAACCTACATACAAAGCACGTCAGACAGAGCACACACTTAATATCCCACTCAACACGTAAAGCACACAGAGGACACAACACAAAGCACAATATGCCAAACAGATTAGGATACACCCAACACACATGCAACTGAGAGCACAATACGTTGCACATCACGGAACACACGTGCGGTCCCATCACACACTAAACATGAAACAGAAAACCATTCACAGACCACATAACATTCCCGACCATGAACACAACACGCTACAAAAAAGACGCCAAACGTACGACACACAAAGACACACTCCAAGCACGCAACACCCAGCGCAGGACCGCCCACAAACACACCAGTCTCACAGCCCTCCACAGAGCAATACACACAGAACATACCCTACAAACAACAAAGTACCCAAACTGCACACCTCACAATCGCAACAGTCACAACACAGAAAGAACACAACACACGGGAAACACACGCTCAGACACATAAACACTGCCATGCACATTAAGCCAGCAGACCACAGACATCAGAGCTAAAAACACACCATAACGCAGTACGCAAAACGCAACACAACACAGAATACACACCCAATCACACAACAAACACCACAACCCATGCCCTACAGTATAAACAAAAGACGAACGATGCACTTCACACATGACACAAAACCCACAAACACAAAGGACCACACAGAAAGACGCACAACGCAAACATCGCACACAACACACACATTAAAAGAAACACATCAACACATTGCCGCAACACACAAAATAATACACAAATTACAGAGCAATACATCACACAACACACAAACATCACACACAATTTATACATCACACCTCATAACACACACAACAACCTGCAGTAACAACACAACACACAGACCGATGCAACCACTACATACCATACATGAAGCCACACGCTCAAGGAATAACCACAATAAACTTAAGTAAACTCCCACAAACACAAAGACAGAGGACACACACAAACTCAGCACGCTAAAAGCACAACAGATGAAACAACATAAGGCACAAACATCACAGGACATAAAGGCACACGATTCTCAGACACCACGGTTAGCCATATACACACCACACACACAATGAGGTACACGACACGAGCAAAACCACATACAGATAACACGTGTCCCCTCACACACTTAATCAATCACACACACAGCCTCTCAAACACAGCCAAACACGTATCAGAATCACATATGCATCACACACAGAAAACATACAAAACCACATGAAAGCAAACAACCAAGAATAAAGGCCGATAGCACACTTTTCTAACACTGAACACCCCACTCACAACCGCACGCAGACACCCCACACGCATGTATACACGGGCACCTTTACGCAATGCGCGCACAAACACACACACACACACAACATAAAGTAAAAACACAACAGTCACAGGGCGCACACCAGACACAACAGAGCACATGTTTCTCCTAAAACACACAAGTCACATTTGCAAGAGTACATGCACCACGCACCGTGAGGAACACCAAACACAACCACACACAGGTGACATATCTCACTTCGCAAACATAACAAGCACCCTCACATCACAACTCAAACACAACCATACGCAAATCACAATCACATACGGAAAACACACACAAAACAAATCCCTAGGCAAAACACACACAACCCACAAAGAAGACAAAGAGCGCACATTGCATACACTACACTCTGCAAGCACAACCACGCACAGACACAAAACACGTACATCCTCACGCAGGAGCACAACGCAGAGCACACACACAACACAGAAACACGCGAAACAAGGGTCCCAAGACACAGACCACACACCTCAAGGCACATAACTGCTCACAAAACACACACGGAAAACACTGCACAGACTACGTACTGCACACACCATGAGACATACTGAACAAGCGAAACCGCACAGTCAACACTTCTGATATCACGTGCATAACTCAAACAGCCAAACACACACACACAACCTCTCTAACACAACCACACACAAATCACAAACTCCACACATAAGACGGACACAACACATACTAATAATCCACAGACTACTCCCCTATGACGCACTACACACAACACACACAGCCACAAGCAGGCAGTATAGAGCACACACAGGTGCACGCAGACAGCTCGAAAAATCACACCCAAAATACACACTCACAGAACACATCAGACGCAACGCAAAACTTACATCACACAGAATGCTCAAAATACAGAGACCACCCAACATCTATCCTGTATGTAACACACAGAAAGCATATAGACAGCGCTCACACAACCCAGAACACAGTACACAACAGAAAGCAGAAAGACCAGACGCAGTACACATGAAACACGACGACGGAAGGCAGACAACAGAAACACAACACACACACAAACACCAACGGATAACTCATAAAAAATGACAAGATATACAACACACAAAGAACCACTCAGTGCACAGAACACACAGCTCACGACCACACCCATGACACATTGCACGCCACACAGAGAAAGTATGCAGAACAATGTACTCAACAAGCAGCAAAGAACCCATAACACACATTGTACATTCACAACACACACCACATATACAAGCACCAGTAGAACACTCATAAAAAATGACAAAATGTACAACACACAAGGAACCGCTCAATGCACACAACTCACAACCACGCACGTCACACATTGCACGCCACACGGAGAAAATTACACAGAGCAGTGAACTCGACACGCAGTAAAGATCCCACACCACACGTAGTACCTACTCTACACACACAACATGGACAACACACACAAAATAAACAAGGCCCACAGATCACAGTCAACACAAGCCCAAACACACAAGAACACACAGCACACACAGCACAGCCAAACGGAATACACACAGAATCACAACACAAACACCACAAATCATTCACTACCGCATATCAACCACAAATACAGCACACTACACGAAAGAATTCCAGAAAGCACAACACGCACGGATCAAACACGCACAATACACAGTAATAAACACATAACACACAACGCACACAGCAAGACATAAAAAAAAGAAGCAGAAACGACACACAGCACACACAACACAACACACACAAAATGTGCATCACAACAGCGCAGACAACACTCACTACATACAACACTTGCAGAACATACAACACACCGGCCACACACAACACACATGGAGAGCACCAACACAACACATACAACGCACACGAAAAACACCCACAACACGCCAAAGAGTTTACATACAACCTCTCAACACACAAACATCGCCTCACCCTAAACAACAAACCCCACACACACCGAGCACATGACTGCACACAATACCCATGAACCACGGTTCTCAGAGTAAACACAACACACACAGTGAGGGACACTGACCAAGCATGACCACACACAGTACACACATCACAAATTACACTCAATACTCAAACAGCGAACCCCACACACCACCTGTCAAACACAAACCCACGGTAATCACAACCACATGCAGAACCCGCACCACACACAACACATGCGAAATGACATGGAAGAAATACACAAACCACAAAAGAACACCGAATTTATGAAACACATTTCACAGACTGCACACACCACACAAAACACACATGAAACATACAGCACACAGGGCCTCACAGAACGCACAATGCGAAGCACACAACCTACATACAAAGCACGTCAGACAGAGCACACACTTAATATCCCACTCAACACGTAAAGCACACAGAGGACACAACACAAAGCACAATATGCCAAACAGATTAGGATACACCCAACACACATGCAACTGAGAGCACAATACGTTGCACATCACGGAACACACGTGCGGTCCCATCACACACTAAACATGAAACAGAAAACCATTCACAGACCACATAACATTCCCGACCATGAACACAACACGCTACAAAAAAGACGCCAAACGTACGACACACAAAGACACACTCCAAGCACGCAACACCCAGCGCAGGACCGCCCACAAACACACCAGTCTCACAGCCCTCCACAGAGCAATACACACAGAACATACCCTACAAACAACAAAGTACCCAAACTGCACACCTCACAATCGCAACAGTCACAACACAGAAAGAACACAACACACGGGAAACACACGCTCAGACACATAAACACTGCCATGCACATTAAGCCAGCAGACCACAGACATCAGAGCTAAAAACACACCATAACGCAGTATGCAAAACGCAACACAACACAGAATACACACCCAATCACACAACAAACACCACAACCCATGCCCTACAGTATAAACAAAAGACGAACGACGCACTTCACACACGACACAAAACCCACAAACACAAAGGACCACACAGAAAGACGCACAACGCAAACATCGCACACAACACACACATTAAAAGAAACACATCAACACATTGCCGCAACACACAAAATAATACACAAATTACAGAGCAATACATCACACAACACACAAACATCACACACAATTTATACATCACACCTCATAACACACACAACAACCTGCAGTAACAACACAACACACAGACCGATGCAACCACTACATACCATACATAAAGCCACACGCTCAAGGAATAACCACAATAAACTTAAGTAAACTCCCACAAACACAAAGACAGAGGACACACACAAACTCAGCACGCTAAAAGCACAACAGATGAAACAACATACAGCACAAACATCACAGGACATAAAGGCACACGATTCTCAGACACCACGGTTAGCCATATACACACCACACACACAATGAGGTACACGACACGAGCAAAACCACATACAGATAACACGTGTCCCCTCACACACTTAATCAATCACACACACAGCCTCTCAAACACAGCCAAACACGTATCAGAATCACATATGCATCACACACAGAAAACATACAAAACCACATGAAAGCAAACAACCAAGAATAAAGGCCGATAGCACACTTTTCTAACACTGAACACCCCACTCACAACCGCACGCAGACACCCCACACGCATGTATACACGGGCACCTTTACGCAATGCGCGCACAAACACACACACACACACAACATAAAGTAAAAACACAACAGTCACAGGGCGCACACCAGACACAACAGAGCACATGTTTCTCCTAAAACACACAAGTCACATTTGCAAGAGTACATGCACCACGCACCGTGAGGAACACCAAACACAACCACACACAGGTGACATATCTCACTTCGCAAACATAACAAGCACCCTCACATCACAACTCAAACACAACCATACGCAAATCACAATCACATACGGAAAACACACACAAAACAAATCCCTAGGCAAAACACACACAACCCACAAAGAAGACAAAGAGCGCACATTGCATACACTACACTCTGCAAGCACAACCACGCACAGACACAAAACACGTACATCCTCACGCAGGAGCACAACGCAGAGCACACACACAACACAGAAACACGCGAAACAAGGGTCCCAAGACACAGACCACACACCTCAAGGCACATAACTGCTCACAAAACACACACGGAAAACACTGCACAGACTACGTACTGCACACACCATGAGACATACTGAACAAGCGAAACCGCACAGTCAACACTTCTGATATCACGTGCATAACTCAAACAGCCAAACACACACACACAACCTCTCTAACACAACCACACACAAATCACAAACTCCACACATAAGACGGACACAACACATACTAATAATCCACAGACTACTCCCCTATGACGCACTACACACAACACACACAGCCACAAGCAGGCAGTATAGAGCACACACAGGTGCACGCAGACAGCTCGAAAAATCACACCCAAAATACACACTCACAGAACACATCAGACGCAACGCAAAACTTACATCACACAGAATGCTCAAAATACAGAGACCACCCAACATCTATCCTGTATGTAACACACAGAAAGCATATAGACAGCGCTCACACAACCCAGAACACAGTACACAACAGAAAGCAGAAAGACCAGACGCAGTACACATGAAACACGACGACGGAAGGCAGACAACAGAAACACAACACACACACAAACACCAACGGATAACTCATAAAAAATGACAAGATATACAACACACAAAGAACCACTCAGTGCACAGAACACACAGCTCACGACCACACCCATGACACATTGCACGCCACACAGAGAAAGTATGCAGAACAATGTACTCAACAAGCAGCAAAGAACCCATAACACACATTGTACATTCACAACACACACCACATATACAAGCACCAGTAGAACACTCATAAAAAATGACAAAATGTACAACACACAAGGAACCGCTCAATGCACACAACTCACAACCACGCACGTCACACATTGCACGCCACACGGAGAAAATTACACAGAGCAGTGAACTCGACACGCAGTAAAGATCCCACACCACACGTAGTACCTACTCTACACACACAACATGGACAACACACACAAAATAAACAAGGCCCACAGATCACAGTCAACACAAGCCCAAACACACAAGAACACACAGCACACACAGCACAGCCAAACGGAATACACACAGAATCACAACACAAACACCACAAATCATTCACTACCGCATATCAACCACAAATACAGCACACTACACGAAAGAATTCCAGAAAGCACAACACGCACGGATCAAACACGCACAATACACAGTAATAAACACATAACACACAACGCACACAGCAAGACATAAAAAAAAGAAGCAGAAACGACACACAGCACACACAACACAACACACACAAAATGTGCATCACAACAGCGCAGACAACACTCACTACATACAACACTCGCAGAACATACAACACACCGGCCACACACAACACACATGGAGAGCACCAACACAACACATACAACGCACACGAAAAACACCCACAACACGCCAAAGAGTTTACATACAACCTCTCAACACACAAACATCGCCTCACCCTAAACAACAAACCCCACACACACCGAGCACATGACTGCACACAATACCCATGAACCACGGTTCTCAGAGTAAACACAACACACACAGTGAGGGACACTGACCAAGCATGACCACACACAGTACACACATCACAAATTACACTCAATACTCAAACAGCGAACCCCACACACCACCTGTCAAACACAAACCCACGGTAATCACAACCACATGCAGAACCCGCACCACACACAACACATGCGAAATGACATGGAAGAAATACACAAACCACAAAAGAACACCGAATTTATGAAACACATTTCACAGACTGCACACACCACACAAAACACACATGAAACATACAGCACACAGGGCCTCACAGAACGCACAATGCGAAGCACACAACCTACATACAAAGCACGTCAGACAGAGCACACACTTAATATCCCACTCAACACGTAAAGCACACAGAGGACACAACACAAAGCACAATATGCCAAACAGATTAGGATACACCCAACACACATGCAACTGAGAGCACAATACGTTGCACATCACGGAACACACGTGCGGTCCCATCACACACTAAACATGAAACAGAAAACCATTCACAGACCACATAACATTCCCGACCATGAACACAACACGCTACAAAAAAGACGCCAAACGTACGACACACAAAGACACACTCCAAGCACGCAACACCCAGCGCAGGACCGCCCACAAACACACCAGTCTCACAGCCCTCCACAGAGCAATACACACAGAACATACCCTACAAACAACAAAGTACCCAAACTGCACACCTCACAATCGCAACAGTCACAACACAGAAAGAACACAACACACGGGAAACACACGCTCAGACACATAAACACTGCCATGCACATTAAGCCAGCAGACCACAGACATCAGAGCTAAAAACACACCATAACGCAGTACGCAAAACGCAACATAACACAGAATACACACCCAATCACACAACAAACACCACAACCCATGCCCTACAGTATAAACAAAAGACGAACGACGCACTTCACACATGACACAAAACCCACAAACACAAAGGACCACACAGAAAGACGCACAACGCAAACATCGCACACAACACACACATTAAAAGAAACACATCAACACATTGCCGCAACACACAAAATAATACACAAATTACAGAGCAATACATCACACAACACACAAACATCACACACAATTTATACATCACACCTCATAACACACACAACAACCTGCAGTAACAACACAACACACAGACCGATGCAACCACTACATACCATACATAAAGCCACACGCTCAAGGAATAACCACAATAAACTTAAGTAAACTCCCACAAACACAAAGACAGAGGACACACACAAACTCAGCACGCTAAAAGCACAACAGATGAAACAACATACAGCACAAACATCACAGGACATAAAGGCACACGATTCTCAGACACCACGGTTAGCCATATACACACCACACACACAATGAGGTACACGACACGAGCAAAACCACATACAGATAACACGTGTCCCCTCACACACTTAATCAATCACACACACAGCCTCTCAAACACAGCCAAACACGTATCAGAATCACATATGCATCACACACAGAAAACATACAAAACCACATGAAAGCAAACAACCAAGAATAAAGGCCGATAGCACACTTTTCTAACACTGAACACCCCACTCACAACCGCACGCAGACACCCCACACGCATGTATACACGGGCACCTTTACGCAATGCGCGCACAAACACACACACACACACAACATAAAGTAAAAACACAACAGTCACAGGGCGCACACCAGACACAACAGAGCACATGTTTCTCCTAAAACACACAAGTCACATTTGCAAGAGTACATGCACCACGCACCGTGAGGAACACCAAACACAACCACACACAGGTGACATATCTCACTTCGCAAACATAACAAGCACCCTCACATCACAACTCAAACACAACCATACGCAAATCACAATCACATACGGAAAACACACACAAAACAAATCCCTAGGCAAAACACACACAACCCACAAAGAAGACAAAGAGCGCACATTGCATACACTACACTCTGCAAGCACAACCACGCACAGACACAAAACACGTACATCCTCACGCAGGAGCACAACGCAGAGCACACACACAACACAGAAACACGCGAAACAAGGGTCCCAAGACACAGACCACACACCTCAAGGCACATAACTGCTCACAAAACACACACGGAAAACACTGCACAGACTACGTACTGCACACACCATGAGACATACTGAACAAGCGAAACCGCACAGTCAACACTTCTGATATCACGTGCATAACTCAAACAGCCAAACACACACACACAACCTCTCTAACACAACCACACACAAATCACAAACTCCACACATAAGACGGACACAACACATACTAATAATCCACAGACTACTCCCCTATGACGCACTACACACAACACACACAGCCACAAGCAGGCAGTAGAGAGCACACACAGGTGCACGCAGACAGCTCGAAAAATCACACCCAAAATACACACTCACAGAACACATCAGACGCAACGCAAAACTTACATCACACAGAATGCTCAAAATACAGAGACCACCCAACATCTATCCTGTATGTAACACACAGAAAGCATATAGACAGCGCTCACACAACCCAGAACACAGTACACAACAGAAAGCAGAAAGACCAGACGCAGTACACATGAAACACGACGACGGAAGGCAGACAACAGAAACACAACACACACACAAACACCAACGGATAACTCATAAAAAATGACAAGATATACAACACACAAAGAACCACTCAGTGCACAGAACACACAGCTCACGACCACACCCATGACACATTGCACGCCACACAGAGAAAGTATGCAGAACAATGTACTCAACAAGCAGCAAAGAACCCATAACACACATTGTACATTCACAACACACACCACATATACAAGCACCAGTAGAACACTCATAAAAAATGACAAAATGTACAACACACAAGGAACCGCTCAATGCACACAACTCACAACCACGCACGTCACACATTGCACGCCACACGGAGAAAATTACACAGAGCAGTGAACTCGACACGCAGTAAAGATCCCACACCACACGTAGTACCTACTCTACACACACAACATGGACAACACACACAAAATAAACAAGGCCCACAGATCACAGTCAACACAAGCCCAAACACACAAGAACACACAGCACACACAGCACAGCCAAACGGAATACACACAGAATCACAACACAAACACCACAAATCATTCACTACCGCATATCAACCACAAATACAGCACACTACACGAAAGAATTCCAGAAAGCACAACACGCACGGATCAAACACGCACAATACACAGTAATAAACCCATAACACACAACGCACACAGCAAGACATAAAAAAAGAAGCAGAAACGACACACAGCACACACAACACAACACACACAAAATGTGCATCACAACAGCGCAGACAACACTCACTACATACAACACTCGCAGAACATACAACACACCGGCCACACACAACACACATGGAGAGCACCAACACAACACATACAACGCACACGAAAAACACCCACAACACGCCAAAGAGTTTACATACAACCTCTCAACACACAAACATCGCCTCACCCTAAACAACAAACCCCACACACACCGAGCACATGACTGCACACAATACCCATGAACCACGGTTCTCAGAGTAAACACAACACACACAGTGAGGGACACTGACCAAGCATGACCACACACAGTACACACATCACAAATTACACTCAATACTCAAACTGCGAACCCCACACACCACCTGTCAAACACAAACCCACGGTAATCACAACCACATGCAGAACCCGCACCACACACAACACATGCGAAATGACATGGAAGAAATACACAAACCACAAAAGAACACCGAATTTATGAAACACATTTCACAGACTGCACACACCACACAAAACACACATAAAACATACAGCACACAGGGCCTCACAGAACGCACAATGCGAAGCACACAACCTACATACAAAGCACGTCAGACAGAGCACACAATTAATATCCCACTCAACACGTAAAGCACACAGAGGACACAACACAAAGCACAATATGCCAAACAGATTAGGATACACCCAACACACATGCAACTGAGAGCACAATACGTTGCACATCACGGAACACACGTGCGGTCCCATCACACACTAAACATGAAACAGAAAACCATTCACAGACCACATAACATTCCCGACCATGAACACAACACGCTACAAAAAAGTCACAAAAGCGTACGACACACAAAGACACACTCCAAGCACGCAACACCCAGCGCAGGACCGCCCACAAACACACCAGTCTCACAGCCCTCCACAGAGCAATACACACAGAACATACCCTACAAACAACAAAGTACCCAAACTGCACACCTCACAATCGCAACAGTCACAACACAGAAAGAACACAACACACGGGAAACACACGCTCAGACACATAAACACTGCCATGCACATTAAGCCAGCAGACCACAGACATCAGAGCTAAAAACACACCATAACGCAGTACGCAAAACGCAACACAACACAGAATACACACCCAATCACACAACAAACACCACAACCCATGCCCTACAGTATAAACAAAAGACGAACGATGCACTTCACACATGACACAAAACCCACAAACACAAAGGACCACACAGAAAGATGCACAACGCAAACATCGCACACAACACACACATTAAAAGAAACACATCAACACATTGCCGCAACACACAAAATAATACACAAATTACAGAGCAATACATCACACAACACACAAACATCACACACAATTTATACATCACACCTCATAACACACACAACAACCTGCAGTAACAACACAACACACAGACCGATGCAACCACTACATACCATACATGAAGCCACACGCTCAAGGAATAACCACAATAAACTTAAGTAAACTCCCACAAACACAAAGACAGAGGACACACACAAACTCAGCACGCTAAAAGCACAACAGATGAAACAACATAAGGCACAAACATCACAGGACATAAAGGCACACGATTCTCAGACACCACGGTTAGCCATATACACACCACACACACAATGAGGTACACGACACGAGCAAAACCACATACAGATAACACGTGTCCCCTCACACACTTAATCAATCACACACACAGCCTCTCAAACACAGCCAAACACGTATCAGAATCACATATGCATCACACACAGAAAACATACAAAACCACATGAAAGCAAACAACCAAGAATAAAGGCAGATAGCACACTTTTCTAACACTGAACACCCCACTCACAACCGCACGCAGACACCCCACACGCATGTATACACGGGCACCTTTACGCAATGCGCGCACAAACACACACACACACACAACATAAAGTAAAAACACAACAGTCACAGGGCGCACACCAGACACAACAGAGCACATGTTTCTCCTAAAACACACAAGTCACATTTGCAAGAGTACATGCACCACGCACCGTGAGGAACACCAAACACAACCACACACAGGTGACATATCTCACTTCGCAAACATAACAAGCACCCTCACATCACAACTCAAACACAACCATACGCAAATCACAATCACATACGGAAAACACACACAAAACAAATCCCTAGGCAAAACACACACAACCCACAAAGAAGACAAAGAGCGCACATTGCATACACTACACTCTGCAAGCACAACCACGCACAGACACAAAACACGTACATCCTCACGCAGGAGCACAACGCAGAGCACACACACAACACAGAAACACGCGAAACAAGGGTCCCAAGACACAGACCACACACCTCAAGGCACATAACTGCTCACAAAACACACACGGAAAACACTGCACAGACTACGTACTGCACACACCATGAGACATACTGAACAAGCGAAACCGCACAGTCAACACTTCTGATATCACGTGCATAACTCAAACAGCCAAACACACACACACAACCTCTCTAACACAACCACACACAAATCACAAACTCCACACATAAGACGGACACAACACATACTAATAATCCACAGACTACTCCCCTATGACGCACTACACACAACACACACAGCCACAAGCAGGCAGTATAGAGCACACACAGGTGCACGCAGACAGCTCGAAAAATCACACCCAAAATACACACTCACAGAACACATCAGACGCAACGCAAAACTTACATCACACAGAATGCTCAAAATACAGAGACCACCCAACATCTATCCTGTATGTAACACACAGAAAGCATATAGACAGCGCTCACACAACCCAGAACACAGTACACAACAGAAAGCAGAAAGACCAGACGCAGTACACATGAAACACGACGACGGAAGGCAGACAACAGAAACACAACACACACACAAACACCAACGGATAACTCATAAAAAATGACAAGATATACAACACACAAAGAACCACTCAGTGCACAGAACACACAGCTCACGACCACACCCATGACACATTGCACGCCACACAGAGAAAGTATGCAGAACAATGTACTCAACAAGCAGCAAAGAACCCATAACACACATTGTACATTCACAACACACACCACATATACAAGCACCAGTAGAACACTCATAAAAAATGACAAAATGTACAACACACAAGGAACCGCTCAATGCACACAACTCACAACCACGCACGTCACACATTGCACGCCACACGGAGAAAATTACACAGAGCCGTGAACTCGACACGCAGTAAAGATCCCACACCACACGTAGTACCTACTCTACACACACAACATGGACAACACACACAAAATTAACAAGGCCCACAGATCACAGTCAACACAAGCCCAAACACACAAGAACACACAGCACACACAGCACAGCCAAACGGAATACACACAGAATCACAACACAAACACCACAAATCATTCACTACCGCATATCAACCACAAATACAGCACACTACACGAAAGAATTCCAGAAAGCACAACACGCACGGATCAAACACGCACAATACACAGTAATAAACACATAACACACAACGCACACAGCAAGACATAAAAAAAAGAAGCAGAAACGACACACAGCACACACAACACAACACACACAAAATGTGCATCACAACAGCGCAGACAACACTCACTACATACAACACTCGCAGAACATACAACACACCGGCCACACACAACACACATGGAGAGCACCAACACAACACATACAACGCACACGAAAAACACCCACAACACGCCAAAGAGTTTACATACAACCTCTCAACACACAAACATCGCCTCACCCTAAACAACAAACCCCACACACACCGAGCACATGACTGCACACAATACCCATGAACCACGGTTCTCAGAGTAAACACAACACACACAGTGAGGGACACTGACCAAGCATGACCACACACAGTACACACATCACAAATTACACTCAATACTCAAACTGCGAACCCCACACACCACCTGTCAAACACAAACCCACGGTAATCACAACCACATGCAGAACCTGCACCACACACAACACATGAGAAATGACATGGAAGAAATACACAAACCACAAAAGAACACCGAATTTATGAAACACATTTCACAGACTGCACACACCACACAAAACACACATGAAACATACAGCACACAGGGCCTCACAGAACGCATAATGCGAAGCACACAACCTACATACAAACACGTCAGACAGAGCACACAATTAATATCCCACTCAACACGTAAAGCTCACAGAGGACACAACACAAAGCACAATATGCCAAACAGATTAGGATACACCCAACACACATGCAACTGAAAGCACAATACGTTGCACATCACGGAACACACGTGCGGTCCCATCACACACTAAACATGAAACAGAAAACCATTCACAGACCACATAACATTCCCGACCATGAACACAACACGCTACAAAAAAGTCACCAAACATACGACACACAAAGACACACTCCAAGCACGCAACACCCAGCGCAGGACCGCCCACATACACACCAGTCTCACAGCCCTCCACAGAGCAATACACACAGAACATACCCTACAAACAACAAAGTACCCAAACTGCACACCTCACAATCGCAACAGTCACAACACAGAAAGAACACAACACACGGGAAACACACGCTCAGACACATAAACACTGCCATGCACATTAAGCCAGCAGACCACAGACATCAGAGCTAAAAACACACAATAACGCAGCACGCAAAACGCAACACAACACAGAATACACACCCAATCACACAACAAACACCACAACCCATGCCCTACAGTATAAACAAAAGACGAACGACGCACTTCACACATGACACAAAACCCACAAACACAAAGGACCACACAGAAAGACGCACAACGCAAACATCGCACACAACACACACATTAAAAGAAACACATCAACACATTGCCGCAACACACAAAATAATACACAAATTACAGAGCAATACATCACACAACACACAAACATCACACACAATTTATACATCACACCTCATAACACACACAACAACCTGCAGTAACAACACAACACACAGACCGATGCAACCACTACATACCATACGTAAAGCCACACGCTCAAGGAATAACCACAATAAACTTAAGTAAACTCCCACAAACACAAAGACAGAGGACACACACAAACTCAGCACGCTAAAAGCACAACAGATGAAACAACATACAGCACAAACATCACAGGACATAAAGGCACACGATTCTCAGACACCACGGTTAGCCATATACACACCACACACACAATGAGGTACACGACACGAGCAAAACCACATACAGATAACACGTGTCCCCTCACACACTTAATCAATCACACACACAGCCTCTCAAACACAGCCAAACACGTATCAGAATCACATATGCATCACACACAGAAAACATACAAAACCACATGAAAGCAAACAACCAAGAATAAACGCAGATAGCACACACTTCTAACACTGAACACCCCACTCACAACCGCACGCAGACACCCCACACGCATGTATACACGGGCACCTTTACGCAATGCGCGCACAAACACACACACACACACAACATAAAGTAAAAACACAACAGTCACAGGGCGCACACCAGACACAACAGAGCACATGTTTCTCCTAAAACACACAAGTCACATTTGCAAGAGTACATGCACCACGCACCGTGAGGAACACCAAACACAACCACACACAGGTGACATATCTCACTTCGCAAACATAACAAGCACCCTCACATCACAACTCAAACACAACCATACGCAAATCACAATCACATACGGAAAACACACACAAAACAAATCCCTAGGCAAAACACACACAACCCACAAAGAAGACAAAGAGCGCACATTGCATACACTACACTCTGCAAGCACAACCACGCACAGACACAAAACACGTACATCCTCACGCAGGAGCACAACGCAGAGCACACACACAACACAGAAACACGCGAAACAAGGGTCCCAAGACACAGACCACACACCTCAAGGCACATAACTGCTCACAAAACACACACGGAAAACACTGCACAGACTACGTACTGCACACACCATGAGACATACTGAACAAGCGAAACCGCACAGTCAACACTTCTGATATCACGTGCATAACTCAAACAGCCAAACACACACACACAACCTCTCTAACACAACCACACACAAATCACAAACTCCACACATAAGACGGACACAACACATACTAATAATCCACAGACTACTCCCCTATGACGCACTACACACAACACACACAGCCACAAGCAGGCAGTAGAGAGCACACACAGGTGCACGCAGACAGCTCGAAAAATCACACCCAAAATACACACTCACAGAACACATCAGACGCAACGCAAAACTTACATCACACAGAATGCTCAAAATACAGAGACCACCCAACATCTATCCTGTATGTAACACACAGAAAGCATATAGACAGCGCTCACACAACCCAGAACACAGTACACAACAGAAAGCAGAAAGACCAGACGCAGTACACATGAAACACGACGACGGAAGGCAGACAACAGAAACACAACACACACACAAACACCAACGGATAACTCATAAAAAATGACAAGATATACAACACACAAAGAACCACTCAGTGCACAGAACACACAGCTCACGACCACACCCATGACACATTGCACGCCACACAGAGAAAGTATGCAGAACAATGTACTCAACAAGCAGCAAAGAACCCATAACACACATTGTACATTCACAACACACACCACATATACAAGCACCAGTAGAACACTCATAAAAAATGACAAAATGTACAACACACAAGGAACCGCTCAATGCACACAACTCACAACCACGCACGTCACACATTGCACGCCACACGGAGAAAATTACACAGAGCAGTGAACTCGACATGCAGTAAAGATCCCACACCACACGTAGTACCTACTCTACACACACAACATGGACAACACACACAAAATAAACAAGGCCCACAGATCACAGTCAACACAAGCCCAAACACACAAGAACACACAGCACACACAGCACAGCCAAACGGAATACACACAGAATCACAACACAAACACCACAAATCATTCACTACCGCATATCAACCACAAATACAGCACACTACACGAAAGAATTCCAGAAAGCACAACACGCACGGATCAAACACGCACAATACACAGTAATAAACACATAACACACAACGCACACAGCAAGACATAAAAAAAGAAGCAGAAACGACACACAGCACACACAACACAACACACACAAAATGTGCATCACAACAGCGCAGACAACACTCACTACATACAACACTCGCAGAACATACAACACACCGGCCACACACAACACACATGGAGAGCACCAACACAACACATACAACGCACACGAAAAACACCCACAACACGCCAAAGAGTTTACATACAACCTCTCAACACACAAACATCGCCTCACTCTAAACAACAAACCCCACACACACCGAGCACATGACTGCACACAATACCCATGAACCACGGTTCTCAGAGTAAACACAACACACACAGTGAGGGACACTGACCAAGCATGACCACACACAGTACACACATCACAAATTACACTCAATACTCAAACAGCGAACCCCACACACCACCTGTCAAACACAAACCCACGGTAATCACAACCACATGCAGAACCCGCACCACACACAACACATGCGAAATGACATGGAAGAAATACACAAACCACAAAAGAACACCGAATTTATGAAACACATTTCACAGACTGCACACACCACACAAAACACACATGAAACATACAGCACACAGGGCCTCACAGAACGCACAATGCGAAGCACACAACCTACATACAAAGCACGTCAGACAGAGCACACACTTAATATCCCACTCAACACGTAAAGCACACAGAGGACACAACACAAAGCACAATATGCCAAACAGATTAGGATACACCCAACACACATGCAACTGAGAGCACAATACGTTGCACATCACGGAACACACGTGCGGTCCCATCACACACTAAACATGAAACAGAAAACCATTCACAGACCACATAACATTCCCGACCATGAACACAACACGCTACAAAAAAGTCACCAAACGTACGACACACAAAGACACACTCCAAGCACGCAACACCCAGCGCAGGACCGCCCACAAACACACCAGTCTCACGGCCCTCCACAGAGCAATACACACAGAACATACCCTACAAACAACAAAGTACCCAAACTGCACACCTCACAATCACAACAGTCACAACACAGAAAGAACACAACACACGGGAAACACACGCTCAGACACATAAACACTGCCATGCACATTAAGCCAGCAGACCACAAACATCAGAGCTAAAAACACACCATAACGCAGCATGCAAAACGCAACACAACACAGAATACACACCCAATCACACAACAAACACCACAACCCATGCCCTACAGTATAAACAAAAGACGAACGACGCACTTCACACATGACACAAAACCCACAAACACAAAGGACCACACAGAAAGACGCACAACGCAAACATCGCACACAACACACACATTAAAAGAAACACATCAACACATTGCCGCAACACACAAAATAATACACAAATTACAGAGCAATACATCACACAACACACAAACATCACACACAATTTATACATCACACCTCATAACACACACAACACCCTGCAGTAACAACACAACACACAGACCGATGCAACCACTACATACCATACATAAAGCCACACGCTCAAGGAATAACCACAATAAACTTAAGTAAACTCCCACAAACACAAAGACAGAGGACACACACAAACTCAGCACGCTAAAAGCACAACAGATGAAACAACATACAGCACAAACATCACAGGACATAAAGGCACACGATTCTCAGACACCACGGTTAGCCATATACACACCACACACACAATGAGGTACACGACACGAGCAAAACCACATACAGATAACACGTGTCCCCTCACACACTTAATCAATCACACACACAGCCTCTCAAACACAGCCAAACACGTATCAGAATCACATATGCATCACACACAGAAAACATACAAAACCACATGAAAGCAAACAACCAAGAATAAAGGCAGATAGCACACTATTCTAACACTGAACACCCCACTCACAACCGCACGCAGACACCCCACACGCATGTATACACGGGCACCTTTACGCAATGCGCGCACAAACACACACACACACAACATAAAGTAAAAACACAACAGTCACAGGGCGCACACCAGACACAACAGAGCACATGTTTCTCCTAAAACACACAAGTCACATTTGCAAGAGTACATGCACCACGCACCGTGAGGAACACCAAACACAACCACACACAGGTGACATATCTCACTTCGCAAACATAACAAGCACCCTCACATCACAACTCAAACACAACCATACGCAAATCACAATCACATACGGAAAACACACACAAAACAAATCCCTAGGCAAAACACACACAACCCACAAAGAAGACAAAGAGCGCACATTGCATACACTACACTCTGCAAGCACAACCACGCACAGACACAAAACACGTACATCCTCACGCAGGAGCACAACGCAGAGCACACACACAACACAGAAACACGCGAAACAAGGGTCCCAAGACACAGACCACACACCTCAAGGCACATAACTGCTCACAAAACACACACGGAAAACACTGCACAGACTACGTACTGCACACACCATGAGACATACTGAACAAGCGAAACCGCACAGTCAACACTTCTGATATCACGTGCATAACTCAAACAGCCAAACACACACACACAACCTCTCTAACACAACCACACACAAATCACAAACTCCACACATAAGACGGACACAACACATACTAATAATCCACAGACTACTCCCCTATGACGCACTACACACAACACACACAGCCACAAGCAGGCAGTATAGAGCACACACAGGTGCACGCAGACAGCTCGAAAAATCACACCCAAAATACACACTCACAGAACACATCAGACGCAACGCAAAACTAACATCACACAGAATGCTCAAAATACAGAGACCACCCAACATCTATCCTGTATGTAACACACAGAAAGCATATAGACAGCGCTCACACAACCCAGAACACAGTACACAACAGAAAGCAGAAAGACCAGACGCAGTACACATGAAACACGACGACGGAAGGCAGACAACAGAAACACAACACACACACAAACACCAACGGATAACTCATAAAAAATGACAAGATATACAACACACAAAGAACCACTCAGTGCACAGAACACACAGCTCACGACCACACCCATGACACATTGCACGCCACACAGAGAAAGTATGCAGAACAATGTACTCAACAAGCAGCAAAGAACCCATAACACACATTGTACATTCACAACACACACCACATATACAAGCACCAGTAGAACACTCATAAAAAATGACAAAATGTACAACACACAAGGAACCGCTCAATGCACACAACTCACAACCACGCACGTCACACATTGCACGCCACACGGAGAAAATTACACAGAGCCGTGAACTCGACACGCAGTAAAGATCCCACACCACACGTAGTACCTACTCTACACACACAACATGGACAACACACACAAAATTAACAAGGCCCACAGATCACAGTCAACACAAGCCCAAACACACAAGAACACACAGCACACACAGCACAGCCAAACGGAATACACACAGAATCACAACACAAACACCACAAATCATTCACTACCGCATATCAACCACAAATACAGCACACTACACGAAAGAATTCCAGAAAGCACAACACGCACGGATCAAACACGCACAATACACAGTAATAAACACATAACACACAACGCACACAGCAAGACATAAAAAAAAGAAGCAGAAACGACACACAGCACACACAACACAACACACACAAAATGTGCATCACAACAGCGCAGACAACACTCACTACATACAACACTCGCAGAACATACAACACACCGGCCACACACAACACACATGGAGAGCACCAACACAACACATACAACGCACACGAAAAACACCCACAACACGCCAAAGAGTTTACATACAACCTCTCAACACACAAACATCGCCTCACTCTAAACAACAAACCCCACACACACCGAGCACATGACTGCACACAATACCCATGAACCACGGTTCTCAGAGTAAACACAACACACACAGTGAGGGACACTGACCAAGCATGACCACACACAGTACACACATCACAAATTACACTCAATACTCAAACTGCGAACCCCACACACCACCTGTCAAACACAAACCCACGGTAATCACAACCACATGCAGAACCTGCACCACACACAACACATGAGAAATGACATGGAAGAAATACACAAACCACAAAAGAACACCGAATTTATGAAACACATTTCACAGACTGCACACACCACACAAAACACACATGAAACATACAGCACACAGGGCCTCACAGAACGCACAATGCGAAGCACACAACCTACATACAAAGCACGTCAGACAGAGCACACAATTAATATCCCACTCAACACGTAAAGCTCACAGAGGACACAACACAAAGCACAATATGCCAAACAGATTAGGATACACCCAACACACATGCAACTGAGAGCACAATACGTTGCACATCACGGAACACACGTGCGGTCCCATCACACACTAAACATGAAACAGAAAACCATTCACAGACCACATAACATTCCCGACCATGAACACAACACGCTACAAAAAAGTCACCAAACGTACGACACACAAAGACACACTCCAAGCACGCAACACCCAGCGCAGGACCGCCCACATACACACCAGTCTCACAGCCCTCCACAGAGCAATACACACAGAACATACCCTACAAACAACAAAGTACCCAAACTGCACACCTCACAATCGCAACAGTCACAACACAGAAAGAACACAACACACGGGAAACACACGCTCAGACACATAAACACTGCCATGCACATTAAGCCAGCAGACCACAGACATCAGAGCTAAAAACACACAATAACGCAGCACGCAAAACGCAACACAACACAGAATACACACCCAATCACACAACAAACACCACAACCCATGCCCTACAGTATAAACAAAAGACGAACGACGCACTTCACACATGACACAAAACCCACAAACACAAAGGACCACACAGAAAGACGCACAACGCAAACATCGCACACAACACACACATTAAAAGAAACACATCAACACATTGCCGCAACACACAAAATAATACACAAATTACAGAGCAATACATCACACAACACACAAACATCACACACAATTTATACATCACACCTCATAACACACACAACAACCTGCAGTAACAACACAACACACAGACCGATGCAACCACTACATACCATACGTAAAGCCACACGCTCAAGGAATAACCACAATAAACTTAAGTAAACTCCCACAAACACAAAGACAGAGGACACACACAAACTCAGCACGCTAAAAGCACAACAGATGAAACAACATACAGCACAAACATCACAGGACATAAAGGCACACGATTCTCAGACACCACGGTTAGCCATATACACACCACACACACAATGAGGTACACGACACGAGCAAAACCACATACAGATAACACGTGTCCCCTCACACACTTAATCAATCACACACACAGCCTCTCAAACACAGCCAAACACGTATCAGAATCACATATGCATCACACACAGAAAACATACAAAACCACATGAAAGCAAACAACCAAGAATAAACGCAGATAGCACACACTTCTAACACTGAACACCCCACTCACAACCGCACGCAGACACCCCACACGCATGTATACACGGGCACCTTTACGCAATGCGCGCACAAACACACACACACACACAACATAAAGTAAAAACACAACAGTCACAGGGCGCACACCAGACACAACAGAGCACATGTTTCTCCTAAAACACACAAGTCACATTTGCAAGAGTACATGCACCACGCACCGTGAGGAACACCAAACACAACCACACACAGGTGACATATCTCACTTCGCAAACATAACAAGCACCCTCACATCACAACTCAAACACAACCATACGCAAATCACAATCACATACGGAAAACACACACAAAACAAATCCCTAGGCAAAACACACACAACCCACAAAGAAGACAAAGAGCGCACATTGCATACACTACACTCTGCAAGCACAACCACGCACAGACACAAAACACGTACATCCTCACGCAGGAGCACAACGCAGAGCACACACACAACACAGAAACACGCGAAACAAGGGTCCCAAGACACAGACCACACACCTCAAGGCACATAACTGCTCACAAAACACACACGGAAAACACTGCACAGACTACGTACTGCACACACCATGAGACATACTGAACAAGCGAAACCGCACAGTCAACACTTCTGATATCACGTGCATAACTCAAACAGCCAAACACACACACACAACCTCTCTAACACAACCACACACAAATCACAAACTCCACACATAAGACGGACACAACACATACTAATAATCCACAGACTACTCCCCTATGACGCACTACACACAACACACACAGCCACAAGCAGGCAGTATAGAGCACACACAGGTGCACGCAGACAGCTCGAAAAATCACACCCAAAATACACACTCACAGAACACATCAGACGCAACGCAAAACTTACATCACACAGAATGCTCAAAATACAGAGACCACCCAACATCTATCCTGTATGTAACACACAGAAAGCATATAGACAGCGCTCACACAACCCAGAACACAGTACACAACAGAAAGCAGAAAGACCAGACGCAGTACACATGAAACACGACGACGGAAGGCAGACAA
Organism: Manis pentadactyla; assembly: GCF_030020395.1. Lineage (NCBI taxonomy): Eukaryota > Metazoa > Chordata > Mammalia > Pholidota > Manidae > Manis > Manis pentadactyla. The sequence continues at coordinate 115,448,902 of NC_080022.1, forward strand.
CAGAAACACAACACACACACAAACACCAACGGATAACTCATAAAAAATGACAAGATATACAACACACAAAGAACCACTCAGTGCACAGAACACACAGCTCACGACCACACCCATGACACATTGCACGCCACACAGAGAAAGTATGCAGAACAATGTACTCAACAAGCAGCAAAGAACCCATAACACACATTGTACATTCACAACACACACCACATATACAAGCACCAGTAGAACACTCATAAAAAATGACAAAATGTACAACACACAAGGAACCGCTCAATGCACACAACTCACAACCACGCACGTCACACATTGCACGCCACACGGAGAAAATTACACAGAGCAGTGAACTCGACATGCAGTAAAGATCCCACACCACACGTAGTACCTACTCTACACACACAACATGGACAACACACACAAAATAAACAAGGCCCACAGATCACAGTCAACACAAGCCCAAACACACAAGAACACACAGCACACACAGCACAGCCAAACGGAATACACACAGAATCACAACACAAACACCACAAATCATTCACTACCGCATATCAACCACAAATACAGCACACTACACGAAAGAATTCCAGAAAGCACAACACGCACGGATCAAACACGCACAATACACAGTAATAAACACATAACACACAACGCACACAGCAAGACATAAAAAAAAGAAGCAGAAACGACACACAGCACACACAACACAACACACACAAAATGTGCATCACAACAGCGCAGACAACACTCACTACATACAACACTCGCAGAACATACAACACACCGGCCACACACAACACACATGGAGAGCACCAACACAACACATACAACGCACACGAAAAACACCCACAACACGCCAAAGAGTTTACATACAACCTCTCAACACACAAACATCGCCTCACTCTAAACAACAAACCCCACACACACCGAGCACATGACTGCACACAATACCCATGAACCACGGTTCTCAGAGTAAACACAACACACACAGTGAGGGACACTGACCAAGCATGACCACACACAGTACACACATCACAAATTACACTCAATACTCAAACAGCGAACCCCACACACCACCTGTCAAACACAAACCCACGGTAATCACAACCACATGCAGAACCCGCACCACACACAACACATGCGAAATGACATGGAAGAAATACACAAACCACAAAAGAACACCGAATTTATGAAACACATTTCACAGACTGCACACACCACACAAAACACACATGAAACATACAGCACACAGGGCCTCACAGAACGCACAATGCGAAGCACACAACCTACATACAAAGCACGTCAGACAGAGCACACACTTAATATCCCACTCAACACGTAAAGCACACAGAGGACACAACACAAAGCACAATATGCCAAACAGATTAGGATACACCCAACACACATGCAACTGAGAGCACAATACGTTGCACATCACGGAACACACGTGCGGTCCCATCACACACTAAACATGAAACAGAAAACCATTCACAGACCACATAACATTCCCGACCATGAACACAACACGCTACAAAAAAGTCACCAAACGTACGACACACAAAGACACACTCCAAGCACGCAACACCCAGCGCAGGACCGCCCACAAACACACCAGTCTCACGGCCCTCCACAGAGCAATACACACAGAACATACCCTACAAACAACAAAGTACCCAAACTGCACACCTCACAATCACAACAGTCACAACACAGAAAGAACACAACACACGGGAAACACACGCTCAGACACATAAACACTGCCATGCACATTAAGCCAGCAGACCACAAACATCAGAGCTAAAAACACACCATAACGCAGCATGCAAAACGCAACACAACACAGAATACACACCCAATCACACAACAAACACCACATCCCATGCCCTACAGTATAAACAAAAGACGAACGACGCACTTCACACATGACACAAAACCCACAAACACAAAGGACCACACAGAAAGACGCACAACGCAAACATCGCACACAACACACACATTAAAAGAAACACATCAACACATTGCCGCAACACACAAAATAATACACAAATTACAGAGCAATACATCACACAACACACAAACATCACACACAATTTATACATCACACCTCATAACACACACAACACCCTGCAGTAACAACACAACACACAGACCGATGCAACCACTACATACCATACGTAAAGCCACACGCTCAAGGAATAACCACAATAAACTTAAGTAAACTCCCACAAACACAAAGACAGAGGACACACACAAACTCAGCACGCTAAAAGCACAACAGATGAAACAACATACAGCACAAACATCACAGGACATAAAGGCACACGATTCTCAGACACCACGGTTAGCCATATACACACCACACACACAATGAGGTACACGACACGAGCAAAACCACATACAGATAACACGTGTCCCCTCACACACTTAATCAATCACACACACAGCCTCTCAAACACAGCCAAACACGTATCAGAATCACATATGCATCACACACAGAAAACATACAAAACCACATGAAAGCAAACAACCAAGAATAAAGGCAGATAGCACACTATTCTAACACTGAACACCCCACTCACAACCGCACGCAGACACCCCACACGCATGTATACACGGGCACCTTTACGCAATGCGCGCACAAACACACACACACACAACATAAAGTAAAAACACAACAGTCACAGGGCGCACACCAGACACAACAGAGCACATGTTTCTCCTAAAACACACAAGTCACATTTGCAAGAGTACATGCACCACGCACCGTGAGGAACACCAAACACAACCACACACAGGTGACATATCTCACTTCGCAAACATAACAAGCACCCTCACATCACAACTCAAACACAACCATACGCAAATCACAATCACATACGGAAAACACACACAAAACAAATCCCTAGGCAAAACACACACAACCCACAAAGAAGACAAAGAGCGCACATTGCATACACTACACTCTGCAAGCACAACCACGCACAGACACAAAACACGTACATCCTCACGCAGGAGCACAACGCAGAGCACACACACAACACAGAAACATGCGAAACAAGGGTCCCAAGACACAGACCACACACCTCAAGGCACATAACTGCTCACAAAACACACACGGAAAACACTGCACAGACTACGTACTGCACACACCATGAGACATACTGAACAAGCGAAACCGCACAGTCAACACTTCTGATATCACGTGCATAACTCAAACAGCCAAACACACACACACAACCTCTCTAACACAACCACACACAAATCACAAACTCCACACATAAGACGGACACAACACATACTAATAATCCACAGACTACTCCCCTATGACGCACTACACACAACACACACAGCCACAAGCAGGCAGTATAGAGCACACACAGGTGCACGCAGACAGCTCGAAAAATCACACCCAAAATACACACTCACAGAACACATCAGACGCAACGCAAAACTTACATCACACAGAATGCTCAAAATACAGAGACCACCCAACATCTATCCTGTATGTAACACACAGAAAGCATATAGACAGCGCTCACACAACCCAGAACACAGTACACAACAGAAAGCAGAAAGACCAGACGCAGTACACATGAAACACGACGACGGAAGGCAGACAACAGAAACACAACACACACACAAACACCAACGGATAACTCATAAAAAATGACAAGATATACAACACACAAAGAACCACTCAGTGCACAGAACACACAGCTCACGACCACACCCATGACACATTGCACGCCACACAGAGAAAGTATGCAGAACAATGTACTCAACAAGCAGCAAAGAACCCATAACACACATTGTACATTCACAACACACACCACATATACAAGCACCAGTAGAACACTCATAAAAAATGACAAAATGTACAACACACAAGGAACCGCTCAATGCACACAACTCACAACCACGCACGTCACACATTGCACGCCACACGGAGAAAATTACACAGAGCAGTGAACTCGACACGCAGTAAAGATCCCACACCACACGTAGTACCTACTCTACACACACAACATGGACAACACACACAAAATAAACAAGGCCCACAGATCACAGTCAACACAAGCCCAAACACACAAGAACACACAGCACACACAGCACAGCCAAACGGAATACACACAGAATCACAACACAAACACCACAAATCATTCACTACCGCATATCAACCACAAATACAGCACACTACACGAAAGAATTCCAGAAAGCACAACACGCACGGATCAAACACGCACAATACACAGTAATAAACACATAACACACAACGCACACAGCAAGACATAAAAAAAAGAAGCAGAAACGACACACAGCACACACAACACAACACACACAAAATGTGCATCACAACAGCGCAGACAACACTCACTACATACAACACTCGCAGAACATACAACACACCGGCCACACACAACACACATGGAGAGCACCAACACAACACATACAACGCACACGAAAAACACCCACAACACGCCAAAGAGTTTACATACAACCTCTCAACACACAAACATCGCCTCACCCTAAACAACAAACCCCACACACACCGAGCACATGACTGCACACAATACCCATGAACCACGGTTCTCAGAGTAAACACAACACACACAGTGAGGGACACTGACCAAGCATGACCACACACAGTACACACATCACAAATTACACTCAATACTCAAACAGCGAACCCCACACACCACCTGTCAAACACAAACCCACGGTAATCACAACCACATGCAGAACCCGCACCACACACAACACATGCGAAATGACATGGAAGAAATACACAAACCACAAAAGAACACCGAATTTATGAAACACATTTCACAGACTGCACACACCACACAAAACACACATGAAACATACAGCACACAGGGCCTCACAGAACGCACAATGCGAAGCACACAACCTACATACAAAGCACGTCAGACAGAGCACACACTTAATATCCCACTCAACACGTAAAGCACACAGAGGACACAACACAAAGCACAATATGCCAAACAGATTAGGATACACCCAACACACATGCAACTGAGAGCACAATACGTTGCACATCACGGAACACACGTGCGGTCCCATCACACACTAAACATGAAACAGAAAACCATTCACAGACCACATAACATTCCCGACCATGAACACAACACGCTACAAAAAAGACGCCAAACGTACGACACACAAAGACACACTCCAAGCACGCAACACCCAGCGCAGGACCGCCCACAAACACACCAGTCTCACAGCCCTCCACAGAGCAATACACACAGAACATACCCTACAAACAACAAAGTACCCAAACTGCACACCTCACAATCGCAACAGTCACAACACAGAAAGAACACAACAAACGGGAAACACACGCTCAGACACATAAACACTGCCATGCACATTAAGCCAGCAGACCACAGACATCAGAGCTAAAAACACACCATAACGCAGTACGCAAAACGCAACATAACACAGAATACACACCCAATCACACAACAAACACCACAACCCATGCCCTACAGTATAAACAAAAGACGAACGACGCACTTCACACATGACACAAAACCCACAAACACAAAGGACCACACAGAAAGACGCACAACGCAAACATCGCACACAACACACACATTAAAAGAAACACATCAACACATTGCCGCAACACACAAAATAATACACAAATTACAGAGCAATACATCACACAACACACAAACATCACACACAATTTATACATCACACCTCATAACACACACAACAACCTGCAGTAACAACACAACACACAGACCGATGCAACCACTACATACCATACATAAAGCCACACGCTCAAGGAATAACCACAATAAACTTAAGTAAACTCCCACAAACACAAAGACAGAGGACACACACAAACTCAGCACGCTAAAAGCACAACAGATGAAACAACATACAGCACAAACATCACAGGACATAAAGGCACACGATTCTCAGACACCACGGTTAGCCATATACACACCACACACACAATGAGGTACACGACACGAGCAAAACCACATACAGATAACACGTGTCCCCTCACACACTTAATCAATCACACACACAGCCTCTCAAACACAGCCAAACACGTATCAGAATCACATATGCATCACACACAGAAAACATACAAAACCACATGAAAGCAAACAACCAAGAATAAAGGCCGATAGCACACTTTTCTAACACTGAACACCCCACTCACAACCGCACGCAGACACCCCACACGCATGTATACACGGGCACCTTTACGCAATGCGCGCACAAACACACACACACACACAACATAAAGTAAAAACACAACAGTCACAGGGCGCACACCAGACACAACAGAGCACATGTTTCTCCTAAAACACACAAGTCACATTTGCAAGAGTACATGCACCACGCACCGTGAGGAACACCAAACACAACCACACACAGGTGACATATCTCACTTCGCAAACATAACAAGCACCCTCACATCACAACTCAAACACAACCATACGCAAATCACAATCACATACGGAAAACACACACAAAACAAATCCCTAGGCAAAACACACACAACCCACAAAGAAGACAAAGAGCGCACATTGCATACACTACACTCTGCAAGCACAACCACGCACAGACACAAAACACGTACATCCTCACGCAGGAGCACAACGCAGAGCACACACACAACACAGAAACACGCGAAACAAGGGTCCCAAGACACAGACCACACACCTCAAGGCACATAACTGCTCACAAAACACACACGGAAAACACTGCACAGACTACGTACTGCACACACCATGAGACATACTGAACAAGCGAAACCGCACAGTCAACACTTCTGATATCACGTGCATAACTCAAACAGCCAAACACACACACACAACCTCTCTAACACAACCACACACAAATCACAAACTCCACACATAAGACGGACACAACACATACTAATAATCCACAGACTACTCCCCTATGACGCACTACACACAACACACACAGACACAAGCAGGCAGTATAGAGCACACACAGGTGCACGCAGACAGCTCGAAAAATCACACCCAAAATACACACTCACAGAACACATCAGACGCAACGCAAAACTTACATCACACAGAATGCTCAAAATACAGAGACCACCCAACATCTATCCTGTATGTAACACACAGAAAGCATATAGACAGCGCTCACACAACCCAGAACACAGTACACAACAGAAAGCAGAAAGACCAGACGCAGTACACATGAAACACGACGACGGAAGGCAGACAACAGAAACACAACACACACACAAACACCAACGGATAACTCATAAAAAATGACAAGATATACAACACACAAAGAACCACTCAGTGCACAGAACACACAGCTCACGACCACACCCATGACACATTGCACGCCACACAGAGAAAGTATGCAGAACAATGTACTCAACAAGCAGCAAAGAACCCATAACACACATTGTACATTCACAACACACACCACATATACAAGCACCAGTAGAACACTCATAAAAAATGACAAAATGTACAACACACAAGGAACCGCTCAATGCACACAACTCACAACCACGCACGTCACACATTGCACGCCACACGGAGAAAATTACACAGAGCAGTGAACTCGACACGCAGTAAAGATCCCACACCACACGTAGTACCTACTCTACACACACAACATGGACAACACACACAAAATAAACAAGGCCCACAGATCACAGTCAACACAAGCCCAAACACACAAGAACACACAGCACACACAGCACAGCCAAACGGAATACACACAGAATCACAACACAAACACCACAAATCATTCACTACCGCATATCAACCACAAATACAGCACACTACCCGAAAGAATTCCAGAAAGCACAACACGCACGGATCAAACACGCACAATACACAGTAATAAACCCATAACACACAACGCACACAGCAAGACATAAAAAAAGAAGCAGAAACGACACACAGCACACACAACACAACACACACAAAATGTGCATCACAACAGCGCAGACAACACTCACTACATACAACACTCGCAGAACATACAACACACCGGCCACACACAACACACATGGAGAGCACCAACACAACACATACAACGCACACGAAAAACACCCACAACACGCCAAAGAGTTTACATACAACCTCTCAACACACAAACATCGCCTCACCCTAAACAACAAACCCCACACACACCGAGCACATGACTGCACACAATACCCATGAACCACGGTTCTCAGAGTAAACACAACACACACAGTGAGGGACACTGACCAAGCATGACCACACACAGTACACACATCACAAATTACACTCAATACTCAAACAGCGAACCCCACACACCACCTGTCAAACACAAACCCACGGTAATCACAACCACATGCAGAACCCGCACCACACACAACACATGCGAAATGACATGGAAGAAATACACAAACCACAAAAGAACACCGAATTTATGAAACACATTTCACAGACTGCACACACCACACAAAACACACATGAAACATACAGCACACAGGGCCTCACAGAACGCACAATGCGAAGCACACAACCTACATACAAAGCACGTCAGACAGAGCACACACTTAATATCCCACTCAACACGTAAAGCACACAGAGGACACAACACAAAGCACAATATGCCAAACAGATTAGGATACACCCAACACACATGCAACTGAGAGCACAATACGTTGCACATCACGGAACACACGTGCGGTCCCATCACACACTAAACATGAAACAGAAAACCATTCACAGACCACATAACATTCCCGACCATGAACACAACACGCTACAAAAAAGACGCCAAACGTACGACACACAAAGACACACTCCAAGCACGCAACACCCAGCGCAGGACCGCCCACAAACACACCAGTCTCACAGCCCTCCACAGAGCAATACACACAGAACATACCCTACAAACAACAAAGTACCCAAACTGCACACCTCACAATCGCAACAGTCACAACACAGAAAGAACACAACACACGGGAAACACACGCTCAGACACATAAACACTGCCATGCACATTAAGCCAGCAGACCACAGACATCAGAGCTAAAAACACACCATAACGCAGTACGCAAAACGCAACATAACACAGAATACACACCCAATCACACAACAAACACCACAACCCATGCCCTACAGTATAAACAAAAGACGAACGACGCACTTCACACATGACACAAAACCCACAAACACAAAGGACCACACAGAAAGACGCACAACGCAAACATCGCACACAACACACACATTAAAAGAAACACATCAACACATTGCCGCAACACACAAAATAATACACAAATTACAGAGCAATACATCACACAACACACAAACATCACACACAATTTATACATCACACCTCATAACACACACAACAACCTGCAGTAACAACACAACACACAGACCGATGCAACCACTACATACCATACATAAAGCCACACGCTCAAGGAATAACCACAATAAACTTAAGTAAACTCCCACAAACACAAAGACAGAGGACACACACAAACTCAGCACGCTAAAAGCACAACAGATGAAACAACATACAGCACAAACATCACAGGACATAAAGGCACACGATTCTCAGACACCACGGTTAGCCATATACACACCACACACACAATGAGGTACACGACACGAGCAAAACCACATACAGATAACACGTGTCCCCTCACACACTTAATCAATCACACACACAGCCTCTCAAACACAGCCAAACACGTATCAGAATCACATATGCATCACACACAGAAAACATACAAAACCACATGAAAGCAAACAACCAAGAATAAAGGCCGATAGCACACTTTTCTAACACTGAACACCCCACTCACAACCGCACGCAGACACCCCACACGCATGTATACACGGGCACCTTTACGCAATGCGCGCACAAACACACACACACACACAACATAAAGTAAAAACACAACAGTCACAGGGCGCACACCAGACACAACAGAGCACATGTTTCTCCTAAAACACACAAGTCACATTTGCAAGAGTACATGCACCACGCACCGTGAGGAACACCAAACACAACCACACACAGGTGACATATCTCACTTCGCAAACATAACAAGCACCCTCACATCACAACTCAAACACAACCATACGCAAATCACAATCACATACGGAAAACACACACAAAACAAATCCCTAGGCAAAACACACACAACCCACAAAGAAGACAAAGAGCGCACATTGCATACACTACACTCTGCAAGCACAACCACGCACAGACACAAAACACGTACATCCTCACGCAGGAGCACAACGCAGAGCACACACACAACACAGAAACACGCGAAACAAGGGTCCCAAGACACAGACCACACACCTCAAGGCACATAACTGCTCACAAAACACACACGGAAAACACTGCACAGACTACGTACTGCACACACCATGAGACATACTGAACAAGCGAAACCGCACAGTCAACACTTCTGATATCACGTGCATAACTCAAACAGCCAAACACACACACACAACCTCTCTAACACAACCACACACAAATCACAAACTCCACACATAAGACGGACACAACACATACTAATAATCCACAGACTACTCCCCTATGACGCACTACACACAACACACACAGACACAAGCAGGCAGTATAGAGCACACACAGGTGCACGCAGACAGCTCGAAAAATCACACCCAAAATACACACTCACAGAACACATCAGACGCAACGCAAAACTTACATCACACAGAATGCTCAAAATACAGAGACCACCCAACATCTATCCTGTATGTAACACACAGAAAGCATATAGACAGCGCTCACACAACCCAGAACACAGTACACAACAGAAAGCAGAAAGACCAGACGCAGTACACATGAAACACGACGACGGAAGGCAGACAACAGAAACACAACACACACACAAACACCAACGGATAACTCATAAAAAATGACAAGATATACAACACACAAAGAACCACTCAGTGCACAGAACACACAGCTCACGACCACACCCATGACACATTGCACGCCACACAGAGAAAGTATGCAGAACAATGTACTCAACAAGCAGCAAAGAACCCATAACACACATTGTACATTCACAACACACACCACATATACAAGCACCAGTAGAACACTCATAAAAAATGACAAAATGTACAACACACAAGGAACCGCTCAATGCACACAACTCACAACCACGCACGTCACACATTGCACGCCACACGGAGAAAATTACACAGAGCAGTGAACTCGACACGCAGTAAAGATCCCACACCACACGTAGTACCTACTCTACACACACAACATGGACAACACACACAAAATAAACAAGGCCCACAGATCACAGTCAACACAAGCCCAAACACACAAGAACACACAGCACACACAGCACAGCCAAACGGAATACACACAGAATCACAACACAAACACCACAAATCATTCACTACCGCATATCAACCACAAATACAGCACACTACACGAAAGAATTCCAGAAAGCACAACACGCACGGATCAAACACGCACAATACACAGTAATAAACCCATAACACACAACGCACACAGCAAGACATAAAAAAAGAAGCAGAAACGACACACAGCACACACAACACAACACACACAAAATGTGCATCACAACAGCGCAGACAACACTCACTACATACAACACTCGCAGAACATACAACACACCGGCCACACACAACACACATGGAGAGCACCAACACAACACATACAACGCACACGAAAAACACCCACAACACGCCAAAGAGTTTACATACAACCTCTCAACACACAAACATCGCCTCACCCTAAACAACAAACCCCACACACACCGAGCACATGACTGCACACAATACCCATGAACCACGGTTCTCAGAGTAAACACAACACACACAGTGAGGGACACTGACCAAGCATGACCACACACAGTACACACATCACAAATTACACTCAATACTCAAACAGCGAACCCCACACACCACCTGTCAAACACAAACCCACGGTAATCACAACCACATGCAGAACCCGCACCACACACAACACATGCGAAATGACATGGAAGAAATACACAAACCACAAAAGAACACCGAATTTATGAAACACATTTCACAGACTGCACACACCACACAAAACACACATAAAACATACAGCACACAGGGCCTCACAGAACGCACAATGCGAAGCACACAACCTACATACAAAGCACGTCAGACAGAGCACACAATTAATATCCCACTCAACACGTAAAGCACACAGAGGACACAACACAAAGCACAATATGCCAAACAGATTAGGATACACCCAACACACATGCAACTGAGAGCACAATACGTTGCACATCACGGAACACACGTGCGGTCCCATCACACACTAAACATGAAACAGAAAACCATTCACAGACCACATAACATTCCCGACCATGAACACAACACGCTACAAAAAAGTCACAAAAGCGTACGACACACAAAGACACACTCCAAGCACGCAACACCCAGCGCAGGACCGCCCACAAACACACCAGTCTCACAGCCCTCCACAGAGCAATACACACAGAACATACCCTACAAACAACAAAGTACCCAAACTGCACACCTCACAATCGCAACAGTCACAACACAGAAAGAACACAACAAACGGGAAACACACGCTCAGACACATAAACACTGCCATGCACATTAAGCCAGCAGACCACAGACATCAGAGCTAAAAACACACCATAACGCAGTACGCAAAACGCAACACAACACAGAATACACACCCAATCACACAACAAACACCACAACCCATGCCCTACAGTATAAACAAAAGACGAACGATGCACTTCACACATGACACAAAACCCACAAACACAAAGGACCACACAGAAAGACGCACAACGCAAACATCGCACACAACACACACATTAAAAGAAACACATCAACACATTGCCGCAACACACAAAATAATACACAAATTACAGAGCAATACATCACACAACACACAAACATCACACACAATTTATACATCACACCTCATAACACACACAACAACCTGCAGTAACAACACAACACACAGACCGATGCAACCACTACATACCATACATGAAGCCACACGCTCAAGGAATAACCACAATAAACTTAAGTAAACTCCCACAAACACAAAGACAGAGGACACACACAAACTCAGCACGCTAAAAGCACAACAGATGAAACAACATAAGGCACAAACATCACAGGACATAAAGGCACACGATTCTCAGACACCACGGTTAGCCATATACACACCACACACACAATGAGGTACACGACACGAGCAAAACCACATACAGATAACACGTGTCCCCTCACACACTTAATCAATCACACACACAGCCTCTCAAACACAGCCAAACACGTATCAGAATCACATATGCATCACACACAGAAAACATACAAAACCACATGAAAGCAAACAACCAAGAATAAAGGCAGATAGCACACTTTTCTAACACTGAACACCCCACTCACAACCGCACGCAGACACCCCACACGCATGTATACACGGGCACCTTTACGCAATGCGCGCACAAACACACACACACACACACAACATAAAGTAAAAACACAACAGTCACAGGGCGCACACCAGACACAACAGAGCACATGTTTCTCCTAAAACACACAAGTCACATTTGCAAGAGTACATGCACCACGCACCGTGAGGAACACCAAACACAACCACACACAGGTGACATATCTCACTTCGCAAACATAACAAGCACCCTCACATCACAACTCAAACACAACCATACGCAAATCACAATCACATACGGAAAACACACACAAAACAAATCCCTAGGCAAAACACACACAACCCACAAAGAAGACAAAGAGCGCACATTGCATACACTACACTCTGCAAGCACAACCACGCACAGACACAAAACACGTACATCCTCACGCAGGAGCACAACGCAGAGCACACACACAACACAGAAACACGCGAAACAAGGGTCCCAAGACACAGACCACACACCTCAAGGCACATAACTGCTCACAAAACACACACGGAAAACACTGCACAGACTACGTACTGCACACACCATGAGACATACTGAACAAGCGAAACCGCACAGTCAACACTTCTGATATCACGTGCATAACTCAAACAGCCAAACACACACACACAACCTCTCTAACACAACCACACACAAATCACAAACTCCACACATAAGACGGACACAACACATACTAATAATCCACAGACTACTCCCCTATGACGCACTACACACAACACACACAGACACAAGCAGGCAGTATAGAGCACACACAGGTGCACGCAGACAGCTCGAAAAATCACACCCAAAATACACACTCACAGAACACATCAGACGCAACGCAAAACTTACATCACACAGAATGCTCAAAATACAGAGACCACCCAACATCTATCCTGTATGTAACACACAGAAAGCATATAGACAGCGCTCACACAACCCAGAACACAGTACACAACAGAAAGCAGAAAGACCAGACGCAGTACACATGAAACACGACGACGGAAGGCAGACAACAGAAACACAACACACACACAAACACCAACGGATAACTCATAAAAAATGACAAGATATACAACACACAAAGAACCACTCAGTGCACAGAACACACAGCTCACGACCACACCCATGACACATTGCACGCCACACAGAGAAAGTATGCAGAACAATGTACTCAACAAGCAGCAAAGAACCCATAACACACATTGTACATTCACAACACACACCACATATACAAGCACCAGTAGAACACTCATAAAAAATGACAAAATGTACAACACACAAGGAACCGCTCAATGCACACAACTCACAACCACGCACGTCACACATTGCACGCCACACGGAGAAAATTACACAGAGCAGTGAACTCGACACGCAGTAAAGATCCCACACCACACGTAGTACCTACTCTACACACACAACATGGACAACACACACAAAATAAACAAGGCCCACAGATCACAGTCAACACAAGCCCAAACACACAAGAACACACAGCACACACAGCACAGCCAAACGGAATACACACAGAATCACAACACAAACACCACAAATCATTCACTACCGCATATCAACCACAAATACAGCACACTACACGAAAGAATTCCAGAAAGCACAACACGCACGGATCAAACACGCACAATACACAGTAATAAACACATAACACACAACGCACACAGCAAGACATAAAAAAAGAAGCAGAAACGACACACAGCACACACAACACAACACACACAAAATGTGCATCACAACAGCGCAGACAACACTCACTACATACAACACTCGCAGAACATACAACACACCGGCCACACACAACACACATGGAGAGCGCCAACACATACAACGCACACGAAAAACACCCACAACACGCCAAAGAGTTTACATACAACCTCTCAACACACAAACATCGCCTCACCCTAAACAACAAACCCCACACACACCGAGCACATGACTGCACACAATACCCATGAACCACGGTTCTCAGAGTAAACACAACACACACAGTGAGGGACACTGACCAAGCATGACCACACACAGTACACACATCACAAATTACACTCAATACTCAAACAGCGAACCCCACACACCACCTGTCAAACACAAACCCACGGTAATCACAACCACATGCAGAACCCGCACCACACACAACACATGCGAAATGACATGGAAGAAATACACAAACCACAAAAGAACACCGAATTTATGAAACACATTTCACAGACTGCACACACCACACAAAACACACATGAAACATACAGCACACAGGGCCTCACAGAACGCACAATGCGAAGCACACAACCTACATACAAAGCACGTCAGACAGAGCACACAATTAATATCCCACTCAACACGTAAAGCACACAGAGGACACAACACAAAGCACAATATGCCAAACAGATTAGGATACACCCAACACACATGCAACTGAGAGCACAATACGTTGCACATCACGGAACACACGTGCGGTCCCATCACACACTAAACATGAAACAGAAAACCATTCACAGACCACATAACATTCCCGACCATGAACACAACACGCTACAAAAAAGTCACCAAACGTACGACACACAAAGACACACTCCAAGCACGCAACACCCAGCGCAGGACCGCCCACAAACACACCAGTCTCACGGCCCTCCATAGAGCAATACACACAGAACATACCCTACAAACAACAAAGTACCCAAACTGCACACCTCACAATCGCAACAGTCACAACACAGAAAGAACACAACACACGGGAAACACACGCTCAGACACATAAACACTGCCATGCACATTAAGCCAGCAGACCACAGACATCAGAGCTAAAAACACACAATAACGCAGTACGCAAAACGCAACACAACACAGAATACACACCCAATCACACAACAAACACCACAACCCATGCCCTACAGTATAAACAAAAGACGAACGACGCACTTCACACATGACACAAAACGCACAAACACAAAGGACCACACAGAAAGACGCACAACGCAAACATCGCACACAACACACACATTAAAAGAAACACATCAACACATTGCCGCAACACACAAAATAATACACAAATTACAGAGCAATACATCACACAACACACAAACATCACACACAATTTATACATCACACCTCATAACACACACAACAACCTGCAGTAACAACACAACACACAGACCGATGCAACCACTACATACCATACATGAAGCCACACGCTCAAGGAATAACCACAATAAACTTAAGTAAACTCCCACAAACACAAAGACAGAGGACACACACAAACTCAGCACGCTAAAAGCACAACAGATGAAACAACATAAGGCACAAACATCACAGGACATAAAGGCACACGATTCTCAGACACCACGGTTAGCCATATACACACCACACACACAATGAGGTACACGACACGAGCAAAACCACATACAGATAACACGTGTCCCCTCACACACTTAATCAATCACACACACAGCCTCTCAAACACAGCCAAACACGTATCAGAATCACATATGCATCACACACAGAAAACATACAAAACCACATGAAAGCAAACAACCAAGAATAAAGGCAGATAGCACACTTTTCTAACACTGAACACCCCACTCACAACCGCACGCAGACACCCCACACGCATGTATACACGGGCACCTTTACGCAATGCGCGCACAAACACACACACACACACAACATAAAGTAAAAACACAACAGTCACAGGGCGCACACCAGACACAACAGAGCACATGTTTCTCCTAAAACACACAAGTCACATTTGCAAGAGTACATGCACCACGCACCGTGAGGAACACCAAACACAACCACACACAGGTGACATATCTCACTTCGCAAACATAACAAGCACCCTCACATCACAACTCAAACACAACCATACGCAAATCACAATCACATACGGAAAACACACACAAAACAAATCCCTAGGCAAAACACACACAACCCACAAAGAAGACAAAGAGCGCACATTGCATACACTACACTCTGCAAGCACAACCACGCACAGACACAAAACACGTACATCCTCACGCAGGAGCACAACGCAGAGCACACACACAACACAGAAACACGCGAAACAAGGGTCCCAAGACACAGACCACACACCTCAAGGCACATAACTGCTCACAAAACACACACGGAAAACACTGCACAGACTACGTACTGCACACACCATGAGACATACTGAACAAGCGAAACCGCACAGTCAACACTTCTGATATCACGTGCATAACTCAAACAGCCAAACACACACACACAACCTCTCTAACACAACCACACACAAATCACAAACTCCACACATAAGACGGACACAACACATACTAATAATCCACAGACTACTCCCCTATGACGCACTACACACAACACACACAGCCACAAGCAGGCAGTATAGAGCACACACAGGTGCACGCAGACAGCTCGAAAAATCACACCCAAAATACACACTCACAGAACACATCAGACGCAACGCAAAACTTACATCACACAGAATGCTCAAAATACAGAGACCACCCAACATCTATCCTGTATGTAACACACAGAAAGCATATAGACAGCGCTCACACAACCCAGAACACAGTACACAACAGAAAGCAGAAAGACCAGACGCAGTACACATGAAACACGACGACGGAAGGCAGACAACAGAAACACAACACACACACAAACACCAACGGATAACTCATAAAAAATGACAAGATATACAACACACAAAGAACCACTCAGTGCACAGAACACACAGCTCACGACCACACCCATGACACATTGCACGCCACACAGAGAAAGTATGCAGAACAATGTACTCAACAAGCAGCAAAGAACCCATAACACACATTGTACATTCACAACACACACCACATATACAAGCACCAGTAGAACACTCATAAAAAATGACAAAATGTACAACACACAAGGAACCGCTCAATGCACACAACTCACAACCACGCACGTCACACATTGCACGCCACACGGAGAAAATTACACAGAGCAGTGAACTCGACACGCAGTAAAGATCCCACACCACACGTAGTACCTACTCTACACACACAACATGGACAACACACACAAAATAAACAAGGCCCACAGATCACAGTCAACACAAGCCCAAACACACAAGAACACACAGCACACACAGCACAGCCAAACGGAATACACACAGAATCACAACACAAACACCACAAATCATTCACTACCGCATATCAACCACAAATACAGCACACTACACGAAAGAATTCCAGAAAGCACAACACGCACGGATCAAACACGCACAATACACAGTAATAAACACATAACACACAACGCACACAGCAAGACATAAAAAAAAGAAGCAGAAACGACACACAGCACACACAACACAACACACACAAAATGTGCATCACAACAGCGCAGACAACACTCACTACATACAACACTCGCAGAACATACAACACACCGGCCACACACAACACACATGGAGAGCACCAACACAACA